>NC_059195.1:13754888-14062388 GCF_020615455.1 Coregonus clupeaformis | reverse complement strand
GCGGCCCCAAACACAAGAGGGTAGGGGCCGGGTGGGCATTCCGCCTCGGAGGCGGAACCGGCTCCGGGCGTGACCACCACTCTCTCTCTACCCCCCCGTAACGCCCCTGGTCTGGTCTGGCCCCGCTGGCCGGAGCTGGACTGGACATCGGTGGAGCGGATTGCTCTGGCTCCGGTGTGGAGCAGCTGACCGGTGCCGGACCAGGCACCGGTTGAACAGGCACGGACCGTGCCGGACTGACGACGCGCACCACTGGCTTGGTGCGGGGAGCAGGAACGGGCCGGACCGGGCTGATGACGCGCACCACTGGCTTGGTGCGGGGAGCAGGAACGGGCCGGACCGGGCTGGCGACGCGCACCACTGGCTTGGTGCGGGGAGCAGGAACGGGCCGGACCGGGCTGACGACGCGCACCACTGGCTTGGTGCGGGGAGCAGGAACGGGCCGGACCGGGCTGACGACGCGCACCATTGGCTTGGTGCGGGGAGCAGGAACGGGCCGGACCGGGCTGACGACGCGCACCACTGGCTTGGTGCGGGGAGCAGGAACGGGCCGGGCCGGACTGGGAACACGCACCACTGGCTTAGTGCGAGGAGCAGGAACGGGTCGGGCCGTACTGGGAACACGCACCACTAACTTAGTGCGGGGAGCAGGAACGGGCCGGACCGTACTGGGAACACACACCACTGGCCTTGTGCGGGAAGCAGGAATGGGTCGGGCCGTACTGGGAACACGCACCACTGGCTTAGTGCGGGGATCAGGAACGGGCCGGACCGGACTGGTGACACACACCACTTTCTTGGTGCGAGGAGCGGGACTGGGTTTCCTTATAAACCTCCGCTCCCTCTGCTGCCTAACCAGTTCCTCTCGCCGTGCCTCTACACACTCCTTCTCCCTTAATGCCTCCTGTAGCTCCTCCCTCTGACCAATTAACTCCTGCTCCCTCATGACCAATAGCCCCCGTAACCTGGTGGCCTCGTCTCCTATTCTGCAGATTCGCCCTGTACCTGCCTCCTGCTGCCCCGTCGTCCACGCCGTGTACAAATTTTCACAAAGTCTGCTGCCTCAGTTTTGATGATGGCAATTTGCATATACTCCAGAATGTCATGAAGAGTGATCAGATGAATTGCAATTAATTGCAAAGTCCCTCTTTGCCATGAAAATGAACTTAATCCCCAAAAAACATTTCCACTGCATTTCAGCCCTGCCACAAAAGGACCAGCTGCCATCATGTCAGTGATTCTCTCGTTAACACAGGTGAGAGTGTTGATGAGGACAAGGCTGGAGATCACTCTGTCAAAGTGGCAAAGGCAAAGACTTTTGGAGGATGGCCTGGTGTCAAGAAGGGCAGCAAAGAAGCCACTTCTCTCCAGGAAAAACATCAGGGACAGACTGATATTCTGCAAAAGGTACAGGGATTGGACTGCTGAGGACTGGGGTAAAGTCATTTTCTCTGATGAATCCCCTTTCCGATTGTTTGGGGCATCCGGAAAAAAGCTTGTCCGGAGAAGACAAGGTGAGCGCTACCATCAGTCCTGTGTCATGCCAACAGTAAAGCATCCTGAGACCATTCATGTGTGGGGTTGCTTCTCAGCCAAGGGAGTGGGCTCACTCACAATTTTGCCTAAGAACACAGCTATGAATAAAGAATGGTACCAACACATCCTCTGAGAGCAACTTCTCCCAACCATCCAAGAACAGTTTGGTGATGACCAATGCCTTTTCCAGCATGATGGAGCACCTTGCCATAAGGCAAAAGGTCAATGGGGGGGTCAATGCAAATAGTCTGGGTAGCCATTTGGTTAGCTGTAGTCCCTGTGCCCAAGGACACTAAGATAACCTGCCTAAATGACTACCGACCCGTAGCAATCACGTCTGTAGCCATGAAGTGCTTTGAAAGGCTGGTCATGGCTCACATCAACACCATTATCCCAGAAACCCTAGACCCACTCTAATTTTCATACCGCCCCAACAGATCCACAGATGATGCAATCTCTATTGCACTCCACACTGCCCTTTCCCACCTGGACAAGAGGAACACCTACGTGAGAATGCTATTCATTGACTACAGCTCAGCGTTCAACACCAGAGTGCCCTCAAAGCTCATCACTAAGCTAAGGATCCTGGGACTAAACACCTCCCTCTGCAACTGGATCCTGGACTTCCTGACGGGCCGCCCCCAGGTGGTAAGGGTAGGTAAAAACACATTTGCCACGCTGATCCTCAACACGGGGGCCCCTCAGGGGTGCGTGCTCAGTCCCCTCCTGTACTCCCTGTTCACCCATGACTGCATGGCCAGGCACGACTCCAACACCATCATTAAGTTTGCCGACGACACAACAGTGGTAGTCCTGATCACCGACAACGATGAGACAGCCTATAGGGAGGAGGTCAGAGACCTGGCCGTGTGGTGCCAGGATAACAACCTCTCCCTCAACATGATCAAGACAAAGGAGATGATTGTCATAGACTGTTCTCTCTGCTACCCCACGGCAAGCGGTACCGGAGCACCAAGTCTAGGTCCAAAAGGCTTCTCAACAGCTTCTACCCCCAAGCCATAAGACTCCTGAACAGCTAATCATGGCTACCCGGACAATTTGCACTGCCCCCCCAACCCCACCCCGTCCCCCTTTTTTACTCTGCTGCTACTCTGTTTATTATTTATGCATAGTCACTTTAACTCTACCCACATGTACAGTGAGGGAAAAAAGTATTTGATCCCCTGCTGATTTTGTACGTTTGCCCACTGACAAAGACATGATCAGTCTATAATTTTAATGGTAGGTTTATTTGAACAGTGAGACAGAATAACAACAAAAAAATCCAGAAAAACCCATGTCAAAAATGTTATAAATTGATTTGCATTTTTAATGAGGGAAATAAGTATTTGACCCCTCTGCAAAACATGACATAGTATTTGGTGGCAAAACCCTTGTTGGCAATCACAGAGGTCAAACGTTTCTTGTAGTTGGCCACCAGGTTTGCACACATCTCAGGAGGGATTTTGTCCCACTCCTCTTTGCAGATCATCTCCAAGTCATTAAGGTTTCGAGGCTGACGTTTGGCAACTCGAACCTTCAGCTCCCTCCACAGATTTACTATGGGATTAACGTCTGGAGACTGGCTAGGCCACTCCAGGACCTTAATGTGCTTCTTCCTTTGTTTTTTTATTTTTTTATTTTTTCGTGTTTTTTTCTAAATGTATTTATTTTATTATTTTTTTTTTTTTTAGGGGGGATGGATCAGCTTAATATTGCAGATAGATTGTATCTTCTATCAATGTAATTGTCTGCATCACTTCCAATCCCCCATGTTTTTTTTATTTGTATTTTTTATATTCCCCTTTATTACTTTTCAACCCCACCATCCTTTCCCTACTTGGAGTAAATTAGTGAACAACAACGCCCAGGCCTCTACTTCCGGTCTATACTTACTATCTACACCTTATGGACAGAGTTAATTTTACAATAATTCTATATCTATATATATATATATATATATATATTTATTTTTTTGCTCCTGAACTTCTTCTACTCTCAACCTCTCCGATCATTTTCATGATGTCCATCCGGTTTGCTTCTAAATGCCATATCTTTCTAACTGTGCTCTTTCCCAAAAGCTCCCAACATACAACCTATATACTTATTATGGACACAGTATGCTTACATTATTAGCTATCTTTGTTATTATTTGTTGTTATTTGTTATTAGTCCCATCCTTCAACTCTATTCAGTACCTCCCATCTATCTCTTAACACCATCCATATAGGATTTCTATTTGCCATATATATTTCAACCGTACTGTGATGTTTTACAAAAGTTCTGAACCTTTCTATTCTCATTGCTTCTACAGATTGTGAATTAAAAATAAACATTTTTGCTAAAAGTATTATTATATTATTGATTGATTGACTATGACTTTTCAGATCACCCAGTAATGCTATCTGCAAGGTTAGTTCCAGGTAAATATTGCAATCCTTTAGCCATTCCTGGACCTGTGTCCAAAAACAAGCTACAAATGGACAGAACCAAAACAAATGATCTAATGATTCTATCTCTTCACAGCAAAATCTGCAGAGCTGGGAAGATTGTATCCCCCATATAAATAACATTCTATTGGTAGCAAGAATTTTATATAATAATTTAAATTGAAAGATTCTAATTTTTGAATCCGGTGTCGTTTTTGTGTGTCAGTTCATAAACACTATGCCATGGGATCGGTACGTCAAAGATCTCTTCCCAACTATTTTGCAATCTATATGGGACGGCTGTCAATCCTTTGGTCCTTAAGTGAAACTGATATACTTTTTTATTTATCACAGTTTTCCTTAACCAATTATGTTCTTTAATGCAAGGCCGACAGACAAGTTCCTTACTTTCTCCCCCTTCAACTTTCCTCTTCCACTTTTGCGGTAAGGCTGCAATTATTTGGTTGTAATTCTGGGTAGAGCAGACATTTCCATATGTTTTTGTTAGCTGCATGTGCGACATAACTCCACCAGTCCTACCGATGATATAATTTACGAAGATTATACCTTTTTTTAAACATTCTGTCAAAAAATAAAGGTTTTTTGTCAATTAGTATATTTGAATTTAACCACAATATTTGTTGCATTATTTGTTCTGTCGTTTCTGGAGGATTAAATTGAAATTGCAACCAACTTTCTATGGCTTGTTTTAGAAATAGTGACATTTGGGAGATTATTTCCTTTTCAAATAACTGAAAGTGAGAGGTTGTAATCTGAATAAAGGGAAAAAGGCCTTTCTTGAACAGTGGGTGAGACAATCTTACTAATTTGCTTGAGAACCAGTTCGGATTTAAGTATAACTTTTGGATGACTGAAGATTTTAGTGATAGGTCTAATGCTTTAATATTTAATAATTTCTGTCCTCCGAATTCATATTCATTATATAAATATGCTCTTTTAATTTTCTTCCTTTGTTGCCTTGGCTGTGTGTTTTGGGTCATTGTCATGCTGGAATACCCATCCACGACCCATTTTCAATGCCCTGGCTGAGGGAAGGAGGTTCTCACCCAAGATTTGATGGTACATGGCCCCGTCCATCGTCCCTTTGATGCGGTGAAGTTGTCCTGTCCCCTTAGCAGAAAAACACCCCCAAAGCATAATGTTTCCACCTCCATGTTTGACGGTGGGGATGGTGTTCTTGGGGTCATAGGCAGCATTCCTCCTCCTCCAAACACGGCGAGTTGAGTTGATGCTAAAGAGCTCGATTTTGGTCTCATCTGACCACAACACTTTCACCCAGTTCTCCTCTGAATCATTCAGATGTTCATTGGCAAACTTCAGACGTGCCTGTATATGTGCTTTCTTGAGCAGGGGGACCTTGCGGGCGCTGCAGGATTTCAGTCCTTCACAGCGTAGTGTGTTACCAATTGTTTTCTTGGTGACTATGGTCCCAGCTGCCTTGAGATCATTGACAAGATCCTCCCGTGTAGTTCTGGGCTGATTCCTCACCGTTCTCATGATCATTGCAACTCCACGAGGTGAGATCTTGCATGGAGCCCCAGGCAGAGGGAGATTGACAGTTATTTTGTGTTTCTTCCATTTGCGAATAATCGCACCAACTGTTGTCACCTTCTCACCAAGCTGCTTGGCGATGGTCTTGTAGCCCAATCCAGCCTTGTGTAGGTCTACAATCTTGTCCCTGACATCTTTGGAGAGCTCTTTGGTCTTGGCCATAGTGGAGAGTTTGGAATCTGATTGATTGATTGCTTCTGTGGACAGGTGTCTTTTATACAGGTAACAAGCTGAGATTAGGAGCACTCCCTTTAAGAGTGTGCTCCTAATCTCAGCTCGTTACCTGTATAAAAGACACCTGGGAGCCAGAAATCTTTCTGATTGAGAGGGGGTCAAATACTTATTTCCCTCATTAAAATGCAAATCAATTTATAACATTTTTTACATGCGTTTTTCTGGATTTTTTTGTTGTTATTTTGTCTGTCACTGTTCAAATAAACCTACCATTAAAATGATAGACTGATCATTTCTTTGTCAGTGGGCAAACTTACAAAATCAGCAGGGGATCAAATACTTTTTTCCCTCACTGTACATATTACGTAAATTACCTCGACTAGCCGGTGCCCCCGCACATTGACTCTGCACCGGTACCCCCTGTATATAGCCTCCCTACTGTTATTTTATTTTACTGTTGCTCTGTAGTTATTTGCTAGAATTTTTTTTACTTAACACTTTTTTTTTTTTTTTTTACTTTTCATTGTTGGTTAAGGGCTTGTAAGTAAGCATTTCACTGTAATGTCTACACCTGTTGTATTCGGCGCATGTGGCAAATAAGATTTTATTTTATTTGTTCAGGAGTCTTATGGCTTGGGGGTAGAAGCTGTTAAGAAGCTTTTTGGACCTAGACTTGGCGCTCCGGTACCGTTTGCCGTGCGATAGCAGAGAGAACAGTCCATTACTAGAGTGGCTGGAGTCTTTGGCAATTTTTTGGGCCTTCCTACCATATCCAGACATCTATTAAAACAAATCAGATGGCTCAACATCCTCCCTATCTTTCCGTAGTTTCTCCAACACTTCTAGATCAACTACTGGAGGCGGAAGTAGTCATGGTGGATTGACGGGAATAGCTACTGTTGGACTAAACTCCCTTCCATACAGTCCCATCTCCCTCGCCAGGGTATTACCCACCCACACACCCACCCACCCAAAGATCGTGTTCTGTCCTCGCTCATGTTCGCAGCATGCCTGTAAAATCCCTTGCAGGATGAGACACCCCATGTCCCTGTAGGTTGACCCAATTGTTAATTGCCAGCTACTGTCTCCTAATCTGCAATGGCATATCCCCCATCTCCACCTGTAGTGCAGCCACTGGGGAGGTCCGAAACGCCCCACTACATATTCTGAGTCCTTGCCCCTGTATGACATCTAGCCTTTCCAATGAGGTCTGGGCTGCCGAACCATACGCTATACTGCCATAGTCTATTTCAGATCGGATCAATGGAACATACATGGTCCTCAATGAGGAACGCCCAGCACCCCACTCCTTCCCCGTCAGACAGAGCATCACACAGTCTTCCAAAGAATATGAAACGTATACCTTCAATGGGTAGTTTCAAGTTCTCACTGAAAAAATTGCTAAATAGTAGCATGTCTCAAAGTGAGTCATAAGATTATAGTATGTGGCTGAGAAGGAAACGCCCGGGATAGCATATGGTCTGCCTTTTGGTGTCTATTGTGTATCATATTGTGATAGTCTTGTGTATATATAAGACAATGAATGCTGTATATATTAACGGTATGTTAACCTGAATCTCCACATTAATGCCCACTGCTCTACCTCATCAATTACTTCCTGTACCTTCCTGACTATGTATGTCACATTTCTTCCCCTCTTCCATAAGGCCCCATCATCTGCAAATAACGACCTCCCAATATCCGTCCGTACCTGAGAGTAAACAACATTGATCATGATTGAGAACAACAGAGGACTAATCACGCTCCCATGCGGTATACCGTTATCCACCAGGTAGCTGCCTGATAGAGACTTCCCCACCCTCACCTGGATAGACCTTCCAAACAGGAAATCCTTTATCCAGTTGTACGTTCTTCCTCCTACCCCCATAATATCAAGCTTGATTAAAAACCCCTCCTTCCACATCATATCATATGTCTTCTCCACATAAAAAAAGACAGCTACAACAGTCTCCTTGTTCACCTGAGCCTTCCTGACCTCTGCTTCTACGCAGTGCACTGGGTCCATAGTTCCCCTCCCCTTCTTGAACCCATTCTGAACTGGCGATACTAGCCCCCTGGTCTCCAGGAAGTAAGTTAGCCTCTCCGTAATCATACGTTCTTTAATCTTACATACAGTTGATGTTAAAGCTATTGACCGATAGCTTGTTGGCCTTGTTGGGTCCTTCCCTGGCTTCCGGAGTGGTACCACTACTGCCTCCTTCCAGCCGCCTGGTAGTTTCCCCTCCTCCCACACTCTGTTGTACAACACCAATACCTTGTCCAGTGCCTCATCACTAAGATGGGCCAACATAACATAGCACACCTCATCTTTCCTAGGTGAAGTTAACCCAGCCTTACCTATTGCCCTTTTCATCTCTGCCATGACAAATGGTGCATTCAACGCATCATTTACATCCTCTCTCCTATCCAGAACTCCAGGGTGCTCCTCTCTCATTCTCTCTCTCCCCCTCTACCCCTCCTCTGACAAATTTGCCAAGCTATGCACTTGAACAATAATAGTAATATGCCATTTAGCAGACGCTTTTAACCAAAGCAACTTACAGTCATGCGTGCATACATTTTTACGTATGGGTGGTCCCGGGGATCGAACCCACTACCCTGGCGTTATAAGAGCCATGCTCTACCAATTGAGCTACAGAGGACCACAAATGCCTTGGCCATCATCTCTGCCTTCTCATCTGTTACTGCCATATCCTCCCCACTCGTCAACACTGGATAATCCCACTCCCTTCTGACCCCAGTCATCCACTTAATCATCCCCCACACTTCTCCCACCGGTGTCGCACTTCCAATGGTATCACAGAACCGACGCCAACATGACCTCTTTGCCTGACAGATAGTTCTCCTCACCAGGGCCTGCTTATACTGAATCAGATGTTGGAAGTTATGCGTACTTTTCAGTAGTCTAAATGCCCTGTTCCTACTCTTCACCATTGCCCCACACTTCTCCATCCACCATGGGACTGCTGTCCTCCTCCTCCTCCTCCTCCCTGAACTCTTAGGTATAGCCTCAGAAGCTGCCCCCACTAAAGCTGTTCTCACTCAGTTATTCATACTATCCCCTCTCATATCCACCCAAGCCATCACCTTCCCAGTCACCTCCTGAAACTGATCCCACTTTGCCCTTCCAAACACCCACCTGCCTACTCCATCCACTGACACCGCCTCCCTCCGGCCTACTGTGCATACTATGGGGTAATGATCACTCCCTATTATCGACTCCTCCCACTCACAGATTACTGCCATCACACTAGATACCAGAGTAAGGTCCAAGGCAGACTCTTCCCCTGGTCCCTCGGCCATCATTCAGACACACCATATCTTTCATTTAAATCAGATTTTCCACCACTTGGCCATTTCCATCCATCCAATATTGGTCTGTAGAGAGAAAACATTTCTACCTGTCTCAGCTAAAGTGGTATGGAAAATACTAACCAAATATGGTTCGTTTTGGAGGGGGACTGTGTTGCACGGCCTGCTGCTGGCTTTTCATTCCGCCCCCTCCATAGCCCCCAATGCAATATACTGTAATAGACTGTACATGGGATACATATGGGCTTTTAGAGAGAAAACCTTTCTACCCATCTCAGGTAAAGTGGGATGGAAATACTCAGTAGGGTCTCTACTTACCAAATATGGTTAGTTTTGGAGGGGCACTGTGTTATAGACATATGCATTTAGTCCTGCACGTTATGTTAATTCCAAAACAATACATTAATGTACTGTTGTTGTGTTGAATATCAGTTGTAAAGACAAAACACTAGTACAGTCCTGTGAGTCAGATTCAAATGTTGATGTTATTCCAACATGTAATTATTTCTCCAATCATCTTGAGGGTAAAGCCTTTCTTGTTTTGACATTTCTGAAGAAAACATCCGCTTTCAAAGAATATTACAAAAGATTACTCAAAGCTGCAATATGTAACTTCTTGGAAGACCCAACCAAATTCACCTAAATGTGACAGATCTGTCATTCTCATTGAAAGCAAGTCTAAGCGGTAGATCTGTTTCTATGCTTTTAGTTTTTGCAACTTTTACTTTCGGTTTTGTACACCAGCTAACAACACAATATTTTTGGGTTATGGAAAATATATTTCACAGCGGTTTAAATGGTACAACGATTCTCTACACGATACTCGCTTGTTTTGTCACAAACTGAAATTAGGTGAACTATTAGAATTGTAGCAACCAGGAAATGGCGGAGCAATTTCTGCATACTGCAGCTTTAAAGCAAACTGTCCAAATCAGCAATTCAGCTAAGTAATTTCACAGTTGGATGCAGTGAAAACAGGACAGACAACACAACCATTGCTTCAGAGACTTTTATGATATTATATAATTATTTGTGAAGGAAATGCTACCTGTACATGTCTTAGCAAATGATCTCCTCCACATTTACAGTTTATGCTCTCAAAATTGCAGTCAGTGCAAGAAAGTCATGTATAGCCAGGGTAAAATAATAATAATTGTTGAACCAAGTCATATTTCAGAGGCATCAAAGAATTCCTTTCACTGCAAGCATCCCAAGAAAATAAGATTTGTAAAACATGTAATACTGCTAACAACTTTCAGCTGTCAAGCTTTAATGTCACCCATGCTCCAAAGACATTACTTGTGAAGGTAGACAGGCCAGCAGAGAGCTGTTTACCCAAGAGCTTGAATCTATCCTGCATATACGTATATAACATACACCTCTTAGAATGATCTAGTATTATAGCATTTTCAGATATTTACCCATTTGGGAAATCGTACACACATGGCAAGCTCTGATATATCGACTGCACTCAAGTATCAAAATCAAGTATGACCTTAGAGAAGGTCCAAGAATTCCTGAAGCAAGCTGTGTTCTATCTGGTCTCATACGAAAAGTGAAAAAGTACTACATTTTCTTCAGAAAGACAAAAGTAATCTGTGCTCTGATAAATGCACAAAGAATGACTCATCTGTGGCTAAACTTCTAATTCCAAAGACAACCAAAACTTCCATCTCCACTTACTAAAGAGGATTATAAAATATTAAGCAATGACAACAAGTGGTTCCATTAATAATTGATAGGTATGTCACATGGTGGAAAAGTGATAGGTTCAAAAACAAAAAAAGCAATTTTCCAACATGTAATAAATATAAGGCATGGTTCCATTAGGTTTAGAATGTACTTTTCCTCTTTTTAGTTAGTGACCATTATCAGGCTCAGGAACACATTTGAAACCAATGCAAGTTGATCAAACTACAAACAAACCAAAAAGACAAGAACCAAAAAGGGGACACTGGAGGCGATGCAGCCTAGGAGGCAGGCATCCATTTTCTTTAAACAGTTCATATCACAATCCCCAGTAGCCACATGCTCTCTACAAACATGGCTCCACCATTCATTTGAACTGCATCACCTCCTGTGTGCTGCCACCTAGAATACAAAAAGAGGGGCGTTTAAATACAAGTAGGGAACATACAATTTAACCAATTAGATTGCTTCCTGCATTAACAAGGTAATTAGTCACACCTGTGAGGCTGTGACAGGTACAATTATTTTTTGAAGTCACATCTGAAGGAGCAATTTGTGTTAATGTACCCTGTGTCTTTTGCGAGTCAGGAATTACAGTCTGTTTTGTGACAGCAAAGAGCTTATGCCAAATGTGCCTGGAACGGTGCACAATGGGTGATTGTGCCTGTGATCTTAAAGTCACATTGGCGTTATAGACATAGATATGCAACATATAGTTAGTAGCAGTAATTTCATTAAATTCAATCTTACAATTATGGATTCCTTAAGCCAGTATGAAAGAGAATTAAAGGATACACTACTTCCACTTCAGAAATACCTGGCATTACAGTTTCTGGCAATGCATGGGGTTGTGGTGGATGTGACACTAAACTAAACTATGAATTTTCTCAGGGGTGCCCCCATTTTAGAAAACAGTCAGACAGTAGTAGTTGTGGTGTTTCTGTGTGCTTACTCTCTAAAGCAGTCTTATTGGAGGGCAATGTGAATACGCTTTGTCACAATGGCATGCGAGAGTATGTTTTATATCAGTTATCAGAGAGAAAATTACTATGTAATATATTTGTGACTAAACAGAAAATGCCTTTGCTGACCTTGATAGATTATCAACACGTGTCTGTATTGTGTATTATCTTTCAATCTTGTCTCTGTTATTGGTTTTGAAAACTTGGTTAATAGGCCTTTACAGTATACTGCTAACCTTGATTGAAAAGCAACACATAGAGGCCTATAACTTCTAAATAATGTTCTCCATTGTTGTTCTGAAAATTTGATTAAACTGTGTAATATTAGCCTTGTAGCCTTGTTTTCTCTTGTAATACATTTTAAACTCTACAAAAAGTGCCTTTGCTCATCTTGATCGATAATCATGACAATATAGCTTGCAAATAATCTTGTCTCTGTTATATATTTTTTGAACTAGGTAATAGGCCTTTACTGTATACTGCAAACCTTGGTAGATCAGAAGCACATATCAGCCTACAACTTGTAAATAATTTTCTCCATTTCTGTTCAGAAAGTGTGATTGTACTGTGTCCTAATAGCCTGGTTAATATTCATTACATTTAACTCGTAAATAAATGAGATTTCGTTTTAATAAAAGAGTTTGCCTTTCTTTTTTGTTGTTGTTGAGCAGTGGTAAAAAATATAAATATACGTCACCTCAAAATCTACAGGGAAAGCTAGAAAATTCAAGGCCCTTGGGTGCTGCCATAGAGTTACATTAGAAGTGCCCATCCAAGAAGACTCAAGGTCATTGGCCACAGATAAAATGACATCAAATCACGTTATATCTACCGTAGCTTTGATTGGACTGATCATGTCAACATCATACTTTCAAAATCTTAGCTAGCAAGCTAGCAGTCATCATCATGAATGAAGTTGACAATCTACTTGCAAGTCCTTTTCAAACCTTGTCATATGAAAATAAATTATAGAGAAATATAATTATAGAGAAAATATAGATAACACGTATCGGTGCTCATTGGCCATTGGACATAAACATTACACAACAAGTTGGAAATCACAAATTCAACAATGAGTAGTTTCGAAGGAATCAGTGGCTAACTGCAAGTGTTGCAAAGCAATAAGTAGCCTGCTATTCAGTGGAGTGGGTGTGTGGTCCAAGTCTGGGTTTAAGGGTCGCTTTTCCTAGCTTAAAAGGATAAACATTCAACATTGGCCATGCTGTCAATCCAGCATGACTTCTGCCGCGTTCAAAACAATTGGAAACTCAGAACTCGGAAATCTCAGACTTCAGTGAGTTCAAGACAACTGGGAACTTGAAAAAAAACTAGCTCCGTATTGGAAAATATATTTTGAACGGGTCAACCAACTCGGAATTCCAAGTCGGGAACTCGGGCCTCTTTCTAGAGCTCTGACCTGAAGATCGCTGACATCATGATTCAACCTTGTTTTTTTTCTAAGTTCCCAGTTGTCTTGAAAGCACCATAAATCCAGAGAATGCCAGACTTTTTACATTTAGGTCATTTAGCAGACGCTCTTATCCAGAGCGACTTACAGTTAGCATAGTTTTTTTCCCTCATACTGGCACCCCGTGGGAATCGAACCCACAACCCTGGCGTTGCAAGCGCCATGCTCTACCAACTGAGCTACACAGGGCCTTTGACAAAGTTTGATGACAAAATTTGCCCACGAAGGACCGCCGTGCCACCTTCCTGTTCAAGTGAGCACAGCACAACAAGGTGAGTCCAAAAATGTATTGTATGCTGCTGCATAAATGATGTAATATGCCAGGGAGATAATGTATACTGTAGCTAAGAAAGTAATACTAAGTGTATGTTGTGTAGTTAGCTCTTGGTGGTGCACATGTAGCCTATAGCCTGTTTTAGAGAAATGTCATCATCGAATATTGTAAGAGCTTTCATTGTCTGCTTACATGCCCCCTTTAATTATCCTACGGTTCTGACTTGGTGTACAGGGAGAATACTGTAAGAACGGCCCATGTTCTGAATTCTGTCGCTGTACATTTCAAAAGTGCTGAGCAAATTGTTATATTGACTATGTCTGTCCTAATCGAAATTGTCTTAATCTAAATTATGTCTTAATCGAAACTACAGATTGCCTCTTATCCACTCGTCGTCCCCTTATGCCATAGTTTGCACATCTCAATTGTAAGTAGAAACCACATTTGTTTAAGCAAGTCGGCCATATCAGCTATGTTTTTAAAAAAGGCAGTAAATGAGGCTAAATTAACTGTTTCTCTGCCAGACAAGGCTCCGCTGATAGCCAGATGTAGCAGTGGTAAGGTTTCACTCTGTGGTGAAAAGAAAGCTCTGCTGTTGGGACAGATTTATGTAGGCCCTAAAAGTTGGTGGGCACCGTTTGTCACTGTTATACTGCTATTAATGTATTGTTTAGTGTTGTGTTGTGTTGTGTACTGGGTCAACCTACAAGGACATGGGGTGTCTCATCCTGCGAAAGGGATTTTACAGGCATGCTGGGAACATGAGCGAAGACCGAACACGAGCTTTGGGTGGGTGGGTAATACCCAGGCGAAGGAGATGGGACTGTATGGAAGGGAGTTTAGTCCAACGGTAGTTATTCCTGTAAATCCACCATGGCTACTCCCGTTTCCAGTAGTTGATCTAGAAGTATTGGAGAGACTACAGAAAGATAGGGAGGGTGTTGATCCAGCTGATTTCTTGAAGAGACGTCTGGAAGCTGTGTATCAGGATTTTGTGGCCATTTACACAGATGGTTCAAAAGATCCAAGGACAGGACGTACTGGGTCAGCATTTGTAGTGCAGGAATGTGGGGTGGAAGCCAGGAAACGTATTACAGATTATCTGGCTGTATAAACGGCGGAGCAGATGGCCATACTGTTGGCCTTGCAGTGGGTGGAGGAAGTTAAGCCAGACAGAGTAGTTATTTGCTCTGATTCATGTGCAGTGTTAATGAGTCTCCAGTCCTTTAGCTCACGTAGCAGACAAGACCTGCTTTACGAGGTGCTACAAACCCATGGCAGGATTAAACAGATGGGTATTCAGATAAGATTTACTTGGGTTCCAGCCCATGTGGGGGTGGAGGGGAACGAGGCGGTAGATGAACAGGCTAAACAAGCACTTAATAGTCGGGATGTTGATGTTGAAGTGTCAATGAGCAAGGCAGAGGCAAAAATAATGATATATACAGTGATGGTGCAGAGATGGCAGGGTCAGTGGAATATAAATAATAAGGGAAGGCATTTATTTCAAGTACAGAGGAAAGTCGGGGAGGGGTGGACGGCAGGAAGGGACAGAAGAGAGGAGGCTATTTTTACAAAATTAAGGGTGGGACATAGCCAGTTGAATAAGACATTAAACGTGATAGGAGAGCATCCATCAGGAAAGTGTGATTATTGTCAGGAAATAAAGACTGTGGAGCATGTATTGCTACAGTGTGGGCAGTATCAGAGGGAAAGATAGAGGATTAGATTTAGTATGAGGGAGAAGGGGATACAGGAAATTAGTTTAAAGAGTATATTGAGTAGAGCGTCATTAGATATAGTCTCAAATATTTTGTTATCTTTTTTAAGAGAAACGGGGTTGGCAGGTAGGATTTAGTTTATCCCTGTCTCTGGCCCACACTCCAGTACGGTAGGTGGCGGTAATGCACCATAACGTTGGATGCCAACCGCCGATAAACCCCACATAAGAAGATGAAGAAGAAGAAGAAGAAGAAGAAGAACGGTAATGTAGCTCTAGACTAGAGCCTCTAGCTCGCAATCACAACAACTGGCAGCAGCAACTGGTGAAATGGAAATGAACGATTTGTGAAGGCAGCTTGAGCAAACGTACGGTTGGATTCCTTGCTAAATAATAAATATTCATCATGACCGTGGGCTTTGCTCTCGTTCTCCTTTGGTCTCTCCCAATAACCAATGGTAAGTAGCTAGCTAACGCTTGCTCTATATTGTCGTGTCTTGCTTTGTAATAGGTAACGTTAACTTAACGTTAGCTAGCTAGCAAAACATATTCCATTTTGGTGATGGCATTGTTGGTGAAACCATAAGGAGAGGAAGTACAAAACCAACGACGCTAGACAGAGAGGAATATGCTTAAGCAAAAGGCAGTTTATTAAACACAGAGATAGCTGGTACTGCTCAAGCTACATGCATGGGCCCAATGCATGGACCCAATCAATTGCCTCTTATGGAGACAGTTGAGAAGGATAAAAAACAGAGTTTACAGCATTACTTTATACAATGTAACACAAAGAAAGGGGTCCTTCTTCTAGTTACTTGATTGGTTCCCGAGGCGTAGGAGGCGGGTCTGCTCTGTCCAGAGCAGAAGCCCCATTGGTGCACGGCAGAGTCCTCTGCCCTTGGCACCCGACCAGTAGAAAGAAGTGGAGTTTCCACAGAGAAATGTTTGTGTCAAAAGAACTCGTGAGGCATGAGAATGAGTGTGTGTATGTCAAAAGGAAACTCGTGGGGAGCCACATAGATTGTGGCCTGGAGGCGTGGGTGTTGTCCTTGACAAGATATGGTCCTCTGTCCATTGTTCTCGCATAGGAAGAGCATTGATTGAAAACAAGCTCCTAACACAGAATGGGTCATGCACAACATTTTAGTCAGACCAAGCTATAACATTTTATATTTACTACGACAGCATGTACTATTATATAGTGGAAACCAAGACCGTTCATAGGGCAGTCATGGACAATTTTAGCTAACCCTTTAACTAACCTTAACCTAATTCTCTTAACATTCCACGTTCATTCTCTTAACCTGCTACGAAAAGTAACTTCTGCTAGTCAAAACCGATTGACCTGCCCTGAGAGCAGTGGAAGTATCCACTAATGTGATACAGCACTAGCTAGGCTCATAATGGTTGTGTTCCCCTGCTCAGACGTTGCATGCATCAACCAATGGTTGCGTGCCTTGTCATCAACTGTGTCGTCGACTGACAGACTGCTATAACATATAAAAATAAAAAAATATGCCATTTAGCAGACGCTTTTATCCAAAGCGACTTACAGTCATGCGTGCATACATTTTTTGTGTATGGGTGGTCCCGGGGATCGAACCCACTACCTTGGCGTTACAAGCGCCGTGATCTACCAGCTGAGCTACAGAGGACCACACAGATGTGGTTAGCTGATACATAAAATATCTATCCAGGCGTTGTAAGATCTGGCATGAGTCAACAACACCTGGGCAGAGGAATGCCCTCATTGTTTATTGATCGGAGTAGCTAGCCTCATAAGCTGCCTGATCCCGCAAGCTTACGTGATATTAGTTCGGCGAACATTCATGTAAGTTCGTGGGATCAGGCCGCTTGCGAGGCTTTGGAGTTGCAAACCAATTTAGTGATGGAGGTCACGTTCCCCTGCTCAGACGTTGCATGCATTAACCAATGGTTGCGTGCCACGTCATCGACTGTGTCATCGACTGACAGATCTCCTATATGATGTGGTTAGCTGATAGGTAAAATACTTAACCAGGTGTTGTAACATCTGGCAGGCATCAGTTGCCTGGGAAGTGGAACGCGCCCATTATAACTGACGAGTGCATCATACATCTTTCAAGGCTCCAAGTTTTACAGTTGATTATCACAAACATTAATCCAGGGCTAGTTGACCACTACAAACATTTTACATTCCTACCCCAGTCTTAATGCAAAAAAATCACATAACGTTACTAGATTAGACTAAAATCCACATGTTGGGCTGATTTTTGTTGACACATCAACCAGGATCAAGGGGCAGGGCAATTTGTGTTGGAGTGGGGAGTGGTTTCACCTCTCCTAGGCAATTAGCCATTAGTACAGGTAGGTGTGCTCTCCACCTCTGCTAGGCAATTAGTGTTTGTTCTTCAGTCTCCCCTGGTTTCTCAGCGGCAGTTGTAAGCAGCGGTCGTGACAGTGGCGGTTTTGTCGCAAATCTAAGACCGTCGCCGAAACAAAGACGGTTCTGCCTAGTTGTTCTGCAGAGTTATTTGAGGAAGGAAAGAGAGGAGGGCTTCACACCACTCTCTGACTTGAGGATCTTACCTAGTTATTTACAGATTATCATTTTGCTCTTTTGTAGCTTTGTCAACTGTGTGTGTGTTTTCTATACCTGTTCGCACCTCTCCCTGTATGCTTTACAGACGCTCCCCACCCCTTGGCTGCAACCTGTCTAATTTAGTGTACCCTGCGCGCACAACCCATGTGGAATTCTGGGTCTCTGGCAGCGTTTGGAACTGCCAATCTGCGGTCAAGAACGCAGAGTTCATCTCAGCCTATGCTGCCCTTCAGTCCCTTGACTTTTTGGCCCTGACTGAGACCTGGATCACCCCAGAGAACACTGCTACTCCAGCTGATCTTTCCTCATCTGACTATGTTTTCTCTAATAGTCCGAGAGCATCTGGTCGTCGCAGTGGTGGCACAGGTCTACTCATTTCTCCTAAGTGGAGATTTTCTACCTCTCTCACCTGTCCATCTCCTCATTTAAATTCCATACGGTCACTTGTCCACTCATTTACATTTACGTCATTTAGCAGACGCTCTTATCCAGAGCGACTTACAAATTGGTGCATTCACCTTATAGCCAACTCAAGCTTAACATTATTGCCATCTATCACCCACCAGGTGCCCTTGGATGAGCTTGACACCTCCCTCCTCTCTACCTTCCCTTGTATCCGCTGCTGAAGCCACTTTCTACCACTCTAAATTTCAAGCTTCTGCCTCTAACCCAAAAACTATTTTCCACCTTCTCCTTAATCATCCACCTCCTCCATCTCTGCGGACGATTTTGTCAACCACTTTGAAAAAAAGGTTGACGAGATCGCTACTCATTCACTCAGCCTATTGAGTCCACTGGTCTCACTCACATAGAAGTACCATACGCCTTGACCTCTTTCTCCCCTCTCGCTCCAGATGACATTCTGCGACTAGTGAGGTCTGGCCGCCCAACAACCTACCCGCTCGACCCCATTCCCTCCTCCCTTCTCCAGACCATCTCTGGAGACCTTCTCCCATTCCTCACTTCCCTCATCAACCCATCCCTGACCACTGGCTGCGTCCCCTCTGACTTCAAAATGGCCCGAGTTGCTCCCCTCCTCAAGAAACCAACACTAGACTCATCTGATGTCAAAAACTATAGACCTGTATCCCTTTTTTGTTTTCTTTCTCGGTTGAGCGTGCTGTCTCTGGTCAACTCTCTGAGAACGATCTTATTGACTTTAACGATTCAGTCTTCAAGACGGGTCACTCAACCGAGACTGCTCTTCTCTGTGTGACAGAGGCTCTCCGCACTGCCAAAGTTGACTCTCTCTCCTCTGTTCTCATCCTCCTAGATCTATCCACTGCCTTTGACACTGTGAACCATCAGATCCTCCTTTCCACCCTCTCAGGGCTTGGCGTCTCAGGCTATGCACACTCTTGGATTGCATCCTACCTGGCATGCCGCTCCTACCAGGTGATGTGAAGAGGATCTGTGTCTGCACCACGTACTCTCATTACTGATGTCCCCCAGTACTCGGTTCCAGGCCCTCTCCTCTTCTCTCGATACGCCAATCCGTCATATCCTCACATGGTCTCTCCTATCATTGCTATGCGGAGAACACTCAACTACTTTTCTTCCCCCCCCTTCTGACACCCAGGTGGCGACACATCTCTGCGTGCCTGGCAGATATTTCAACTTGGATGTCGGCCCACCACCTCAAGCTCAACCTCGACAAGACGGAACTGCTCTTCCTCCTGAGGAAGGCCTGCCCGATCAAAGACCTCTCCATCATGGTTGACAACTCGACAGTGTTGCCCTCCCAGAGTGCAAAAAAACTTGGCGTGACTCTGGACAACACCCTGTCGTTCTCTGCGAACATCAAAGCAGTGACCTGCTCTACAACACCCGTAGAGTATGACCCTACCTCACACAGGAAGCGGCGCAGGTCCTAATCCAGGCACTTGTCCTCTCTCGTCTGGACTACTGCAACTCGCTGTTGGTTGGGCTCCCCGCTTGTGCCATCAAACCCCTGCAACTTGTCCAGAATGCAGCAGCCCGCCTGGTTTTCAACCTTCCCAGGTTCTGTCATGTCTCCCCGCTCCTCCGCACACTCCACTGGCTTCCAGTCGATGCTCGCATCCACTACAAGACCATGGTGCTTACCTACAGAACAGCAAGAGGAACTGCCCCTCCCTACCTTCAGGCTATGCTCAAACCCTACACCCCAACCCGAGCACTCTGTTCTGTCACCTCATGGCCATCCCACCCCTTCGGGAGGGCAGCTTCCGCTCAGCCCAGTCCAAGCTCTTCTCTGTCCTGGCACCCCAATGGTGGAACCAGTTTTCCCCTGAAGCTAGGACAGCAGAGTCCTTCATCCTATGTAATGTATTCTCAGGGAATTTTTGTATTTTTTTTTTTTCGTTAAGAGAAATTAGTAATTGATGTTGTTAGGTTTATGTCCCATCCTACATCCTGATATTACCAGGTTCTTACCACTAGATGGTGCTGTTCCTGCTATTAGTGTTTTTTTAATTACCCTCCTCCATGAAGTAATCCAACAATGTGTAAGCCGGCATCTTGTCTAGTTCAAATCTTATCATTGATCGAGACAGGTGAGTGTCATGCCATACAGCACTTTTAGCTGGACTCCCACCTGTCTCAATCAATGAGAGAAGATGTGAAATAGACACATTGTTGGATTAATTCATGGAGCCCAAAAATGTATTTAATAATGGAGTATTTTCTAAATTCAAACGAATCCCCAGCAACTAGACATGAACGTTTAGAAAACATGTTGTTTTCCAAGTCGGGAATTGAGGAAGTATCGGCAAGTAAAGGTTGGTCAAATTCTGTGCTGTGCTTTACACTAGGCCTACATACTGTGTGTAAAGGCTGTATGGAAGCATTCCCATATTACTGTCATTTCAAAGTAAGTATACACTGCCTTCGGAAAGTATTCAAACCCCTTGACTTTTTCTACATTTTGTTACATTACAGCCTTATTCTAAAATTGATTTAAATAAAAAAAAAGTCCTAACCTAACAATGTGGAAAAAGTCAAGGGGTCTGAATACTTTCCTAGGGCACTTTATTTGATGTGGTTGAAATACTTTCAGCTTTATGACACTTTTATGATTAATACAGCACCTCTACAGATGCTATCTGAGCATTGCATTCTCTCAAGTTGCAGAAAGCGATAAATACAATTTCTCCACTCCTCCCAAGTCCAAATTTTTCCTTCATTTGGTGTATCATTTTATTGCAAGAAATGCATAATTCTGCAGGAGTTATTATTAAGGCTATGGCCCAATTCGCACGGGACTAGTATTACTAGAGAACGTTGGTTATGTATTTATTCGGACAGGATACGTTTTTTTTCCAAACTGCCCCCTGTAATTATTTTTTTCTTTCTATAAATTGACAATTGTGACGGAAGCCTAGAGTTTTTCTTTTTCTAGGCGTGAAGATATTTCAACAAGTCCAGGCGATAACAGGATACACAAAGTCGAGCTTGGGTCCCAAGTTTTGAAACCATGCCTAACCATATTTGGTATAGTGTTGCCATAATATTTAAATTGAGGAAGTGTGATCATAATCATTCGGATATTTTAGCGATCCGTAGTAGAATAGATCGTAACTTGCACTTGATATGTGTTTTTAGGCTATGGATGAGAAAGTGAACTTGTTCCAAACATTTAGCTCAGTTGTATGCTGTTTTGCAATCTATTAACAGCAAGGGTTGCCTTAAATAGGCGCAATATTTTTTTATGATTAATTTGGTGATGTTCAATTCATTCGCACAAAACGTATAAACAAAAACATTCACTGTGAAAGTCGATACATGTAGACCCTTCATATATAGGCTATGCGCAGCACTTTGTTCAATTTATCGAATCAGTTACTGTTTTCCTGCTCAAACTGCGAGCAACACTTGTCAAACTCAGACATTTCTCTCAAAACACAGGGATGTCGATTCGCACGAGAGTAGTATTATCAGAGAACTTTGGAGTTTGACTAACCAGAATAACCTTCTGTTTTTTGACAATGTCCAGATTTCAGATTCCATTTAACCCATCTAAACAGTAGGCTACAGTTCCCTTGACATTGGTGCACTGAAGCTTAGCAGGGACACACACACACACACACACACACACACACACACACACACACACACACACACACACACACACACACAAGCTGTAAAGGGAACCATTCCCTACTCTAAATTAGACATTTTGTTTCCCAATCTGATAGTTCCTGTTGTGGTATTGCGAGTTCTGAGTCACGCGGCAGGCTGAAACCCCTTTCATCTAGGATTAGTTCTACAGGGTTTTACCTATTCAAAATGGCTGTGTACAATTGGTATAAAAGCGCTGGCTAGCTAGTGAGGTCAGTGTCATCGTGGCTAGCCTATTCTTTCTTTCTCACCACTGTTGTGTTTGCTTCTTTGGTCTTCAGAGATATTTATATTGTAATTTAACAATTTTTCTGTAGAATGTTTCATATTGTTCATAGGAGATGTGAATTTGTGGTTGGCTGTGAAGTAGCAATGAAATATGTAGCCTAATTTATGGAAATATATAGGCTACTTTAACTTCAATGGATTGCTGCCTAACCTGTTGATTATCCAACTCATGTCTGAGCAAGGGCAATTCCACATAATGAAGTTACGCTGAGACTCAGATTTTTCACTTTAAAATGAATTCAAAACAAAAACCATGGATTTCAAAGTTTAACTAACCATACAACTCTGGACTACTTTGAACAATTTACACACATTTCACAAAAACACATTTATTGGAAGAACTGTGCAGATGCAAAGTTTGGTAACAGAGTTATAGTAATCTGTTTTTTATGCGACCATGTTTTGTAAAAACTCTGAAATATCTGCTCCGAATTACGATTCAAAGATGCCTGCAGAAGGAATGGAGTGTCAGCTATATGACATGACACCTTGAGTTTGAAAAAATACATTTTCGTAATTGAACTACAGTAAGTGAAGTGGATTTATACCCGATAACATAACAGAATTACTTAATGGGTCCCTGATCTGTACTAAACAGAAATGCATTAATTATGGATATGAATGTCATTCTCTTCATTGTGCTGTATCCTGAATAGATACAAGGTAGAAATATGCAATATCATCATTTGCATACAGTGCATTTGGAAAGTATTCAGACCCCTTGACCTTTTCCACATTTTGTTACGTTACAGCCTTATTCTAAAATTAATAAAATAATTTTTCCCTAAATCTACACACAATACCCCATAATGACAAAGCAAAAACAGTTTTTTTTAGAATTGTTTGCAAATTCATTAAAAAAGAAATATTAAAAAAAGAAAAATATCACATTTACATAAGTATTCAGACCCTTTACTCAGTACTTTGTTGAAGCACATTTGGCTGCGATTACAGCCTCGAGTCTTCCTGGGTATGATGCTACAAGCTTGGCACACCTGTATTTGGGGAGTTTCTCCCGTCCTTCTCTGCAGATCCTCTCAAGCGCTGTCAGGTTGAATGGGGAGCGTTGCTGCACAGCTATTTTCAGGTCTCTACAGAGATGTTCGATTGGGTTCAAGTCCGGGCTCTGGCTGGGCCACTCAAGGACATTCAGAAACTTGTCCCGAAGCCACACCTGCGTTGTATTGGCTGTGTGCTTAGGGTGTTTGTCCTGTTGGAAGGTGAACCTTCTCCCCAGTCTGAGGTCCTGAGCGCTCTGGAGCAGGTTTTCATCAAGGATCTCTCTGTTCTTTGCTCCGGTCATCTTTCCCTCGATCTTGACAGGTCTCCCAGTCCCTGCCGCTGAAAAACATCCCCACAGCACGATGCTGCCACCACCATGCTTCACCATGGTACCAGGTTTCCTCCAGACGTGACGCTTGGCATTCAGGCCAAAGAGTTCAATCTTGGTTTCATCAGACCAGATAATCTTGTTTCTCATGGTCTGAGAGTCCTTTGCCAAAAGGCACCCAAACTCCAAGCGGGCTGTCATGTGCCTTTTACTGAGGAGTGGCTTCTGTCTGGCCACTCTACCATAAAGGCCTGATTGGTGGAGTGCTGCAGAGATGGTTGTCCTTCTGGAAGGTTCTCCAATCTCCACAGAGGAACTCTACAGCTCTGTCAGTGACCATCAGGTTCTTGGTCACCTCCCTGACCAAGGCCCTTCTCCCCCGATTGCTCAGTTTGGCCGGGCAGCCAGCTCTAGGTAGAGTCTTAGTGGTTCCAAACTTCTTCCATTTAAGAATGATGGAGGCCACTGTATTCTTGGGGACCTTCAATGCTGCAGACATTCTTTGGTGCCCTTCCCCAGATCTGTGTCTCGACACAATCCTGTCTTAGAGCTCTACAGACAATTCCTTCGACCATGGCTTGGTTTTTGCTCTGACATGCACTGTCAACTGTGGGACCTTATATAGACAGGTGTGTGCCTTTCCCAAATCATGTCCAATCAATTTAATTGACCACAGGTGGACTCCAAGTTGTAGAAACATCTCAAGGATGATCAATGGAAACAGGCTGCACCTGAGCTCAATTTAGAGTCTCATAGCAAAGGGCCTGAATACTTATGTAAACAGGGTATTTCTGTTTTATTTTTTAAAAATGTTCTAACATTTCTGAACTCGTTTTTGCTTTGTCATGATGGGGTTGTGTGTGTGTGTGTGTGTGTGTGTGTGTGTGTGTGTGTGTGTGTGTGTGTGTGTGGGGGATTGATGAGGAATATTTTTTGTATTTTAGAATAAGGCTGTAACATAACAAAGTGAAAAAGTCAAGGGGTCTGAATACTTTCCGAATGCACTGTATACGGGTATTATTCTACACACTGGCTATTATTCTAGTGATCTCCCCCCCCAAACAAGACCAAATTTGGTTGGACCAGACCAAATCTGAACCATTCGCAGATGTCTATGTTTCACAAGTTTGGGCATCGCAGAACAGCACAGCACATCACAGTAGAGTTCAGTACAGTACTCTTTAGGGTACTGTACTGAACTCTACTGTACTAAACTATGCTGTGCTATATAGGGATGTTAACCGTTAATTGGTTAGCTGCCGAAAATACATTTGACCGGTCATGCTGATCGGTCTATAGGTTAATTTGCATAATGTAGTGGCATTAAATTGCCATCGGTATTTTCCTTAGTCGTGATGTATCTTATCACATGCACACATCATACAGCATACATACAGAGCCTAGTTTGAGGAGTGGAATAGCCTATCACTTGTCAGACCTCCTCGAAAATCAGGTACTGGAGTGAAACATGCTTTTATAAGCCCAGTCCTTGCGGATTATGGAACAAATAACAATTCTAAATGCAATTGCGTGTTAACTGTTTTGATGACTAAGATAAAATATTTTTAAAAAAAAAGCTTTTATTTCTCAATCTCAACTCAAGCATGCCTCCCATTTGCTATTCGAGTGCATAGGCTATAGTCAACGGTAGGCAGGCTATCAGCGTGTAATTCACCACTTTGCAATGTGAGCTTGAGGCAGTATAATTGTATGAAACCTGAACATTTTACTTTACTTCAAACATGTCTTACCTTGCCTCAAAGTAGCCTATCGAAAATCCAACCATCGAAACGTGGAGGCAATTATTTTATAAATAGTTCCTCATGCCGTGAAACAATTTCTCTACTGTTCTATTGGTTTTAATATCAACTTTCTTTCGTTGTCCAGAAACCAAAGTTAACATCATAGTGATATTAGCAATCCATCCTAGTTGTTGCTATTAGATTCCCCATCTTTCTAACGGTACGATTTGACGAGAACCGGCGCCTCCACTTGCAGCGGTCTAAGGCACTGCATCGCAGCGGTCTAAGGCACTGCATCGCAGTGCTTGAGGCGTCACTACAGACCCCCTGGTTCAATTCCAGGCTGTATCACAACCGGCCGTGATTGGGAGTCCCATAGGGCGGCACACAATTGGCACAGCGTCGTCCAGGTTTGGCCAGTGTAGGCCATCATTGTAAATAAGAATTTGTTCTTAACGGACTTGCCTATTTACATAAAGGTTAAAAAACGCTTCGCTCCAAAATATTGGCCGCTTCGTAGGCGTGGACCTATTAAAGTAAGTAAATACATTTTTAAAAACACTATCAAAATTTCCCGTGCCAGTGAGCTCAGAACAGACACAGCTGTAGACTATTTGCGCAAGCGTTAAGAAGCAGTGCTTGACATGGGCAGGAGCTCACCGGAGCTGTGTACCGGCACCTCAAATATTTTACTGCTTGAGCTCCTGTTCCTCTTATAGAATATTAGCTCAAAAGTATTGTGGAGCTCCTGCACCTAAAATGTGGTCGTCTGTAGCTCAATTGGTAGAGCATGGCGCTTGTAACGCCAGGGTAGTGGGTTCGATCCCCGGGACCACCCATATGTAAAAATGTATGCGCACATGACTGTAAGCCGATTTGGATAAAAGCGTCTACTAAATGGCTTATTATTATTATTATTATTATTATTATTATTATTATTATTATTTATATATTGAAATATAAAGAGTACCAGCACCGAAAATGAGTACTGGAACCTATTTCAGTCCAAGTCAAGCACTGATAAGAAGCCTATTTTATGATCTTTCCACTGGATCAGAGCATGACATTTCCCCCTTTTCATGCTGAGTGGTTATCAAAAGGGAGTGCGCTGGAAAGATTTTTCAAATACATTGAGGAACTATTGTAGTTCTCAATGGATGTAAAAACAGACTTTGTTTGCTTGCTGTTTGAGGTGAAGAAAACAACATGACTTTGTGAAGCTCCACAGGTCATTAGTGGTGGTGCGTTAAGCCAATCTTTAAGCATCAGTTGTCAGAGCACCTTACTGATCACTGCACCTGTACACAGCCCATCTGTAATTAGCCCACCCAACTACCTCATCCCCATATTGTTATTTATTTTGCTAATTTGCACCCCAGTATCTCTATTTGCACATCATCTCTTGCACATCTATTATTCCAGTGTTAATACTAATTGTAATTATTTTGCACTATAGCCTATTTATTGCCTTACCTCCATAACTTGCTACATTTGCACACACTGTATATATATTTTCTGTTGTATTTTTGACTTTATGTTTTGTTTACCCCATATGTAATTCTGTGTTGTTTTTATCGCTTTGCTTTATCTTGGCCAGGTCGCAGTTGTAAATTAGAACTTGTTCTCAACTGGCTTACCTGGTTAAATAAAGGTGAAATAAAAAATAAAATAAATAAAAATCAGAAATACTATCAGATGGGCACATTTATATGCCTACATTTGCACGTAGGCCAGGTAGTCTATAGGCCTACAGTCCTTCTACGCGTCCTTACTCAACATTGACAGGAGCGCGCCAAACAAGACAATGACTAAATTGACAGAACTCTTAAATGGTTAAAAAAATATATATACTTGTTTCTCACAAGTGTAGCATAGGTTGTGCACTCTGCAAACAATGTGTCCACTCCGACAATGAGAACAGGAAGACTGGAATAATATTGAATGCATTAACAGAAATGTCCGTAACCAAAGTAACTAACGTTGTAGATTAGAAATTATAGGAATTAACGGTAAATGTACTACTGGTGATATATGTAATGGGGAATTGATACACTAACAATCAAACGCAAACTATTCACACAATGAAGTTATGAAACAGTGAATGTGCACAAATTTGCGGGAGATGGCGCATTCTGGAGAGAGAAGTGCATTGTGCATCTGGGCGCAATGGTCAATCCGACATCTGCATTGGCCATGCAGCATTTGCCTCAGCAGAAGTCAGGGCAAGAATGGCCTCAGCAGAAGTCAGGGCATTCATACTGCTTGTGCTTTGCGGAGCAGTGCAGAACTGTTGTCAAGGAAGTGAGGTTGTGTTTACACAGGACGTACCGCCCCCACCAACCGTCAACCAATCATGTCAATGCGGAGCTATACAGAGCCCTGCATTGTTGCAACATTTGGGAGGCGTTTGGCGATGTGGTACCGAGCTCGATTTGGCCTCTGCATGCCTCCCTGGAGGCTTCGTAATTGCGTCACACCCTCCATACGGAGCCTCCGACCACATTTTCAAATCAAGCATAAATTGGCTTTTTGGATTAGTTCACTGAGATGGGCGCCAACAGCCTAATGACCAAAGGGTCGACTAATTGGGGTCAGCCCTAGAGTGTTCTGTATTTAATCTTCAACAGCTAACATTTCTAAAAACATGTTTTCACTTTCTCATTATAGGTTATTTTGTGTAGATGGGTGAGAATCTATTTAATCCATTTTGAATTCAGGCTGTGTAACAACAAAATGGGGAATAAATCAAGGGGAATTAATACTTTCTGAAGGCACTTTATAGAACAATACAGTTGACAGTCACACATAATGTAGGCTATAAACTTATTACAACTGGAGCAGGCCAATCCTGCTCCTGGAGGTATGCTGGGTGTGCAGTCTTCTGTTCCAGCCCAGCACTAACACACCTGATTCAATTTATGAGTAATAATAATGTGTATTATTGCTAGGCACGCAGTAGATCAGGGAGTAGCGGAAGGTTGGCCACCTCTGCTTCAGTAATAATATCCTACTTACTAAGATGTCTAACATTTACAAACGAGTTAGCTTATATTTACAATTTGAAATTATATGTTGATTCATTCAATGTTGATTAATTGAAGTGAAATGTTTCAAGATTAATTTGTGTCAATGTTCATTAATCACAGATACAATTCTGCAATAAAAAGGGGTAAAGGGGATCTGTGTTTAATTTGTCTGTGTTGCTTTCTCAAGTGAACATGACCTTTTTTGCCTGATGGCATTACTGGCCTAATGGGCATGTGCAATGTGCCCCTTGTCATTGTACATCTGAAGCAGAGAATAGCTAAACTCACACTTATTGTGCATATTGTTGAGCTAGCTATATGTTCTCAATTTAAAATGATACCAGTAGATAATGTATATGAGGCTAACCATAAGCCAGATGTCCTACATTATTTTTCTGACATTAAATTGTTGAGTGCAACTCCAACCCTTGTATTCTAGGTACGGTAATGTTAATCAAAATAAGGAGCTGACAATTCGTAGGCTAATAAAACATGTCAAAAAGGGAAATAATGGGGTGTGGGGAGCATTGTAATTCTACCTTGTTTATTTGCTGAACATTATTTTATAATACAGAGACAACCAGAAGGTCAATGTCATGGAGGATTGCAGACGTTGGTGTTGGTGATGGGTGAAGAACGATTTGCACAACAATGTTTGCAAGTCAAAGCCACAATTGCCTTTACCCAAAGTACCTATTCATGTGCATTTTATATGTAGCCCTTTGATGATTATAGCTCACTTCCTGTAAAATACAATGTCATGACACAGGTATAATGAAAGAGCCATAAGCTATAATATATGAGAATCATAATGTTAAGATACCATAATCCAATTGGCAGCATATTACATATAAGGCTGAACGATTTTGGAAAATAATCTAATTGCGATTTTTTGCCCCCAATATTGCGATTGCGATTTAATATGCGATTTAATTTATTTATCCTTTTTCCCCTACAAAACATAATGAATGATTTAAATATGACCAACACAATAGTATATACATTTAGTGTGAAATGTTCTTTCCCATAGGCTGGGTCTATTTGTTAGAATTAAATTCAAACATGTATGACTTGAAATAAATGACATTTTTATTGAACTGCTCATTACAGAAACATCTGTGGCTTTGCCACTGTGCATTTAAATAATTTAAACAAAGGCATGAACTTTGTAAACACTGTGTGCAAAAGGTACAGTCTTAAGAAAAAAATAATTTTAAATTGTATGTATCTTACTGCTCCCAAGTCAGTAACATTTCACACAACTGAAACAAGGAATTTGCTTTGAAAATATTTTGTAAAATCAAAGTAAATAAAGTTATAAATAAAAAATGAGAAATGCACTTTTAATTTAGACAAACTATTTTTTATAAACGATTTGAATATTATAATATAAAATAGATGAGCCTCACTTATCTCAAGTACACAACAATAACACACCACACAGACTAAAGTTCACTACGAGTATGGCACTGCCAGCCATACTTATCCAACAGTTCTGATCAATAAAATGGACTGTAAGACTCTGGTACGGCTCAGCTGTGCGGCTTGACCACATATCAGTAGTGCTAGCAAAAAACTCCACCGTTTTAAGTTCCGCGGCGACTTTCTCTTTGCACTTTTTGTACAGCTCCGGTATGGCAGTCTGACTGAAGTATGTGCGGGAGGGTATACTGTAACGTTTATCAAGCGTATGTATTAATGCCATGAACCCAGGCTTGGTCACCGTGCTGAGAGGCATCATATCTTTGGCTATGAACTCGGTTATTGTCCGAGTGATTTCTCCGTGCCGTTTTGAATTACGTTCATACGGAGTGACACTTTCGAACATTTCTGTCAGTGATCCCTGTCTTGAGGTATTTGGCTTGTCTCGCGCACTGATGCTCGGCATTTTGGTCATACAACTGTCATGCATTGATTTGTGGTATTTTTTTAAGTGCTGAAACAGGTTTGTAGTGTTACCCCGTGAAGTAGCAATCGGAGCACGGCATGCTCTGCACAACACCTGACGCTGCTCAGCATCTTCTTTTTTAAAACCAAAATAGTTCCACACCACCGACGTGCTGTTCCTCTTCGATATTAAAGTATCAGCTGTGTCAGTTTCTGACTGTTCCGTCGAGCAAGAGGCCATTGCGCTGGACAGCATGAAAAGTCGCGTCACGTGACCACCTCAAATCGCGCACGTTGCGATTAGAAAATCGCGTTCAGTCAAATCGCGATATTATCGCGAATGCAATTAATCGTTCAGCCCTAATTACATAGCAAATTCATGATGTGTTTCATTTACAATGTTATAATGTGTGTTACAGGTGACTTCTATCCTTTGGTGGGTGAATTTCACAATTTAATTTAGTCAACACATTCACAAATGGTGGCTTTGATCACAGTTTTGAGGTTTAGGTTGAATGTGGTTCATAGCTAGCTAGTAGTGATGGGAAGTTTGGCAATTTTTACTGACTGAGAATTAATTGCTGGAAGACAGCAGGTCAAACGAATGACAAATGAACGAGTCACTGAGAAAAAAGAATCCTGACTCTCGAGTCAGTAAAAATAGTTGTTCAGAAAGAATTAATCGTTCACAAACTGTACTTCACTACTAGCTAGCAGCACAAGCAAACATTGTGTACATTTCTCTTCACCCACCATCATCAAAAATCTCTGCAATCCTCCTTTAAGCAATTGGCCTTCTGATTTTGTCTCTGTATTCTAGTTAAGCGACAAAAAAATAAGCTAACATTTGGTGAATAGTTATGCTGTTTTTTAGTCATATTTCTTGTTTGTTTCACAAAAAAATATATTTTGCATCTTCAAAGTGGTAGGCATGTTGTGTAAATCAAATGATACAACCCCCCCAAAATCCATTTTAATTCCAGGTTGTAAGGCAACAAAATAGGAAAAATGCCAAGGGGGGGTGAATACTTTAGCAAGCCACTGTAGATGTCTATGATTGATTTAGATTTGGTCCAGTCACTAATCATGTTTGGTCCAAATCATGGCCAGTCTGGACCGGACCAAAAACCAACGTCTGTAGACGTTGAAATCAAAGCCATGGCGGACTGACCAAATTTCAACTACGATGTCCGATGTTGGTCGGTGCTGGTTACAGTAAATGGAAAGAGGTGGCTCATGGGTAGGTGTCAGTAAGAGCCGGGAGAGGTAACATTAACTGGAGAGAGAGAGAAGAGGGAGAGAGGGAGGCGTTGTCCAGACTGTTTTCACACTCTTGCTTTAACCACCAGACGACAGAAAGATAAAGAAAACAGTTATGAACTGAACATAACTGTATGCCAGTGGAAAGGAGGACCGTAGCAGGTAACCCAACTGTGGTTTGTGACTACTATGATTTCCTATTGTAGCCAATTAAAATCATAACGGAAGTACTGTAATTGTTCTGTAATTCTGTTAGCGATTTGGTAACAGAATTACGAGTTTTATTCACTTAATAATTCACAAACAAAAATTGGTATAAGTAAAAACACTAATTGGTAGGTCTACCTTTTACTTGTTACTTCTGGGAACTTTCATTATTCTCCCTCCTCATGAGGGAGAGAAATTAGAGAATATCTGTGTATACAGTGGGGAGAACAAGTATTTGATACACTGCCGATTTTGCAGGTTTTCCTACTTACAAAGCATGTAGAGGTCTGTCATTTTTATCATAGGTACACTTCAACTGTGAGAGACGGAATCTAAAACAAAAATCCTGAAAATCACATTGTATGAATTTTAAGTAATTAATTTGCATTTTATTGCATGACGTAAGTATTTGATACATCAGAAAAGCAGAACTTAATATTTGGTACAGAAATCTTTGTTTGCAATTACAGAGCTCATCATACGTTTCCTGTAGGTCTTGACCAGGTTTGCACACACTGCAGCAGGGATTTTGGCCCACTCCTCCATACAGACCTTCTCCAGATCCTTCAGGTTTCGGGGCTGTCGCTGGGCAATACAGACTTTCAGCTCCCTCCAAAGATTTTCTATTGGGTTCAGGTCTGGAGACTGGCTAGGCCACTCCAGGACCTTGAGATGCTTCTTACGGAGCCACTCCTTAGTTGCCCTGGCTGTGTGTTTCGGGTCGTTGTCATGCTGGAAGACCCAGCCACGACCCATCTTCAATGCTCTTACTGAGGGAAGGAGGTTGTTGGCCAAGATCTCGCGATACATGGCCCCATCCATCCTCCCCTCAATACAGTGCAGTCGTCCTGTCCCCTTTGCAGAAAAGCATCCCCAAAGAATGATGTTTCCACCTCCATGCTTCACGGTTGGGGTGGTGTTCTTGGGGTTGTACTCATCCTTCTTCTTCCTCCAAACACGGCGAGTGGAGTTTAGACCAAAAAGCTAAATTTTTGTCTCATCAGACCACATGACCTTCTCCCATTCCTCCTCTGGATCATCCAGATGGTCATTGGCAAACTTCAGATCGGCCTGGACATGCGCTGGCTTGAGCAGGGGGACCTTGCGTGCGCTGCAGGATTTTAATCCATGACGGTGTAGTGTGTTACTAATGGTTTTCTTTGAGACTGTGATCCCAGCTCTCTTCAGGTCATTCACCAGGTCCTGCCATGTAGTTCTGGGCTGATCCCTCACCTTCCTCATGATCATTGATGCCCCACGAGGTGAGATCTTGCATGGAGCCCCAGACCGAGGGTGATTGACCGTCATCTTGAACTTCTTCCATTTTCTAATAATTGCGCAAACAGTTGTTGCCTTCTCACCAAGCTGCTTGCCTATTGTCCTGTAGCCCATCCCAGCCTTGTGCATGTCTACAATTTTATCCCTGATGTCTTTACACAGCTCTCTGGTCTTGGCCATTGTGGAGAGGTTGGAGTCTGTTTGATTGAGTGTGTGGACAGGTGTCTTTTATACAGGTAACGAGTTCAAACAGGTGCAGTTAATAAAGGTAATGAGTGGAGAACAGGAGGGCTTCTTAAAGAAAAACTAACAGGTATGTGAGAGCCGGAATTCTTACTGGTTGGTAGGTGATCAATTACTTATGTCATGCAATAAAATGCAAATTAATTACTTAAAAATCATACAATGTGATTTTCTGGATTCCGTCTCTCACAGTTGAAGTGTACCTATTATAAAAATTACAGACCTCTACATGCTTTGTAAGTAGGAAAACCTGCAAAATCGGCAGTGTATCAAATACAGTGGGGGAAAAAAGTATTTAGTCAGCCACCAATTGTGCAAGTTCTCCCACTTAAAAAGATGAGAGAGGCCTGTAATTTTCATCATAGGTACACGTCAACTATGACAGACAAATTGAGGAAAAAAAATCCAGAAAATCACATTGTAGGATTTTTAATGAATTTATTTGCAAATTATGGTGGAAAATAAGTATTTGGTCAATAACAAAAGTTTCTCAATACTTTGTTATATACCCTTTGTTGGCAATGACACAGGTCAAACGTTTTCTGTAAGTCTTCACAAGGTTTTCACACACTGTTGCTGGTATTTTGGCCCATTCCTCCATGCAGATCTCCTCTAGAGCAGTGATGTTTTGGGGCTGTCGCTGGGCAACACGGACTTTCAACTCCCTCCAAAGATTTGCACAATTGGTGGCTGACTAAATACTTTTTTTCCCAACTGTACTTGTTCTCCCCACTGTATGTGATGTGGGTTTCTGGTGACAGATTTACAAGGCAATGTTTCTTAAACTTACAGAAGACCAAATAATTTCTCAACATACTAAATGTGTTTATTAGTTGGCAGGGGTCTTTACTCTTTTTATGTATTTCTAATACCTGTTTCAGAATTTGTCTGGTAGATGTTTTCTAAAACCGCTTTTCCATCTGTTTGACCAGAAATCAAAGGTTTACTTATGCCAAATGTGTAAGATGGAAAATGGTTGAAAAATGTATCTATCCTGTCATTTCCTAAAAATATATACTCTTACCTTTCGTTTGGCACCCAATTTGATATTCTCCTATGAACTTCACATGTTGGTGCTCATGGATCCTTTTACATGTAAATGACCCCAATTCACATCCTATAGCATACCATGCATGTACTCAAAACGCCACCAAATGAGGACAATCATGAATAATGAAATCATTCTTAAGCATAACCCTGTGTCTTCTTTTGTGTATTTTAGTGCTTGCAGAGCTGCCTGTACCTCAGAACGTGATTCTGCGCACCCTGAACACACAGTACCTACTGATATGGGACTGGGACCAGACGACCACAGGCAACACTGTTACCTTCACTGCAGAGTACATGGCGTAAGTAACCACACACACTCCCACAATATCACACTCTTAGACACACCCTCCACATGTCACATTATAATGCATCTCACATGATACACCCAAACCGTGGCTGGTCTAATATTTCTTGCACTACAATATGAGTATCATGATCTGGTATTTGGCCAAGACTGCCTCTCATCAGTAGCAGGTAGCCTAGGAGTTAAGAACATTGGGCCAGTAACCAAAAGGTTGCTGGTTCAAATACCTGAGTCGACTAGGTGAAAAATCTGTCGATGCCCTAGAGCAAGGCACTCAACCCTAATGGATAAGAATGTCTGCTAAATGACTAAAATGTCAATGTATATCAGTGACCCTCTCTCGCCCCAATAGGAAGTACAAGATGCAGAGGAAGAAGAAGAACTGGAGCCGTGTGTGCGAGAGGACCACAGATACCCACTGTAACTTCACAGGCTCTGATCTGCACTACTTTGGCATGTATGTGCTCAGGGTCCGAGCCAGTGCAGACGGACTCAACTCAGACTGGGTCCTCAAAGACTTCTGCCCTGATAAAGATGGTGAGAGAGAGGCAAGGGGGAAGACACAGACTTGGGCACCGATTTAAAAACGCAAACGAAAGAGATGTAAATGATAAGATAACAAAAGAATAAACACAGTTGCAAAAAGGCAGTCACGTATCTGAGCACAACCACACACCAACATACGTAGATAGACACCCTAACACACAACTAGCACAGGTAGACATCTATCGATCACCAATAATCATTCTCTGGAGTTGGCTCGGCTGTATTCTGACCATTGATGATTATTTATGGTCATATCTGTTCTTCCCCCTGTCTAGCTGTTTTGGGCCCACCGTCCAGGGTGGAGCTGGCTCCTGTGGGGAACCTGCTAGACGTGACCATCTCTGACCCCCTGACCAGCACCCAGGGCTCCATGAAGGAACACGTCCTCTCCCTGTACTACCACATCCTGTACTGGAGCCACTCCGATGACCCTCAGGTACTTTCTTTTCTTACTAGCACTGACTTTTCTGATAGCTACTTTATTGGTGGAAAATGTACTGTGACTGTGATATGTGGTGGCTCACCTAGCTACCTTAAGATGGATGCACTAACTGTAAGTCACTCTGGATAAGAGCATCTACTAAATGACAAAAATGTATATGTTACTTTTTTTTGGTTTCTAGCTGAATCTATAATCAGGACAGATTAATTATTCTTTGGAACAACTAGACATCCTCAGAGAGAAGTTTAAAATGTACAGACCTTTTAGTTTCTCCAGTTCACACTTCCCTTTTTCTATGGTCCCTTAAGACACCTGGGCCTCCCCTCAGTAACCCTGTGACTGCTATAAAACCCCACACACCAGAAGCCATAACAACATGTAACACTCTAAACCGCAACCTTAAAAAGAACGCACCTGTGTTCTTACTGTGGTTTTCTATGTAACACAATAATGAATAATACCCCTTTCAGACGTATGGAATGTGGCGCCTTGAACGCTCCTCGGCTACGGCATGTTTGTTTGACTGAAAGGGTACACTACAGCTTTTTAAATGCCGCAACGAAACCTTTTCTGGTGATAGTTTTGAAGCGCCACTGAACAGGCATTTAACTTGTCTGTTAAGGAATGCCGCTTCTGAAGCAGGACTAACATCCATCACTAGGCAACCAAAACTGTCAATCAAATGATCTTGCGCTGCCTGCCTGCTGCATGCGCGCAGACCACTCGCTCCCAACGCCTTGATCACACCGATAGCGTCATTGCGCAAAATAGTACGCAGCATTATCTGGATATGTGTGCAACAAAAATGTAACAATCACCTTCTGCTACCGTTTCTGTCAGGCCGTCTACGCGTACAGTTTGACGCATACGTTAGATAAATCCAAAGTATGCACCACACAGAACGCACTGCAACTGCCTCTGCAACGCAATGCTTCAAGGCAAACGCAGCGTTCCATTGGAAATGAATGTACTTCTGGTGTACCAAAATGCAATGACGCTGTCAGTGTGATCGAGGCATAAGAAAAGTACTTTGAAGTTCATAAAATACAATGACTTACCAATGACTTACCAATAAAAAAACAGCAGAATAACAACACAACAGCACATCAATCTGCAACGTTTATTGTTGTAAGGGAAACAATACCGAACATTCTATGCTGGAGCAGACTTCTACTGTCTGAAAGGTACAGAGGCTTCTGATGCGGCATTAAAAAAAAAAAAAATTGTCTGAAAGGTTATCAATTGTCACTATCGACCCGTTACTGTAGCGGCGTCCTATGTAAGGGGTTTAAGTCAAGGGGTATGAATACTTTCTGAATGCACTGTAATTGTGTGACGGTGGGGATGCAGGGTTGTTCCAAATGAAACAACTACAAGTGTGCTTGCTCTAATTCCAGCTAGACAAGCTCAAAAAAGGACCTTATAGTTGAAGCCTCTTCTTTGAATCATAAAAGTGCATTGAAATTGCTTAGGGACTGTGCACTTTGGAGAGGTGTGTGTGTGTGTGGCACTTGGAGACACCAGTTAGACCTCTCACTCAAACCCTTATAATTAGTTTTTCTTATGTTGCACCTACCTCACATGTTCCAGGAATATTCTTATAATGTTACTGAATGTATCCAGAGTATTTTTAGATGTAGTTATCAACAAATGCGGCAAAAATTACAATAAATGTCAAATGCACATAAAATCAAGTGTAATGGGCTCCCGAGTGGCACAGTGGTCTAAGGTACTGCATTGCAGTGCTTGAGGCGTCACTACCGACCCAGGTTCGTTCCCGGGCTGTGTCACAACTGGCCGTGACCGGGAGTCCCATTGGGTGGCGCACAATTGGCCCAGCGTCGTCCGGGTTAGGGGAGGGTTTGGCCGGGGGGGCTTTACTTGGCTCATTGCGCTCTAGCGACTCCTTGTGGCGGGCCGGGCGCCTGCAGGCTGACTTCAATCATCAGTTGAATGGTGTTTCCTCCGACACATTGGTGCGGCTGGCTTCCGGGTTAAGTGGGCGGGTGTTAAGAAGCGCCGTTTGGCGGGTCATGTTTCGGAGGACACATGACTCGACCTTCGCCTCTCCCGAGCCCGTTGGGGAGTTGCAGCGATAAGACAAGATCTCAATTGGATATCACGAAATTGGGGAGAAAAAGGGGGTAAAAAATTATAAATAAATATAAAGTGTAATGTTAGGATTCAGTCTTGTCAGGTGAACTGTTGTGTACTCACCTTTTGGTCTAATAATAACTGTTCCCTTTAAATGGCTACCATGGTTATGCATACAGTGAGGGAAAAAAGTATTTGTACGTTTGCCCACTGACAAAGAAATTATCAGTCTATAATTTTAATGGTAGGTTTATTTGAACAGTGAGAGACAGAATAACAACAACAAAATCCAGAAAAACGCATGTCAAAAATTGATTAGCATTTTAATGAGGGAAATAAGTATTTTACCCCCTCTCAATCAGAAAGATTTCTGGCTCCCAGGTGTCTTTTATACAGGCAACGAGCTGAGATTAGGAGCACACTCTTAAAGGGAGTGCTCCTAATCTCAGCTTGTTACCTGTATAAAAGACACCTGTCCACAGAAGCAATCAATCAGATTCCAAACTCTCCACCATGGCCAAGACCAAAGAGCTCTCCAAGGATGTCAGGGACAAGATTGTAGACCTACACAAGGCAGGAATGGGCTACAATACCATCGCCAAGCAGCTTGGTGAGAAGGTGACAACAGTTGGTGCGATTATTCGCAAATGGAAGAAACACAAAATAACTGTCAATCTCCCTCGGCCTGGGGCTCCATGCAAGATCTCACCTCGTGGAGTTGCAATGATCATGAGAACGGTGAGGAATCAGCCCAGAACTACACGGGAGGATCTTGTCAATGATCTCAAGGCATCTGGGACCATAGTCACCAAGAAAGCAATTGGTAACACACTACGCCGTGAAAGACTGAAATCCTGCAGCGCCCGCAAGGTCCCCCAGCTCAAGAAAGCACATATACAGGGCCGTCTGAAGTTTGCCAATGAACATCTGAATGATTCAGAGGAGAACTGGGTGGAAGTGTTGTGGTCAGATGAGACCAAAATCAAGCTCTTTGGCATCAACTCAACTCGCCATGTTTGGAGGAGGAGGAATGCTGCCTATGACCCCAAGAACACCATCCCCACCGTCAAACATGGAGGTGGAAACATTATGCTTTGGGGGTGTTTTTCTGCTAAGGGGACAGGACAACTTCACCGCATCAAAGGGACGATAGACGGGGCCATGTACCGTCAAATCTTGGGTGAGAACCTCCTTCCCTCAGCCAGGGCATTGAACATGGGTCGTGGATGGGTATTCCAGCATGACAATGACCCAAAACACACGGCCAAGGCAACAAAGGAGTGGCTCAAGAAGAAGCACATTAAGGTCCTGGAGTGGCCTAGCCAGTCTCCAGACCTTAATCCCATAGAAAATCTGTGGAGGGAGCTGAAGGTTCGAGTTGCCAAACGTCAGCCTCGAAACCTTAATGACTTGGAGAAGATCTGCAAAGAGGAGTGGGACAAAATTCCTCCTGAGATGTGTGCAAACCTGGTGGCAAACTACAAGAAACGTCTGACCTCTGTGATTGCCAAAAAGGGTTTTGCCACCAAGTACTAAGTCATGTTTTGCAGAGGGGTCAAATACTTATTTCCCTCATTAAAAATCTAATCAATTTATAACATTTTTGACATGTGTTTTTCTGGATTTATTTGTTGTTATTCTGTCTCTTACTGTTTAAATTAACCTACCATTAAAATTATAGACTGATCATGTCTTTGTCAGTGGGCAAACGTACAAAATCAGCAGGGGATCAAATACTTTATTCCATTTTTACATTTTACATTTTAGTCATTTAGCAGACGCTCTTATCCAGAGCGACTTACAGTTAGTATTCCCTCACTGTATACTTTTCATATTTTTTACATTTACATAATTTAGCAGACGCTCTTATCTAGAGCGACTTACAAATTGGTGCATTCAACTTATGATAGCCAGTGGAACAACCACTTTTTTTTTTTTTTTATTGGTGTGGGAAGAAGGATTACTTAATACTATTCCAGGTATTCCTTAAAGAGGTAGGGTTTCAAGTGTCTCCGGAAGGTGGTCAGTGACTCCGCTGTCCTGGCGTCGTGGGGGAGCTTGTTCCACCATTGGGGTGCCAGAGCAGCAAATAGCTTTGACTGGGCTGAGCGGGAACTGTGCTTCCGTAGAGGTAGGGGAGCTAGCAGGCCAGAGGTGGATGAACGTAGTGCCCTCGTTTGGGTGAAGGGTCTGATCAGAGCCTGAAGGTAAGGAGGTGCCGTTCCCCTCACAGCTCCGTAGGCAAGCACCATGGTCTTGTAGCAGATGCGAGCCTCAACTGGAAGCCAGTGGAGTGTGCGGAGGAGCAAGGTGACATGATAGAACTTGGGAAGGTCGAACACCAGACGGGCTGCGGCGTTCTGGATAAGTTGTAGGGGTTTAATGGCACAGGCAGGGAGCCCAGCCAACAGCAAGTTGCAGTAATCCAGACGGGAGATGACAAGTGCCTGGATTAGGACCTGTGCCGCTTTCTGTGTAAGGTAGGGTCGTACCTGCAGGATCGGGTCACCGCTTTGATGTTAGCGGAGAACGACAGGGTGTTGTCCAGGGTCACGACAAGGTTCTTTGCACTCTGAGAGGAGGACACAATGGAGTTGTCAACCGTGATGGCGAGATCATGGAGCAGGCAGTCCTTCCCCGGGAGGAAGAGCAGCTCCGTCTTGCCGAGGTTCAGCTTGAGGTGGTGATCCGACATCCACACTGATATGTCTGCCAGACATGCAGAGATGCGATTCGCCACCTGGTTATCAGAAGGGGGAAAGGAGAAAATTAATTGTGTGTCGTCTGCGTAGTAATGATAGGAGAGACCATGTGAGGATATCACAGAGCCAAGTGACTTGGTGTATAGAGAGAATAGGAGAGGGCCTAGAACTGAGCCCTGGGGGACACCAGTGGTGAGAGCACGTGGTGCGGAGACAGATTCTCACCACGCCACCTGGTAGGAGCGACCTGTCAGGTAGGACGCAATCCAAGAGTGAGCAGCGCCGGAGATGCCCAACTCGGAGAGGGTGGAGAGGAGGATCTGATGGTTCACAGTATCAAAGGCAGGTCTAGAAGGATAAGAGCAGAGGAGAGAGAGTTAGCTTTAGCAGTGCGGAGAGCCTCCGTGACACAGAGGAGCAGTCTCAGTTGAATGACCAGTCTTGAAACCTGACTGGTTTGGATCAAGAAGGTCATTCTGAGAGAGAGAGCAGGAGAGTTGGCTAGAGACGGCACGCTCAAGAGTTTTGGAGAGAAAAGAAAGAAGGGATACTGGTCTGTAGTTGTTGACATCGGAGGGATCGAGTGTAGGTTTTTTGAGGAGGGGTGCAACTCTCGCTCTCTTGAAGACGGAAGGGACATGGCCAGCGGTTGAGGATGAGTTGATGAGCGAGGTGAGGTAAGGGAGAAGGTCTCCGGAAATGGTCTGGAGAAGAGAGGAGGGGATAGGGTCAAGCGGGCAGGTTGTTGGGCGGCCGGCCGTCACAAGTAGCAAGATTTCATCTGGAGAGAGAGGGGAGAAAGAAGTCAAAGCATAGGGTAGGGCAGTGTGAGCAGGACCAGCTGTGTCATTTGATTTAATAAATGAGGATCGGATATCGTCAACCTTCTTTTCAAAATGGTTTACGAAGTCATCCACAGAGCAGGAGGAGGAGGAGGATTCAGCAGGGAGGAGAAGGCGGCAAAGAGCTTCCTAGGGTTAGAGGCAGAGGCTTGAAATTTAGAGTGGTAGAAAGTGGCTTTAGCAGCGGAAACAGAGGAAGAGAATGTAGAGAGGAGGGAGTGAGAAGATGACAGGTCCGCAGGGAGTCTAGTTTTCCTCCATTTCCCCTCGGCTGCCCGGAGCCCTCTTCTGTGAGCTCGCAATGAGTCGTCATGCCACGGAGCAGGAGGGGAGGACCGAGCCGGCCGGGAGGATAGGGGACATAGAGAGTCAAAAGATGCAGAAAGGGAGGAGAGGAGGCAGAATCAGGAGATCGGAGGGAGAAGGATTTAGCAGAGGGAAGAGATGATAGGATGGAAGAGGAGATAGTAGCGGGAGAGAGAGAGTGAAGGTTGCGAAGGCACATTACCATCTGAGTAGGGGCAGAGTGAGTAGTGTTGGAGGAGAGCGAGAGAGAAAAGGATACAAAGTAGTGGTCGGAGACTTGGAGGGGAGTTGCAGTGAGATTAGTAGAAGAACAGCATCTAGTAAAGATGAGGTCTAGCGTATTGCCTGCCTTGTGAGTAGGGGGGGACGGTGAGAGGGTGTCAAAAGAGGAAATGAGTGGAAAGAAGGAGGCAGAGAGAAATTAGTCAAAGGCAGACGTAGGGAGGTTAAAGTCACCCAGAACTGTGAGGGGTGAGCCATCCTCAGGAAAGGAACTTGTCAAGCTCATTGATGAACTCTCCAAGGGAACCTGGAGGGCGATAAATGACAAGGATGTTAAGCTTGAATGGGCTAGTGACTGTGACAGCATGGAATTCAAATGAGGAGATAGACAGATGGGTCAGGGGAAAAAGAGAGAATGTCCACTTGGGAGAGATGAGGATTCCTGTACCAACGCCGTGCTGACCAGATGCTCTCGGGGTATGCGAGAACACATGGTTAGACGAGGAAAAAACAGTAGGAGTAGCAGTGTTTTCTGTGGTAATCCATGTTTCCGTCAGCGCCAAGAAGTCGAGGGACTGGAGGGTAGCATAGGCTGAGATGAACTCTGCCTTGTTGGCCGCAGAACGCCAGTTCCAGAGGCTGCCAGAGACCTGGAACTCCACGTGGGTCGTGCACGCAGGGACCACCAGATTAGAGTGGCAACAGCCACGTGGTGTGAAGCGTTTGTATGGCCTGTGCAGAGAGGAGAGAACAGGGATAGACAGACACATAGTTGACAGGCTACAGAAAAAGGCTACAATAATGCAAAGGAGATCGGAATGAAATGAACTAAACATCTGGGAAAGCGAGAGAGCGGGGCCTCCCTCACTTACGTTTCACTGAAACACTCAAATATAACTCTTCCAACTTCCACTTTAGAAATTATAATTGTTGTAAACTACAGCTGTTCAATGTTTACTAGGAATAGACTCTAACTTAGTTTATTCAGCTAACTTGGTACAGTATTCTTCCGTGAAAACCGTCCAGGGCACCGAATCCTATGACGCCAAAGCCAACTAGCATGCCAGCCTCCAATAACACGGTTTAGCACCAATACTTGGTTACAACAAACCACCAGTGTGTTAACACGCCAAGCAGATAATTCGTGTCCGTGTCTAACGTTGTATAAAGTTTTGGGTTAGTTTTGACAGTTTGAGTGAGTACGTCGTCAACTTATTCAGCCAGTTAGTTAGCTAGAATAGTTAGCATACTAGCTAGCCATTGCTCTCTGCCAACGAGCTAACCCCTCCTCCCACGGCGCGAACACACAGAGAGCCAAGCTAACGTTAACTAGTCACCCATGTCCCGAATTCCCTTGAACGACTCTGGTTACCATTATGTAAAAATAAAACAAAAGTATATGTAGGTTATAACTTACCCTTTGTAGCTACTGTTAGCCAGTTAAGTGCAAAGCTAGCCACTGACTCGATTCAGCCACAGTTGCTAATAGTTACCAGTAGCTACCCGCTAGCTAGCTAGCTTTATTGGTCCAGGTAGTGAGTTAGCTAGCCTCGTGCTTCACCGGGCTCAGCCGAATACAATACTTACCTACAATAATTACCTACAATAACCTAGATAAACTACCTACAATACATAACTACAATACCTACCTACCTACAATCTAAATACATGGTTTAAGCTTTAGTCGACACCATATAAGCCAAGCTTACCTCCCGCCAGAGAGAGACAAAACCTCACCTGACCCGACGCTGTCCCATCTATCAGTGGTTCTTCTGTAAGATTTCAATTTAGCCCTATCCATATAGGACAATTCCCACGAGTGTAAAGGGTTAAATAAAAAAAGCGTATTTATTGTAAAAAGTAAAGCCAACACGTTTCGGATTTTGGCCTTCTTCAGGGTTTTTATTCTGAAAGGTTTTGAAGTGTCGGACAGGGCATTCAAATGAGCATCGGATTGAATGCAAAGCTCTTATTACATATTCTCTGTAACTCCCCCAGGACTTCAACATCAATAGTATCTGCTCTTCTGCTATCTGTACCTGTGGAACACCAGAGATATATGATTCCTTTTTAACCCACAGGTTGTTTGCCCTACCTCAGTGTTTCGTAAACCTCTCCTGGAGTACCTCAGCCATTCCACTTACTTGATGTATTCCAGGACTAGCACAGCTGATTCAAGTAAGGAAGGGCTTGGTGATTAGTTCACCAGTGGAATCAACTGTGCTAGTACTGCATTACATCAAGTAAGTGGAATGGCTGGAGGTACTCCAGGAGAGGTTTGGGAAACACAGCCCTATCTTATTTCACTATGCAAAAACCTCTTAACATGTTTTTTTTGTATGACCAGGGTCTGAAGCCAAAAGTGGTGGACTCGAGCAACAACCTGGTGACGCTGCCTGAGCTGGAGGCCTGGACGTGGTACTGTGTCATGGTTCAGTCTCGCTACGACTACTACAACAAGACCAGCAGCTACACAGCACCCCAGTGCATGCAGACAGAAGGTAAAGACTTTGAGAACGGTTTTGAAATAGCATGACGTGAGTGTGTGTGTAACCTACCTGTATCAGTGTGAGTAAGTATACTGTATGAGTGTGTGTGTTTTTGCTTTAAAGGAGTATTTACACATTAATATAGGCACTGTAATGTAGTGTGAAGGACACTGTTAAGTGTGATTGTGTCTTCATCCACAGGTGACACCCTGTGCTGGCAGATTTTCCTGGTCTCCCTGGTAGCGTGTATCCTGCTGGTGCTGCTGCCCTACGCCTTCTTTAGGTTCTACAGAGTCCTCAAAAACACCTTGTACCCCTCCATCCAGCTGCCTGCACACATCCAGGAGGTAGGCTATACATGGGCTAGCGCACACACACAACCATTTCAAATCAAATCAAATGTTACTTGTCACATACGCCGAATACAACAGGTGTAGACCTTACCGTGAAATTCTTATTTACAAGCCCTTAACCAACAATGCAGTTTTAAGAAAATAGTTTAAAAAATATTTACTAAATAAAATAAAATAAAAAAAGTAACACAATAAAATAACAATAACGAGGCTATATGCAGGGGGTACCGGTACCAAGTCAATGTGTGGGGGTACAGGTTAGTCAAGGTAATTTAGGTAATTTGTACATGTACAGTGGCTTGCGAAAGTATTCACCCCCCTTGGCATTTTTCCTGTTTTGTTGCCTTACAACCTGAAATTAAAATTGATTATTTGGGGGTTTGTATCATTTGATTTACACAACACGCCTACCACTTTGAAGATGAAAAATACTTTTTATTGTGAAACAAACAAGAAATAAGACAAAAAAAGAGAACTTGAGCGTGCATAACTACTTTATTTAACTAATTATGTGACTTCTGAAGGTAATTGGTTGCACCAGATCTTATTTAGGAGTTTCATAGCAAAGGGGGTGAATACATATGCACGCACATCTTTTCTGTTATTTTTTTTATATAATTTTTTTTCACTTCACCAATTTGGACTACTTTGTGTATGTCCATTACATGAAATCCAAATAAAAATCCATTTAAATGACAGGTTGTAATGCAACAAAATTGGAAAAACGTCAAGGGGGTTGAATACTTTTACAAGGCACTGGTGGTAGGGGTAAAGTGACTATGCATAGATAATAAACAGCGAGTAGCAGCAGGCCTCACAGTGGCTAGCATGTACACAACAGTAATATCTAGGTGGTGTAACATCACCCTATCTGTGGGTGGGTGTGTGTCTCAGGGGGTGTTTGAATAAATTGAGTAATCGTATGCTGCGCCCTCTTCCCCCCAGTTTCTCTGTGACTCCTCAACCAGCTCTGAAATGCCCATCCTACTCACTCCTGAGTCGGAGCTGTGCTATAATAATCTGAGCGTGTGCCCTGAGGTGGTGCTGCTGGAGATCCACATCCCTCCTCCCTTCACAGCTCCCCCCTCAGGGCTGGAGCAGGACAGCAGCAGGCATAGCCGCCAGGGCAGTGAAGGTAGTGGGGACTCTGGGGTCTACTCCACAGAGGGAGGCTCCGCCCAGCAGGGTCGTAGTGGTCGGGGTGTGCCAATCAGGAGAGACAAGGAAGTGGACTCCTGGCAGACGCTGGAGCAGGACAAGCTGGAGATGGGGGGAGAGCCCGGAGACTAAGGAGTTCTGGACGAGGGGGTTTTGGACGTGTGCGTCTGAGGAGAGATGGAGAGAGCGAGAAGAGAGCTGGGTGGAAATACCGTAGGTGATGGTTGGAGAATTGTAGTAGGGGAAAGGAGAAGGTTCGCATAGAATGTTCTCCAAAGTCTCTGAGTCTTTCTGCCCCTCCTCAAAAGACACTTTGAAGTTGATGACATCTCGCAGATTAAAGGACACATCTCAAAAGTAAGGGTGTAATGGTAAACATATTCATACCGACTCGTTCGGTATGGGGACCTCTTCTGTCCGCACTGTGAAGCCGAATGAATACAAAAACAAAACAAATGGATATATATATATCTCACTAGGCCTATAGGCTATGCATACGCTGCATTGTATGCCTCTTGGGTAAATCTGAGCAACAACTAAAAAAATAATTTTAGGCTATTCTGTTAAAACAACTATAGCCTACAGTATGTTCACGTTGTAATTAAAATGTGAATCTTAATTGCCTGTCCTTTTGTGAGGCGCAGCCAGGAACTAGTTCAGTACGATGGCGAGTGGTGGGGTCAATAAACCAGGAGGATTCTCCATCATCGTTTAAATCTCCAGTTTGGGAACATTTTGGCTTCCCAGTAAGATTATAGCGGGGATGGATAGAGAGAGTATGTCGCCACTGCTAAAAGAGAATCGCCTATGCAGCTGCCAACACCTCAAAAATGTTGACACAGTTACGCCGACATCACCCCAATATTCCTACCACCAGAGCAAGACGGCAACGCAAAAAAACAACACAACTTCGTCTCCCCTCTATATTCAAGCCGCACTTCGCAGCGGACTCTGACCGGGCCAAAATCAATTACAAGAGCGATAGGTATGTTTATAGCCACGGAAATGCGCCCATTCTCGGTGGTTGAGAAGAATCAGGGGTTTTCAGCACTTCATGAAAGTGCTCGAGCCACATTACGAACTTCACCCACTCGCAGCCATTTCAGCAAATGGGTAGTACCCACTCTACAGTGAGGGGAAAAAAGTATTTGATCCCCTGCTGATTTTGTACGTTTACCCACTGACAAAGAAATGATCAGTCTATAATTTTAATGGTAGGTTTATTTGAACAGTGAGAGACAGAATAACCAAAAAAATATCCAGAAAAACGCATGTCAAAAATGTTATAAATTGATTCGCATTTTAATGAGGGAAATAAGTATTTGACGCCCTCGCAATCAGAAAGATTTCTGGCTCCCAGGTGTCTTTTATACAGGTAACGAGCTGAGATTAGGAGCACACTCTTAAAGGGAGTGCTCCTAATCTCAGTTTGTTACCTGTATAAAAGACACCTGTCCACAGAAGCAATCAATCAATCAGATTCCAAACTCTCCACCATGACCAAGACCAAAGAGCTCTCCAAGGATGTCAGGGACAAGATTGTAGACAAGGCTGGAATGGGCTACAGGACCATCGCCAAGCAGCTTGGTGAGAAGGTGCGATTATTCGCAAATTAAAGAAACACAAAAGACTGTCAATCTTCCTCAGCCTGGGGCTCCATGCAAGATCTCACCTCGTGGAGTTGCAATGATCATGAGAACGGTGAGGAATCAGCCCAGAACTACACGGGAGGATCTTGTCAATGATCTCAAGGCAGCTGGGACCATAGTCACCAAGAAAACAATTGGTAACACACTACGCTGTGAAGGACTGAAATCCTGCAGCGCCCACAAGGTCCCCCTGCTCAAGAAAGCACATATACAGGCCCGTATGAAGTTTGCTAATGAACATCTGATTGATTCAGAAGAGAACTGGGTGAAAGTGTTGTGGTCAGATGAGACCAAAATTGAGCTCTTTGGCATCAACTCAACTCGCCGTGTTTGGAGGAGGAGGAATGCTGTCTATGACCCCAAGAACACCATCCCCACCGTCAAACATGGAGGTGGAAACATTATGCTTTGGGGGTGTTTTTCTGCTAAGGGGACAGGACAACTTCACCGCATCAAAGGAACGATGGACAGGGCCATGTACCGTCAAATCTTGGGTGAGAACCTTCCCTCAGCCAGGGCATTGAAAATGGGTCGTGGATGGGTATTCCAGCATGACAATGACCCAAAACACACGGCCAAGGCAACAAAGGAGTGGCTCAAGAAGAAGCACATTAAGGTCCTGGAGTGAACTAGCCAGTCTCCAGACCTTGATCCCATAGAAAATCTGTGGAGAGAATTGGAAGTTCGAGTTGCCAAACGTCAGCCTCGAAACCTTAATGACTTGGAGAAGATATGCAAAGAGGAGTGGGACAAAATCCCTCCTGAGATGTGTGCAAACCTGGTGGCCAACTACAAGAAACGTCTGACCTCTGTGATTGCCAACAAGGGTTTTGCCACCAAGTACTAAGTCATGTTTTGCAGAGGGGTCAAATACTTATTTCCCTTATTAAAATGCAAATCAATTTATAACATTTTTGACAAGCGTTTTTCTGGAGTTTTTTGTTGTTATTCTGTCTCTCACTGTTCAAATAAACCTACCATTAAAATTATAGACTGATCATGTCTTTGTCAGTGGGCAAACGTACAAAATCAGCAGGGGATCAAATACTTTTTTCCCTCAAGCTAAAACCAAAGTTGTCAATACCTTTTTTATTTTTTTTGGGGTTAGATCAGCTTAATATTGCAGATAGATTGTAACTTCCATCAATGTAATTGTCTGCATCACTTCCAATCTCCTGTCACTGTTAAGTAGCTCTCTGTAGCCCTGCAGGTCCATCCATCTGTAGTAAGCACAACACAGGGTTTATTGGCCAATTTATTGACAACTTGCACCCTGTTTATTGACAACTTGTATGTATGTATGTATGTATGTATTACATTACCCTGAACTGGGAAATGAAAAGTACCATGCTACAGACACGCCCCCTTTATGAGAGTCACACAAGTACTCATATTTTTCTCTTTGTAAGAAAACATTATAGCATAGGCTTATACGATGTCTGAGCCATGTTTACATATTGATTTCACATGCATATTGCACTTTATTTTAGTGTTGTTGATGAGTAATCATGTGTTTTCATTTTAAGAAAATACAAGGTGTTGGTATTCCTGATTGTGCTCTCATCAGGCATTATATTACTCATGACCATATATGGAATCAGGAATACGAACACTTTGTATTTTCTTAAATAAAATAAACTACAGTAAACTGTTGACATTTCATTTTCCCTCTGTACTGAACCGTACGTAACGTGACCCCAAAACCGGGTTTTGTGAACCGTTACACCCCTAGTCAAGGTGCCATCCATTGCCACCAGTCACCTTGTGACAGGATGGCATGTTATTAATGTGATTCTGATCTGTCTTTATTCTACCTGTTCACCGTCACAGAGACGGATGTGAATTTGTGCCTGGGTTGTTCTGGGAATCCCATGTTGCTGGGTGTTTAAGGGCGTAGAAACAATATTAAAGGTGGGAGAGGAAGGGGGAGCAACTATCAGATTTTGACTTTAAGAATATCAAAAAGACCCCAGCCCACCTTTCTTTTCTATGGCCATGATGGAAGTGTAATGACTGACATGGTGTAGTGTAGTTTGGAACACGCCCATCTCATCTCATCTCAGACAGTTCTGGTCACTGCCAATGGCATGCCTTCTTTTTCCAGCATATTCTGTGACAGTTGGTCCATTGGCATGTATGAAGACTGACTGCTGCCGTTGCAAGATAGTGTGTGTGTTCCCCTATACTGTAACTAAAGAAGTAATCGCCAATAAAAATAAATTAAGGAATCCATGGGGGAACAGGGTAGCTAGTCAGTTTAAACAGGTTATAATTTGAACATTTTCAATCACAATAATATGGTACAGATAATCAACCTCCAGATTTTCCAGTCAAGACATCTCCAAAACGAATACCGTCGTGCATGTTGGTTTTTATGTAAATGTTAAATGCATTAGTTTGTCCTTTTTAGGATTCTTATAGAATCTGAAATCAAGAATCGTGTTTTCTCTCTGAGACCTTCTCATTATTTGACTTCCTCTTTGTCATAAAAGGTGCTTTGGTCCAACTGTTGCTGGTTGGACTTGAGTCTTAAAGAAGAACTGAATCTCCTTGTGTACAATTTATTTGAAGGTCTATGTTTATTTTGATGCATTTGTTCTCGGAAATGATCAGCATCGTCACTTAAATGGATAAAAGTGACATAAATCTATCCAACAAATAGCCATAACGTGCATCTGCTCAAGCCTCAAAACTACAGCTCAAACCTCAAAACCACAGGCAATACAAATGAGAATTGCCTATGCTTTATTATAACCAGCTACATACAGCTCTTTGTATTACATGCCTGTATGTTTTACTCTGGTGTCTGCTGGAGCATTATAATTAAGTTACCTACTGTAAGTGAAAAGTAGTCAGTGGCAACGCGTCATTCAGGGCCACCTGAGCACTACCTGTTTTTTTTGTGCCTGTTTTGCATGTTAATTTGGCAATAATACGTGTCACATATCAGTTTGCAAACAATGTAAAAAAATATATATATTGAGTTAATAAAGCCGCATACAAATATGGTCTCTTTTTTGCTTCCTTGAGTAAGGCAGTTCCAAAATGCAGGTGTTTCAGCCTAGATCAGTGCTTTCTGTGGTGGTGGGGCAGCCAGTGGAAATACAGAGCGTAAGGGTTGGTAATGTTCTCTAGTTGCACCGTGATTGGCTCAGTGTTCTGTCACTCATGGGGACACTACGTCACTGCAGAATCTACGGGGAGCGCTCAAAAATTCAAGCCCCTTGGGTGCTGCCATAGAGTTAAATAGAAGTGCCCATCCAAGAAGGCTCAAGGTCAATGGCCACAGATAAAATGACGTTATATCTACAGTAGCTTTGATTGGACTGATCATGTCAACATCATACTTTCATAATCTTAGCTAGCAAGCTAGCAGTCATCATCATGAATCGACAATCTACTGGCAAATCCTTGTCATATGAAGAGAAATTAGAGATTAAATGTCTCGATTCTCATCGGCCATTGGACAGAAACATTACACAACAACTCGGAAATTGCAAATTCAACAATGAGAGGTTTGGAAGGAAGCAGTGGCTAACTGCAAGCATCTCAAAGCAATCACTATTTTGCTTCCCCTGCCTGCTATTCAGTGGAGAGGGTGTGTGGTCCATGTCTGGGTTTAAGGATTTAAAATGTGTCTCAAAACATGAGAATTGTGCATCACATATAGACAACGCTGTTAAACTCGGATTACTGGGGAAATCAAACGTTGTGGCTCAGCTAGACACCGCATATAGACGAGCCATCGACCTTCACAGCCAACAAACAGAGGAGAATAGGTACTTGCTTGCCAGAATTATATCATGCATTAAATTGTGTGGCAATTGTGAGACAGCACTGCTGGGCCATGACGAGTCGGCCGACTCCATGAACCCAGGCGTTTTCAGGTGTATTTTTGAGACCATGTGTGAAGGAGATTACAGGCTACAAAGGCATTATGACGACCAACCAATTTTTAAGGGTACATCAAGCAGGATCCAAAACGAACTTAAGGTGGTGTCTGAGACTCCTTTTCCGTCTGTACAGGCAGACGAGACCACTGACGTCTCCTGTAAATCACAGATGTTAATAGTGCTGCGCTACATGTTACCAGACAACAGTGTGTGTGAGAGGTTTTTGTAGAGGTGAAGGACAAAACGTGTTTACCTCTCCAACACCATCAAAGTCCTAGTGCCACTGAATCTAAAGGAGAAGCTGGTTGCACAAACCTACGACAGGGCAGCGGTGGTAATGCACGTGGTGTCCAAATGCTACTGAAGTGTGCAACCAGGAGAAGTTGAAAAGGAAGCTGTTCACTGCCTACCGGCATCCTGAGCTGCACACTGGAAAGACAGCACTTTCTTTATTGAAATCACTCTACGAGAACAACCTGCAGGAGGCCTTGTCTGAGACGGTCTATCTTCTCAAAATCATCATCACCACTCTGATGACAACTGCCGAGTCAGAGAGAAACTTTTCCGCCCTTAAAAGGATAAAATACCTTCATACGCAACTCCATGGGCCAGAGAGGGTTTAATACATTGGTCATGCTGTCAATCCAGCATGACTTCATCCAGAGAATGCCAGACTTTGATGACAAAGTAATTGAGAAGTTTGCCCACAAGAAGGACCGCTGTGCCAACTTCCTGTTCAAGTGAGCACAGCACAACAATGGTGAGTCCATAAATATGTCTAGTATGCTGCTACTTAAGTGATGTAATATGCCGGGGAGATGTATACTGTAGCTAAGAAAGTAATACTAAGTGTATGTTGCGTAGTAAGCAGTTAGTAGCCCATGTGGCTCACCCTAAGAATGTGGTCCCTTTCCCCCCTTAGAACTTAGCCTACTTTTCAGACTTGGTGGTGCACATGTAGCCTATAGCCTGTTTTAGAGAGATCTCATCTTCGAATATTGTAACAGCTTTCATTGCCTGCTTACCTGCCCCATTGTAAGAGCTTTCATTGTCTGCTTACGTGTCCCAGTTAATGTAGCATACTGTTCGAACTTGGATGTGCACATCTAGCCTATAGCCAGTTTTAGAGAAATGTCATCATCGAATATTGTAACAGCTTTCATTGCCTGCTCACCTGCCCCATTGTAAGAGCTTTCATTGTCTGCTTATGTGCCCCTGTTAATTTATCCTACTGTTCAGACTTGGTGTACCGGGAGAATACTGTAAGAACGGCCCATGTTCTGAACTATGTCGCTGTCCATTTCAAAAGTGCTGAACAAATAGGCGGCATATAGGCTACATCCGTCTCAGCTCGCTCATGTCTTAATCGGAATTATGGCTTGCTTCTTAACCACCTATTGTCATATATGCCATAGTTTGAACATCTGCATTGTTATATTGCTTATATAGGCATATCTCATTAGTATCTTATTAATAATTTTAGGCAATGTTAGAATTATGCATTTAAATATTTGTCTTACTTTGTGTGTTATAATTAGCTCTGGTGCTTTTCTCCATGAGGAGGGTGGTAAGTTACAGACCCAACAACATTATATTATAGTATCCCCTCCTCTTAACCATGTTTGCCAGTGACGGTCTCTTCCAATTCAAATATTTTTGTTCATCAAAAAGTTCATTAATAGACCCATGTAATTCCAGTTCATATTGTGAGGGTTGTTTGGTTTGCACAATGCTGTCAGTGCGTCTGTATATTGTCTACAGTGGCGATTTTAGCATGTACAGTGGGGAGAACAAGTATTTGATACACTGCCGATTTTGCAGGTTTTCCTACTTACAAAAATCCAGAAAATCACATTGTATGATTTTTAAGTAATTAATTTGCATTTTATTGCATGACATGAGTATTTGATCACCTACCAACCAGTAAGAATTCCGGCTCTCACAGACCTGTTAGTTTTTCTTTAAGAAGCCCTCCTGTTCTCCACTCATTACCTGTATTAACTGCACCTGTTTGAACTCGTTACCTGTATAAAAGACACCTGTCCACACACTCAAACAGACTCCAACCTCTCCACAATGGCCAAGACCAGAGAGCTGTGTAAGGACATCAGGGACACAATTGTCGACCTGCACAAGGCTGGGATGGGCTACAGGACAATAGGCAAGCAGCTTGGTGAGAAGGCAACAACTGTTGGTGCGATTATTAGAAAATGGAAGAAGTTCAAGATGACGGTCAATCACCCTCGGTCTGGGGCTCCATGCAAGATCTCACCTCGTGGGGCATCAATGATCATGAGGAAGGTGAGGGATCAGCCCAGAACTACACGGCAGGACCTGGTGAATGACCTGAAGAGAGCTGGGACCACAGTCTCAAAGAAAACCATTAGTAACACACTACGCCGTCATGGATTAAAATCCTGCAGCGCACGCAAGGTCCCCCTGCTCAAGCCAGCGCATGTCCAGGCCCGTCTGAAGTTTGCCAATGACCATCTGGATGATCCAGAGGAGGAATGGGAGAAGGTCATGTGGTCTGATGAGACAAAAATAGAGCTTTTTGGTCTAAACTCCACTCGCCGTGTTTGGAGGAAGAAGAAGGATGAGTACAACCCCAAGAACACCATCCCAACCGTGAAGCATGGAGGTGGAAACATCATTCTTTGGGGATGCTTTTCTGCAAAGGGGACAGGACGACTGCACTGTATTGAGGGGAGGATGGATGGGGCCATGTATCGCGAGATCTTGGCCAACAACCTCCTTCCCTCAGTAAGAGCATTGAAGATGGGTCGTGGCTGGGTCTTCCAGCATGACAACGACCCGAAACACACAGTCAGGGCAACTAAGGAGTGGCTCCGTAGAAGCATCTCAAGGTCCTGGAGTGGCCTAGCCAGTCTCCAGACCTGAACCCAATAGAAAATCTTTGGAGGGAGCTGAAAGTCCGTATTGCCCAGCGACAGCCCCGAAACCTGAAGGATCTGGAGAAGGTCTGTATGGAGGAGTGGGCCAAAATCCCTGCTGCAGTGTGTGCAAACCTGGTCAAGACCTACAGGAAACGTATGATCTCTGTAATTGCAAACAAAGGTTTCTGTACCAAATATTAAGTTCTGCTTTTCTGATGTATCAAATACTTATGTCATGCAATAAAATTCAAATTAATTACTTAAAAATTATACAATGTGATTTTCTGGATTTTTGTTTTAGATTCCGTCTCTCACAATTGAAGTGTACATATGATAAAAATTACAGACCTCTACATGCTTTGTAAGTAGTAAAACCTGCAAAATCGGCAGTGTATCAAATACTTGTTCTCCCCACTGTAAATCTTGGTGGGGCAAAAATAATAATAGATGTGGGATGCATGCCAGCAAAGCCACTACACAACACAACACTAAACAATACATTAATTGCACTATAACGGTGACAAACGGTGCCCACAAACTGCTAGGGCCTACATAAAGCTGTCCCAACAGCAGTCTCAACACCTTACCACTGCTACACCTGGCTATCAGCGGAGCCTTGTCTCGCAGTGAAACAGTTCATTCAGCCTCATTTACTGCCTTTTAAAAAAACATAGCTGATATGACTGACTTGCTTAAACAAATGTGGTTTCTACTGACAATTGAGATGTACAAACTATGGCATAAGGGGACGACAAGCGGATAAGAGGCAATCTGTAATTTCGATTAAGACATTAATGAGCGCACTAGGACGGACGTAGTCAATATACACTTTAGAAATGTACAGCGACAGAATTCAGAAAATGGGCTGTTCTTACTGTGTTCTCCCTGTACACCAAGTCAGAACCGTAGCATAAATAAAGGGGGCATATAAGCAGACAATGAAAGCTCTTACAATATTCAATGATTACATTTCTCTAAAACAGGTTATAGGCTACATGTGTACCACCAAGTCAGAACAGAAGCCGAAATGAAGAGGGGAAAATAGACCAAATTATTAGGGTGAGGCACATGGGCTACTAACAGCTTCCTACACAACATACGTGTATTACTTTCTTAGCTACAGTATACATATCTCCCTGGCATATTACATAATTTATGTAACAGCATACAATACATTTTTGGACTCACCTTGAATAGGAAGGTGGTGTGGCGGTCCTTCATGGGCAAATTTTGTCATCAAACTTTGTCATCAAAGTCTGGCATTCTCTGGATTTATGGTGCTTTCAAGACTACTGGGAACTCTGAAAAAACAAGGTCAAATTATGATGAGTCCGTGATCTTCAGGTCGGAGTTCTAGAAAGAGGCCCGAGTTCCCGATTTTACAATTCAGAGTTGGATGACCGTTCAAAACGTGTTTTCCCAGTCTGAGCTTGTTTTTTCCCCAAGTTCCAAGTTGTCTTAAACTCACTGAAGTCAGATTTCCCAGTTCACAAATGGGAACAAATCATGCTTCATTGGCAGCATGGCCAATGTTGAATGTTTATCATTTTAAGCTTGGAAAAGAGTCCCTTAATCCCAGACTCGGGACCACACAGCCACTTCACTGAATAGCAGGTTAGTGATTGGTTTGCAATGCTTGCAGTTAGCCACTGATTCCTTCCAAACCACTCATTATTGAATTTGCGATTTCCAACTTGTTGTGTAATGTTTATGTCCAATGGCTGATGAGCACCGATACGTTTTCTCTATAATTTCTCTTCGTTATTGCTCTTCATATGACAAGGATTAAAAAGGATTTGCCAGTAGATTGTCGACTTGATTCATGATGATGACTGCTAGCTAAGATTTTGAAAGGATGATGTTGACATGATCAGTCCAATCAAAGCTACTGTAGATATAACGTGATTTGACGTCATTTTATCTGTGGCCAATGACCTTGAGCCTTCTTACATTTACATTTTAGTCATTTAGCAGACGCTCTTATCCAGAGCGACTTACAGTTAGTGAGTGCATACATTTTTCATACTGGCCCCCCGTGGGAAACGAACCCACAACCCTGGCGTTGCAAGCACCATGCTCTACCAACTGAGCTACAGGGGACTTGGATGGGCACTTCTAATGTAACTCTATGGCAACACCCAAGGGGCTTGAATTTTCGAGTTCTACCCTTAGACTTGGCGGTGATTTAGTGTCCCCATGAGTGACAGAACACTGAGCCAATCACGGCGCAACTAGAGAACATTACCAACCCCTATGCTCTGTATTTTCCGCTGGCTGCCCCACTACCACCACAGAAGCACTGATCTAGGCTGAAACACCTGCATTTTGGAGCTGCCTTACTCAAGGAAGCAAAAAGGAGACCATGTTTGAATGCCGCTTTATTAACTCATTGATACAAAACAATGTTTACATTGTTTGAAAACTGATATGTGACACGTATTAATGCCAAAATAACATGCAAAACAGGCAAGCCCCCCCCAAATGTTTTTTTTATAAAATATTTTATTTTAGCTAAAAATGTGGGGCTCAAAACAGCTGCCCTGAATGAGGGGTCGCCACTGACGGTGACAAACGGTGCCCACGAACGGTTAGGGTCTACATAAAGCTGTCCCGAGAGTGGAGCGTATGGCTGACTTGCTTAAATAAATATGTTTTCTACTTACTCCTTGTGGATTTGTGTAACTGGATAAGAACCTCATTCTCCTTCAATAACATGAGTTTGACTTTTGAACCATACATTATTACATTTATGTTCAGTAAATTCACAATGTTTGTTCATATATAATTAACACTTAGCTCTTAAGAATATGCAAGTGCAAGCAAACGAGCTGCGATGAGGTAGGCCTATTTTTTTCAGCAATTTCGAAATGGACAGCGACAGAAATTCAGATAGATATTAGTTCAGATAAATTCAGGATGATGTTGAGGCCTTAACTTTACTCTTCTTTAAGTCACCACAGAGAGAGAAAGAGAGCAAGAGAGACCCAGACAGCGGTTAGCCTACCATTTGAAGTATTGTAACGACCCTGTATTGTGTTCTGTGTTCATGGGTGTGTTATCGTCCTCATGGGTGCTAGCAGGGGTTAAATATGCCAGGACAGATGGAAAGGTTGGGGGGGTATGATGGGTAATCCCGCGGGGTTTTGGAATGCTTAAATAGGGGTTACGGTCTCATCTCTCTCTCTTCTGTTCGGGACCCTTGATTTGACATGTTATATTTGTGTATGTTCGAGGTTTAGCGGCGTGGGCTGTGGCCTGAACAATAGCCCATTCAGGAATAAACCTGTGTTCTGCCTGTACACCTGGTGCCCGTCTCTCTTTTACTTTATGACCCAGCTGGGTCATTACAGTATTTTATTAGGCCTATTTGGTCTAAAAAGGAAGGACAATACAATCACGAGGATCCAAGTAGTCCTGGTGAATAGTGTGCACAAAACAAACAATGGTTGTCTTCATTTATATCTTTGGTCATACTGTACAATACTGAACATGCTGTATTATTGCATCCAAATGGAGTTTCATTCATATTAAAGTAATTATCTGTCACCTCATACGCCTTGCCTAAGTGTTTAATTGCATACTGATTAATTGATGTTGCATGCTGTGAACTTGACCTCTGTTACATTTGTGATTAACTTTTTTAAATATATATGAGTAACGGCCACTTGTGGCTTTGCGAGTGCGTGCTGCTGCTTCCAGACAGTGACTACCTTTTGATTTCCTGTGTGTGTGTGGTTAGTTTCTTCTAGAATTATACTGAGGAAGGAGTTCGATCGTGAACACACGCTTCCGTGTGCGTAGGGTATGATGAGAATGAGAACAGCAACACAATTCCGCGCATTTTTTAGACGTCTTTTTGTCGCGGAGACTGAAGGGTCGATGTGGAAATAGAGCGGAGGGAGGCAATCAAGATCAGGGATTAAGATATGCTATTACGCCTATTTCCTTGGCCAGTTTTCCTCCTTGCATACTCCGGTAAGTATTTTAATTCAAAATGAAAACGAAACGATAGACTGCTTTATGAGGCTTCTTTTACAATGATTGAGCGGTGAATAGACGTTTGATTAAAATAAATCACACCTCTACAAGTGTTACAGGTTAATCTAAAAGTTTGCAATATTGATCGTGTATAGTCATTGTGTATTCTCTGTACTGTACGGATCTTTGCAGATTTAGGATGAGTAGGCTATCAAAATCTATTGCCTTTTTTCATTTAAACAATATTGTTTGCAGTCTACTTTTCATTTAGAAAGCTAACAGCCACACGGGTTTAAAAATGATGTACAGAACAAGACATCTTCAGCCTGCTGTAATTTCCTTTTCTTTCTCAACATCCTGTGCTACATGTCAGTAAACTGTCTGGTCTAGGCAAAGGTGTGTGCTGAAAGTGATTTAATATATCCTGTTTGAGTGTAAATCAACCACATGAATACGAATTCTATTCATGTCGCTCTCCTTCCACAACAGCTTTCACATGTCTTAGAGTGATACTTCCCCAGCAGACTAAAAAGTCTCAGCAGGCCTAGATGTTGGTGTAATGGCTTTGTTGTCCTCCACCTCTGCTAAAACTTCGCTATAACATCAACATTGCTGTGATACTAAAGAACATCTGAATTCTGACATGATTCTGGTGTTGTGTTTCCCTCAGAGTTCACTGTGCTGCCTAGTCCTCATAACGTGAAGATGGATGCAGTGAACACTCAATACATAATGAGATGGGACTGGAATCACTCCCTGGCCAATCACAACGTCACGTTCACCGCACAATACACATTGTGAGTACCAAGAGCCTTTCTTACTCCAGGACAATAAAGGGTACATTTTTATTTCAGTAAAAAAGACATTCACTCTCCTTCAAGCATGCTGTCTGGTACTTGAACGGACCCCACCAACAAGCTAGCCTTTTGTCCTCTCTGTCTCTCCTCATAGTTCTAATCAACGGTTTGACGAGGGATCCTACTCAGGGAAATGTATCAGGATAACTGAGGAGAGGTGTGACTTCTCTAGGGAGCTGGACCTCTACGTTGGGTCATACATACTGAGAGTGAGGGCCGAGGGCAGGGGTCAGATGTCAAACTGGTCCTGTCTGAAGTTCGTTCCTGATGAAGATGGTGAGGCCAACAACATCCGTATCTGGACACTGTGTGGCTGTGTGCAAGCTTTTGTTTCAGCCCAGCTCCAACACATTTTAGTAGACACTCTTATCCAGGCAAACTTATAGTAGTAGGTGCATACATTTTCAGACTTTTTTCAGACTTGTCCAATGTGGGAATCGAACCCACAACCCTGGCGTTGCAAGTGCCATGCTCTACCAACTGAGCTACACGCGATTCATAAAACACACCTGATTCAAATAACTGTGGTCTAAAATAGAGTTTGTTGATGATTTTAATCATGTCTGTAAGTGGAACATTGCTAGCCTACAGACTAAAAACAGCATGCGCTCAAGTGCCATAGGTTGTTGTAGTGAAGGCTGGGATGTAGCCATGACAGCAATGTGTGTTCCTGTGTTACAGCGGCCCTAGGCCCCCCGTCCCATGTGGCGTTAGATCCAGGGGACGCCATGGTAACAGTGAGCTTCAGGAAGCCAATGAAGGAGCAGGACCACACAATGAGGTCCATGTTGGACTCCATGTCCTTCAGTCTGCAGTATTGGGAGAAACATCCACCCAGCAAGGTCAGGACTCACTTCAACAGCTAGGCTTTTATGGATAAATAGTAGTGATGATTCACAAATAGAGTGGTGGTAGGAGTTTGGTTAAGATGGGAATAACGGGCAAACCGCAGTGAACAACTCTTTAGGAAGCATCAGCAGAGGGCCAGACAAATGTCATGTGCACAAGCAAATAACGCCACTCCACTGACCTTTCTCATAACATAAAATCCTCCAAAACAATTATAAAACAAACGGGTGCTGTACTCTCTTTGAAGTCTAGCAGCTGGATATACTGTGATAAGAGACCGGGGGTGGGAGGGGGTTGCCAGATCAAACACGTTTTTGGTGTATTTGAAGCCTGCAAAGATGAAGAAAAGTCATTGAGGTTTCCATTTCTTCTTTGTTCACTCTTCAATGCCTATCCTCAAGTGACTCACTTGTGTTATTGTCCCATGTTGTGTGGTTGGGCCATGTGACCTAGAAAAGAGCGAGAAGAAGAAGGGCAGGAAACAGGATGTATAAAGTGAAGGAGCTGGTGGTTTTCTCTCTTAACCCCTCTGTTACATACATACAGTATTTACTCATGATTACCATATAATAAGCTCCTTCATATTTGATGTATGCTTAAGTCTAGGGTCCAACTTGATTTTGATCTTTGGCGTAGAGAAATGTTTTGATGTTTTTTTTGGTTGAGATATCTGAAGAAAGTAGAGCTCACTGCTTTATCAACCAATGTCACACCTTTTGTTTTTTCAAAACCCTCAACTCAAGTACCCACACTATTCATCTGTCTCACTGGTGCCCTTTGTTGTCTCCATCATACAGAAACAAGAGAACGTTTTTGACACCGAAGAGAGAACACTGTTCTTTCTGAAGCCCTGGACAGAGTACTGCATGCAGGTCAGCGCATTCATCAAACTGTCCAATAAGACCAGCCCCTACACACCGCAACAGTGTGTGAGGACCCTGGGTAAAAGTGAGCCATTTACACACCATTACATTTCAATCCACAGTGTCCCTGAAAAAGGGATCTTTCACATTTGCGCTTAACATCTGTATTGACGCCTGCTCTGTTTGTCCCTCTAAGGACACCCTCCGGTGTGGCAGGTGTTGCTGGCTCTGCTGTGCTGTGTCACACTGATGACAGTGCCCATCTGCAGACGCTACAAAAAGAGAAAAAGTATTGTCTCAAAGTACACATTTCCTAGCAGTATACTGCATAACACACAGGATCAAATGTTCCTTCTCCTGCCTCGGGAGGAGAGCTGTGTGGCCACGGCTGTGGTGGCTGTACAGGTAGAGCAGACAAGCCAGGGTCAACAACAACAGGTCAAGGGTCAGAGAGATGTTGAGGCAGAGCAGGACAGTGGCTCCTCCTCCATCCAGAGAGGACAAGGCAGCTCCAGTCATGACTCTGGGATCTACTTAGGAGAAGACAGTGGAAAGAGGAGTGTGGGGTCAACAACAACAAGTCAACCTGAAGACACACTGAGAAAAAATATTGATCCCTTTAGCAAACTGCTGTAGAGCAAGTAGTGGAGTTTTGGGGAACAACTTGGATTCACTTTCAAGAGGAGACCTCTTGGGGAAATTCTCTTATGTCAAATGAATTTTTAAGGCTATCTATAAGACTGATGCATTTCTCTAGTTTAGTTTATTGAGTTGCCTGGTAATAACGGCCAATAATGCAGGTTATGGATGCAGGTTATGGAATGTACTGTATCTGTTATAATTTTTATGCTATTCCCATTGAATAGGAGATATGAAATATGTATTGCTCAGAGAATTCACAGGCCAGTTAGAGGTTCAATGTTCATGAAAAGGGCCAAGAGGTTTTCCTGACAATGTCTTCTGACCAGGACCAACTCTGGGATAGTTGTGGTCAGGAAGAACTCCTTACTAAGGATGCAAAGCTACTGATAATTTACCAACGTTACCAGAATCTTCAGTAATTCTGGTAATTAACTGATTCTATGGCAATCTATCGTAACTTTGGTCATTTAAACTTATAACTTTCATAGTATTCATTTATATTTGTCCATGAGTGTCTAGTAGATAAACCATATGGTTCAAGAGAAAATAGCCTAATTAATGAAAAAAAGCCTCTAATCAACAATGCCATTCTTTTCAATTAACTCTGCAACTCTTCCAACTATTGGTTTATATTTAGGATAATGTGTTACAGCTTTTTCATTTTATTTTTCATTTTAAACTCGTATTCAGTTATTTCATATGTTTTACATGTCATAAGGCCACACTGGAGCTGGAGACTATTACAGACACCTGTGATAATCTGAAGTACCCTAAAGGGCCACTAGATGTCTTGTGATAGAATACATAAAATCCTTGAAAGATACCCATATTCTGGTAGTTTACTGGTGAATTTAGAAAGTTTCCAGTAATATACCCTCCCTTAGCAACCCTACTCCTGACTGTCCTAGATGTTAGAATGAATCAAGTGTGGCCTGGTCAGGGTTTCCCAAGCTTTTTCACTCAGGCCCCCCTTCCAGCATTTGGAACATCCAGCTCGTTGATCTGGACAAGTTATACATTGCTCGAAGGTATGCAATGACTGACATGACAAGAGGAAAACTCTACACAATTTTGAAATTGCACCTACTGCCCTTTGACACAACCTCTTTATATTTCCCCACTGTCATCCTCTATCTGTTCATTAAAGTCACAAAATACCTAAAAAATATATATATAATACAAAAAAAAGAATGAATGAAGAGATCCCGGTAGAGGGAGATGGGCTCAGTTCCAACATCCACACTAGCATACCACTGGTGCACCACCTAAACAATTCTACTTTTTACTGTCACGTGTCCTTGGGTATCTTGATAAATGCTTCAAGTTATTATTATGTAATGTAAGTGATATGCTAATGTACTATAAATAGAAATCGCTTAGGCTCCTTTTGGAATGCTGGTCTAGATATTAATAAACCTCTCAAATAAAATACTGTCATCCTTGTCATATGAAGAGAAATAAGGAAGATAAATTATAGATAAAACGTATCGGTCCTCATCGGCCATTGGACATAAACGTTACACAAGTTGGAAATCGCAAATTAAACAGTGAGTGGTTTGGAAGGAATCAGTGGCTAACTGCAATCATTGCAAAGCAATCACTAGCCTGTTATTCAGTGGAGTGGGTGTGTGGTCCAAATCTGGGATTAATGGTCTCTTTTCCAAATGTAAAAGGATAAACATTCAACATTGGCCATGCTGTCAATCCAACTGGAAACTCAGACTTCAGTGAGTTCAAGACAACTGGGAACTCTGAAAAACGAGCTCCGACTGGGAAAATACGTTTTGAACGGTCATCCAACTCAGAATTACAAATCGAGAACTAGGAAACTTGCTAACTGGTTGTAGTTATACACGTGCCGTGTTCAACCAGTTAGCAAGTCGGAAATGTCAGAGTTTCCTACAATAGTTCCGACTAGCACATGAATGCGGCATAACGCCCACTGTGTATGTTACCCATGCATCGTCAATGGGCCGTGAGGTGAATTCTGAGCAAGGAGAGCTCTCCTTCAAGGAGTGAGCGGTCATCCGAGTCGGAAACTCTGGCATTTTCTAGAGCTCCAACTTTCCGACCTGAAGATCACTAACGTCATGATTTGAGCTTGTTTTTTTAAGAAGGGATTGCTTGACGATTAGTTTAAGAAGGGATTGCTTGACGATTAAGAAGGGATTGCTTGACGATTAGTTTAGCAATTGCGTGATGCAGCATGACAACGTGAACATGATTGGTCTGTCATCATCAGTCTGCTGGGTGAGGCGTTATACTTTCCTCCATTCATAGCCCAATGGGATTCTAATCGCCTCCTTTCTCTAATATCTCTGGTAGAGTCACACATTCTGGGATACACTCTTTTCACGCCATTTCGATACAGCTTCTTCTTCTTCTTCTTCTTTTTCTTCTTCTGTGGATTTTATATGGCTGTTGGCAACCAACTTTAAGGAGCATTACCGCCACCAACTGGACTGGAGCGTGGACCAGAGACAGGGAAGGTCTAAATCGTACCAATTATTCTCATCTCCCTAATGAAATACTACAGTTGAAGTCGGAAGTTTACATAAACCTTAGCCAAATACATTTAAACTCAGTTTTTCACAATTCCTGACATTTAATCCTAGTACAAATTCCCTGTCTTAGGTCAGTTAGGATCACCACTTTTATTTTAAGAATGTGAAATGTCAGAATAATAGAGATAATTATTTATTTATTTCATCACATTCCCAGTGGGTCAGAAGTTTACACACTCAATTAGTATTTGGTAGCATTGCCTTTAAAAACCTTCCCAAGTTCTCTCACGTCACCCCCCTCCTCCGCACACTCCACTGGCTTCCAGTTGAAGCTCGCATCCGTTACAAGACCATGGTGCTTGCCTATGGAGCAGTGAGGGGAACGGCACCTCCGTACCTTCAGGCTCTGATCAGTCCCTACACCCAAACGAGGGCATTGCGTTCATCCACCTCTGGCCTGCTGGCTCCCCTTCCTCTGCGGAAGCATAGTTCCCGCTCAGCCCAGTCAAAACTGTTCGCTGCTCTGGCACCCCAATGGTGGAACAAGCTCCCTCACGACGCCAGGACAGCGGAGTCACTCACCACCTTCCGGAGACATTTGAAACCCCACCTCTTTAAGGAATACCTGGGATAGGATAAAGTAATCCTTCTACCCCCCCCTCAATAATAAATAAATAAAACAATTTGGAAAGTGGTTATCCCACTGGCTATAGGGTGAATGCACCAATTTGTAAGTCGCTCTGGATAAGAGCGTCTGCTAAATGACGTAAATGTGCCCTTGAGCAAGGCACTTAGCCCTAATTGCTCCTGTAAGTCGCTCTGGATAAGAGCGTCTGCTAAATGACTAAAATGTAAAATGTAAATGTTTAACTTGGGTCAAATGTTTCGGGTAGCCTTCCACAAGCTTCCCACAATACGTTGGGTGAATTTTGTCCCATTCCTCCTGACAGAGCTGGTGTAACTGAGTCAGGTTTGTAGGCCAGGTTTGCTTTTTCAGTTCTGCCCACAAATATTTGTATTACACAAATTGAACTGCTTATTTCTGTTGGCACAAAACTACCTCCATACTTCCATTTGTTTGTATGGGTTACCTTCAGACGAGTCCCGTTAAACCTGTGGGAGTCGTGTTCGTGAGTTTCCCCTTTCCATAGAGTGGTAGTAATATAATAGATTTGTAGGCCAAACCGTTCGGACGCTACAGATGTTTTCGTGAGAAGACCGATTTTTAGGATGTCTCATGGTCTGACAAACACTGTTGTAGCTTGGCCAACTTCCACCGTAGATGCGGAAGGCCGTGGTGGATTGAGATGCAGCCCATGCAAAAAAACAGATCTCTAGCTAAAACTGACAGATTTTGGTGGGTATTTCTTTATGATGTTACTTACAGTACCTTGCAAAAGTATTCATCCCCCTTGGAATTTTTCCTATTTTGTTGCATTACAACCTGTAATTTAATTTGGATTTAATGTAATGGACATACACAAAATAGTGAACTAAACGTTTTACTAAATAACGGAAAAGTGGTGTGTGCATATGTATTCACCCCCTTAGCTATGAAGCCCCTAAATAAATCTGGTGCAACCAATTACCTTCAGAAGTCACATAATTAGTTAGATTGCACACAGGTGGACTTTATTTAATTGTCATATGATCTGTCACATGATCTCAGTTCTGAAATGCTCCAGAGTCTGCAACACCACTAAGCAAGGGGCACCATGAAGACCAAGGAGCTCTCCAAACAGATCATGGACAAAGTTGTGGAGAAGTACAGATCAGGGTTGGGTTATACATTTTTTTTATCAGAAACTTTGAACATCCAAAGGAGCATCATTAAATCCATTATATAAAAAAAAATGGAAAGAATATGGCACCACAAAAAACCAGCCAAGAGGGCCGCCCACCAAAACTAACGGACCAGGCAAGGAGGGCATTAATCAGAGCAGCAACAAAGAGACCAAAGATAACCCTGAAGGAGCTGCAAAGCATTGCATTGCATTTCTTATCCGAATGAGCAGTGGTTTCCAAATTTAACAACGATAAGTTGAATCTCGTTGTCTCTCCCTTTCACTCTCTTTCTATTGACCCCTCCTTCCCCTAACCAAGCAGTCATGCTGTTGTTCAAATCAAATCAAATCAAATAAATTGTATTTGTCACATACACGTGTTTAGCAGATGTTATAGCAGGTGTAGCGAAATGCTTGTGCTTCTAGCTTCGACAGTGCAGTAATATCTAACAATTTCACAACATATACCCAATACACACAAAACTAGTAAGGAATGGGATTTAATAATATATACATATATGGACAAACAATGACAGAGTGGAATGGACTAAGATACAGTAGAATATTATTGAATAGAATGCAGTACAGTGGGGGGGAAAAGTATTTAGTCAGCCACCAATTGTGCAAGTTCTCCCACTTAAAAAGATGAGAGAGGCCTGTAATTTTCATCATAGGTACATGTCAACTATGACAGACAAATTGAGATTTTTTTTCTCCAGAAAATCACATTGTAGGATTTTTAATGAATTTATTTGCAAATTATGGTGGAAAATAAGTATTTGGTCACCTACAAACAAGCAATATTTCTGGCTCTCACAGACCTGTAACTTCTTCTTTAAGAGGCTCCTCTGTCCTCCACTCGTTACCTATATTAATGGCACCTGTTTGAACTTGTTATCAGTATAAAAGACACCTGTCCACAACCTCAAACAGTCACACTCCAAACTCCACTATGGCCAAGACCAAAGAGCTGTCAAAGGACACCAGAAACAAAATTGTAGACCTGCACCAGGCTGGGAAGACTGAATCTGCAATAGGTAAGCAGCTTGCCAAACATGCCCTCGTAAAACTGACTATCCTACCGATCCTTGACTTCGGCGATGTCATTTACAAAATAGCCTCCAACACTCTACTCAGCAAATTGGATGTAGTCTATCACAGTACCATCCGTTTTGTCTCCAAAGCCCCATATACTACCCACCACTGTGACCTGTACGCTCTTGTTGGCTAGTCCTCACAACATATTCGTCGCCAAACCAACTGGCTCCAGGCCATCTATAAATCACTGCTAGGCAAATCCCCGCCTTATCTTAGCTCATTGGTCACCATAGCAACACCCACCCGTAGTATGCGCTCCAGCAGGTATATCTCACTGGTCATCCCCAAAGCCAACACCTCCTTTGGCCGCCATTCCTTCCAGTTCTCTGCTGCCAATGACTGGAACAAATTGCAAAAATCTCTGAAGCTGGAGACACTTATCTCCCTCACTAACTTTAAGCATCAGTTGTCAGAGCACCTTACCGATCACTGCACCTGTACACAGCCCATCTGAAATTAGCCCGCCCAACTACCTCATCCCTATATTATTTATTTTGCTCATTTGTACCCCAGTATCTCTATTTGCACATCATCTCTTGCACATCTATCATTCCAGTGTTAATACTAATTGTAATTATTTTGCACTATAGCCTATTTAGTGCCTTACCTCCATAACTTGCTACATTTGCACACACTGTATATATATTTATTTCTGTTGTATTTTTTACTTTGTTTTGTTTTACCCCATATGTAACTCTGTGTTGTTGTTTTTATCGCACTGCTTTGCTTTATCTTGGCCAGGTCGCAGTTGTAAATGAGAACTTGTTCTCAACTGACTTACCTGGTTAAATAAAGGTGAAATAAATAAAAATAAAAAATTGGTTTGAAGAAATCAACTGTGGGAGCAATTATTAGGAAATGGAAGACATACAAGAACACTGATAATCTCCCTCGATCTGGGGCTCCACGCAAGATCTCACCCCGTGGGGTCAAAATGATCACAAGAACGGTGAGCAAAAATCCCAGAACCACACAGGGGGGACAAAGAATGCTGAGTTGCATCCAAAGAACACCATACCTACTGTGAAGCATGGGGGTGGAAACATCATGCTTTGGGGCTGTTTTTCTGCAAAGGGACCAGGACGACTGATCCGTGTAAAGGAAAGAATGAATGGGGCCATGTATCGTGAGATTTTGAGTGAAAACCTCCTTCCATCAGCAAGGGCATTGAAGATGAAACGTGGCTGGGTCTTTCAGCATGACAATGATCCCAAACACACCGCCCGGGCAACGAAGGAGTGGCTTCGTAAGAAGCATTTCAAGGTCCTGGAGTGGCCTAGCCAGTCTCCAGATCTCAACCCCATAGAAAATCTTTGGAGGGAGTTGAAAGTCTGTGTTGCCCAGCGACAGCCCCAAAACATCACTGCTCTAGAGGAGATCTGCATGGAGGAATGGGCCAAAATACCAGCAACAGTGTGTGAAAACCTTGTGAAGACTTACAGAAAACGTTTGACCTGTGTCATTGCCAACAAAGGGTATATAACAATGTATTGAGAAACTTTTGTTATTGACCAAATACTTATTTTCCACCATCATTTGCAAATAAATTCATAAAAAATCCTACAATGTGATTTTCTGGAGAGAAAAAAATCTCATTTTGTCTGTCATAGTTGACGTGTACCTATGATGAAAATTACAGGCCTCTCTCATCTTTTTAAGTGGGAGAACTTGCACAATTGGTGGCTGACTAAATACTTTTTTCCCCACTGTATATACATATGAGATGAGTAGTGCAAGATATGTAAACATTATTAAAGTGACTAGTGTTCTATTTCTTAAAGTGGCCAGTGATTTCAATAGGCAGCAGCAGCCTCTAATGTGCTAGTGATGGCTATTTAACAGTCTGATGGCCTTGAGATATGTATTCTGTGTTATTATTTAGTTAGCTAGTAAATAAGTAATAAAGCCAATTTGTGTATTGCTGACTCATAAGTAAGGTTAGGATTCTTGCAGGTTCAAGGATTATGCGACGTTCAGAATGAGACTGATATGAGGTAATGATTTAATAAGTGACTGTTATCGATATATTATATATATATATATATATATATATATATATATATAAACACAGTACTAGTCAAAGGTTTGGACACACCTACTCATTCAAGGGTTTTCCTTTATTTTTACTATTTTCTACATTAGTGTATCTTCTAAGAGTTTAATTCGGGAGCTGGTAACTCGTTAAACAACTTATTCCGTGGTGCCCCAAATTGCTAATGAGTTAATTTTTACATTATTAATTGAATCGAGTGACAATTAAACATAGTTAGTTGATTCGATAAATAACAGTCATCAGATTAATGAAAGTCACGTCACGACACCCTAAACCTCTAAACTGAAAATAGCCTTTGTCCTCATGGGGTGTCACGGATTCTGCTGAGACTGCCCTTCCTTATGGTTCGGGCAGGCTGCGGCGTTCGTCGTCACCGGAATACTAGCTGCTGCCGATTTATGTTTCTATGTTCACCTGGTTGTTGTCTAGTGTTGCGCACCTGTTTCCCATTATTGTATTACGTCCTTCCCTATTTAACCTGTTCACCCCCCCCCCCTTTGTGTTGTGAGTGCTTGTTACGAGTGTCGTTTGTGAGCGGGTTTGCTCCTCCCTGTGTTTGGAGGTTTTGCTTGTTTCTTTACTATTCAGTAAAGTAGATTTTCATTTCATTCTGTGTCCTGCGCTTGACTCTGGCGTACCGCATTCCACAGACATTCATGACATTGGGACATGGGAAATGTCCCCATGAGGGAGAATTTTCCTTGTTTTACTATCCTTGTGAGGAGTTTGGGGGAGTTTTAGGTCCCCACAAGGATAGAAGAACCATATTTATAGCATGCAATGACTTCATCAAGCTTGTGACTCTACAAATGTGTTGGATGCATTTGCTGTTTGTTTTGGTTGTGTTTCAGGTTATTTTGTGTCGGTTTGGAGTCACTTTTATTGTAAATAAAAATAGAATATGTTTCTAAACCCTTCTACATTCATGTGGATGCTACCATGATTATATATAATCATGAATGAATCGTGAATAATTATGAGTGAGAAAGTTAGACTTACAAATATCTTTTACATTTTAGCAGACACTCTTATCCAGAGCGACTTACAGTTAGTGAGTGCATACATTTTCATACTGGTCCCCCGTGGGAAACGAACCCACAACCCTGGCATTGCAAGCGCCATGCTCTACCAACTGAGCTACAATACTTTTGGAGCTCACTGCACATTATCTTCCCCTACATACTGCTGTTTAAGAGTTTGACTGACAGGGGGATGAAGGAGAAGCTTATATCTGTTCATCTTAAACTGAGGAACCCTGTTGCGTCTGCCTGAGAGGAGAAGCTGAAACTCTGGGTGGAGTACATGGGAGGGGTCTGACATTATTTTCTTGGCCTGTCTCATGATTTATTGTTCATAAACACAGTCTGCAATGACGGATGCTACCTCACACCCATCACCTTCATGGCTTTCTGGGCCAGGTGATTGATTTGTGATTTTAAGGTAACTGACAAGTTCCCAAACCAGGCTGAAATGCCATAGAATAGAATGTGCTCTATGACAGCCTGGTAGAATAGGAGCATGACCTTATGTTTGACTCCAAAAACCCTGAACCTACGCAGAAAATAAAGGTGTTGTTGGATCCTAGAGCATTTGTAAGACTGGACCTGAGTAATGTCCACATTATGGACCACCACAGGTGAGTGGTCACCAACAGATTTGGGGTTTGCTTGACATTTAGGTTGAGGTGGTGTCATCACACCACTGCACATACCTCTGTATCTCTGACCTATAGTCATTGTCTATACATTAGACCCAGAATGGCAGTATCATCAGAAAACTGGACAATGTAGTTATCACGGTGTCTACTTGTACATTCATTTGTAAAAAGTGTGAATAGGATGGGTGAACTCTCAGCCTTTGGGGGCACCTTAATGGCCTTGGGCTCAGACAGGGTCTCGTTCACTCGGACCTGCCTGGTCCTGTTTGTTCAGAAATGAGCGATACCACCTGATGGTATAGGGGTTGACTGACATCTGTCTGAGCTTACTGAGGAGGGTGTGTGCCTGCAAGATGTTAAATGCTGAACTAAAATCCACAAATAGCAATCGAGCATTGGCCTTGGAGTTCTCCAGATGTTGCAGGATGAGATGCACTATGCTGAGGATTGCTTCAATAGTGCCACGTTTGTATTTGTAAGCAAACTAATACGGGTCCAACAGTGTGTTAAGTCTGACTGAAGCTTGCACATCATTATATTTTCAAGACAACAGGTCTACAGTCTTTGTTTCCTTTGGGAGAAGGCTTTTTGGGAAAAGGGGTGATGATTGCTTTCTTCCACCATGTTAACACACTTGGCAGAGAAGTAATGTCAGTCACACTTTATGTAGAAGTCATTAAGTTCATTCGCCATTGTCTTTTCGTCTGTTGTGTACAGTGGTTTTCTGGTGGGATTCATATTAGTGATGGATATTATTGTTAACCCTTGTCCTTGAATACTCTTCATTCTAAGCTGGTTTGCTGCCCAATTCTACAAGATTAATTATATTGAGCCAAACACCATGTTATTGTCATCATCTGATAATAGACAAATAGATGCCATGAGTTATAATAATCAAACATAGATGTATTGGTAAATGAAAAACCGGTAGGCTGTTTGCTGCCCAATTATACAAGAGCAATTATTATTTGTAATAAATGAAAAACTGGTAGACTAATAACTGACATCAAAATTCCTTTTATTTTAATATTTAGGCTATAAGTAAGGTGTTTGTGTGTTTTGTTAACATTCAAATGGCACAGTATGATTCTCTATCAAGAATATAGTGCCTTTTAGCTCTCCAAGGCTTGTCTCACATGGTCGGTGACTGACCAATAAAAATGTGTTAAGAAACGGAAAAACGACACGTTCAATCAAAACCGTCTAACCAATTACAGAGCGCTGGTGTAACGCCTATGGCTGTTGAGCCTACTACTAATGTTGACAAGCCAACTTTCTGACACTCCAGTTTGCGTTTACCCATACTTGAAATCTGTCTCTAAACAAAGGACCTTTCCATATGTTAGGAGAGCATTTCCCCTAACCCTAACTCTCTCTTTTCCTAACATTAACCCCAGTCTCATAACCTGCTACATTAATTATCCTAGCCTACTGCGTACGTTTTCCTAGTTGCGTTTATAGCGTAAGTGATAAATTGCACTAGTAAACTAATACAAATCTAAGAAGCTAGACATCATTGTGAAGGCGGCAAAAGATTTCTGGATCTCCAGGACTTTACAGCCGAAATGTTATACGGGAATACTGAATTAAGAGGTTCCCCCTCCCAGGTTCCTGAGGCTGTTTAGGGATCTGAATAGACATTTAAATCCGACTGAAGGAGTACAGTTTTAGTTTTAGTGTTTTGTTTACATTTGATTATTAGAAGTATATTTTTTCACCTTTCCCTTCTGCCTATTCTTTTCTGTTAAAGTTAACCAGTTTTCCCCCCATCCAGTAGCTGGCGGCATGCACCTCTAACGTTGTTTGCGACCGCCATTATACCATAGAAGAAAAAGTAAATTCTGACATGTTCAATCTGTGGTTCTATCCTGCTACGAAAAAGTCACTTCCCGGCAGTGTTGCCATGTTCGCGGTTTTTTAGCCAAATTGGGTTACTTTGAAAACGATGTCGCGGGTGAAAATGTCGCGGGTGGCAGGTTTTTGGCCTACTTCTCAATTGCACCGCGGCCGCCATGGCAAAATGTATAAATATTTAACTGTGCTGCTGCCGACTGTCATGCAGTGAGCAGGTTGAAACTGAGTGAGTGAGCGAGCGAATGGTAGGGAGGGCCAGAGGGGTGTGTGCGTTGTGAGCACTGGTTGAGAGTGCTGCGGCAGAGGCAGCTGAGTCAATGAGACAGAACAGCATGCGCGCACATCGTGACAACTTTTTTGTAGTTGTAAGTCGGCTATTTAGATTGGTCGAGACACCTTTTTCCATAAAACATATTTACGCGCTAGAACTGATATAACGGCGACAAGGCATTGGAAAAGGACTTTAGGCGCACTTTAGATAAATTCGCTCAGAGGTGGTTTAAAGTAAATTGCATTCAAATGTCGACTTTTCTTATGGATAACCTTATCAAGCTAAGGGTTTTACTCATGCTCAGTTCTATGGTCTGGAGCGCCGCGCCAGTGGAAATTTGAAATGGAAGTTATGGAACTCCCTCGCGTGCTTCTGTAATGGGAAAACGTTCACAATGAAAATGACATTACATGTGGAGAATGATAGACTACATTTGCATCTGTTGGCCATCAAGTGGGTTATTAATTTATATGCCATTGTAGGCTACTGTAGCCTACCATTTGATACAATACAATAAATATTTTGAATTGACGATATCACTGGAGTTATTGCAAATCAATTTGTGCCACTTGTGTAGCCTACCTGGAGCTGGCAAACGGATTTAATAAATAGCTTAGAACTCCGTTTTTTGCTGTAGCCTTGTGTTATTATGCATTTGTTAATGGCCATGTTTAGTTAGTTAAATAGGAAGTTATCAATTGTGATCATGGTCACAGCTCTATCGCGAATGTATCATTCTCCACATTTCCACATCAGTTTCATTGTGGACTTTTCCCTGAAATTTGATGTTGGCCTTTCAGTAGCTATAGGCTACTGTTAAGTTGCGTCAATTCAAATCTGGTATTAGGAACAAAAGAAGTCAATACACGTCTTCTAAAATAGACTAGTATTTTAATTAATGCAAACCACTTCAATGGTAAATATGATGTTCGTATATACGGGTCTACTGAAATACCACGCAGGGCACTCAGAGAACTAAGCCATTGTTCTGAGTTCTTCTTAAAATACTCTGACAGAGATAGTTCCCGCTCCCTGCTGGCCAATCAGAGTAGAGACTGAGCGTGGTTTAGACTTACTCAGCCAATCGTTGGCGCACAGGCTGGTCCCAGTCCCTTGGCGCTCCACTGTTGCACACTGTTGCCAGGCATAAGTTTGTTATCATCACAACCTGTAGAGTCCTCACCCATAGACACTGTTCCCCTGTACCTATGTCCTTGGACGGTTCACAGATCACAAAGAGGCAGTGTTCGTGTCTGTGAGAAATACAAGTCTTATCTCATCCTACCCCCTAATGTTCCTCACATGAATCACAGCTTGTTATGTGAAACAATTTATATCAGTACAGTACAAACCTTTTATGTTTAATCATTAATGCATTCTTTCTAAGCTAGTCATCACATCTAGATCCCCACAATCCCCCTTTTCACACCCACTGGGTGTGAACCCAAAATAAGAAAACACAGGGTGTCACTCATTAAAATATAATACAAACAAAAAGAATCACACTTTTATTAATAGGCAATAATGATAATAAAAAGGCCTTCAGTCCTTCCATCTACACCCAACTGGTACTAGGTTGGCTACCAGCCACCCAGGAACTTCAAACCTTCACATAAGGAAAGACAAACATTCACAATGGTTAACTTGATTAATAAAGCATAAAACACAGAATTAATAGAACACAAAACACCACAAGATTATTAAAACATAAAACACAAACAGGGAAGTACATTTTGGCCCCCTTTAGACACCCTCTAGGGTTTCACTCCACCACCTTTGGATCCACAAAGAACAAGTATACCCATAGAAGCTATAACTTCACCCAGAATAGTTACAACAATAGTTTTCCATTTACCAAATATGTTATCAAACCAACCTTTTAGGAAGCTATCAATACCAGAGTTCTCAGCCAGTTCGTTCGCCAGCGTGGTGAGTCCCTGAAGCGCTTTGGTCATGGACCCGTCCGGTGCTGTATTGTTGGAGATGAAAGTACAGCACATAGATCCAAACAGAACACAAACTCCGCCCCGCTCAGCCAAAAGCATATCTAAAGCTATTCTATTCTGCCATGCCATTAAGCTAGTTGCCGCTGTCTGCTCAGCCAATACCTTTATTGCATCACAAGTGTGGTTTATAAATCTTTGCTGGTTATAGTAAATATAATTTATCCAATCTACGTTTTTATTAATTGTTGACCACCAGAAAAGACTTGATTCAAACCCAGCTGCGATCTGATTCCTAGCTTTGAATTCTTCTGGAACCCCTCGAGGTACTCCTATCCCATCAATATACAGTGGGGAAAAAAAGTATTTAGTCAGCCACCAATTGTGCAAGTTCTCCCACTTAAAAAGATGAGAGAGGCCTGTAATTTTCATCATAGGTACACGTCAACTATGACAGACAAAATGAGATTTTTTTTTTTCTCAAAAAAATCACATTGTAGGATTTTTTATGAATTTATTTGCAAATGATGGTGGAAAATAAGTATTTGGTCAATAACAAAAGTTTCTCAATACTTTGTTATATACCCTTTGTTGGCAATGACACAGGTCAAACGTTTTCTGTAAGTCTTCACAAGGTTTTCACACACTGTTGCTGGTATTTTGGCCCATTCCTCCATGCAGATCTCCTCTAGAGCAGTGATGTTTTGGGGCTGTCGCTGGGCAACAGACTTTCAACTCCCTCCAAAGATTTTCTATGGGGTTGAGATCTGGAGACTGGCTAGGCCACTCCAGGACCTTGAAATGCTTCTTACGAAGCCACTCCTTTGTTGCCCGGGCAGTGTGTTTGGGATCATTGTCATGCTGAAAGACCCAGCCACGTTTCATCTTCAATGCCCTTGCTGATGGAAGGAGGTTTTCACTCAAAATCTCACGATACATGGCCCCATTCATTCTTTCCTTTACACGGATCAGTCGTCCTGGTCCCTTTGCAGAAAAAACAGCCCCAAAGCATGATGTTTCCACCCCCCATGCTTCACAGTAGGTATGGTGTTCTTTGGATGCAACTCAGCATTCTTTGTCCTCCAAACACTACGAGTTGAATTTTTACCAAAAAGTTCTATTTTGGTTTCATCTGACCATATGACATTCTCCCAATCCTCTTCTGGATCATCCAAATGCACTCTAGCAAACTTCAGACGGGCCTGGACATGTACTGGCTTAAGCAGGGGGACACGTCTGGCACTGCAGGATTTGAGTCCCTGGCGGCGTAGTGTGTTACTGATGGTAGGCTTTGTTACTTTGGTCCCAGCTCTCTGCAGGTCATTCACTAGGTCCCCCCCGTGTGGTTCTGGGATTTTTGCTCACCGTTCTTGTGATCATTTTGACCCACGGGGGTGAGATCTTGCGTGGAGCCCCAGATCGAGGGAGATTATCAGTGTTCTTGTATGTCTTCCATTTCCTAATAATTGCTCCCCACAGTTGATTTCTTCAAACCAAGCTGCTTACCTATTGCAGATTCAGTCTTCCCAGCCTGGTGCAGGTCTACAATTTTGTTTCTGGTGTCCTTTGACAGCTCTTTGGTCTTGGCCATAGTGGAGTTTGGAGTGTGACTGTTTGAGGTTGTGGACAGGTGTCTTTTATTCTGATAACAAGTTCAAACAGGTGCCATTAATACAGGTAATGAGTGGAGGACAGAGGAGAATCTTAAAGAATAAGTTACAGGTCTGTGAGAGCCAGAAATCTTGCTTGTTTGTAGGTGACCAAATACTTATTTTCCACCATAATTAAAAAAATAAATACATAAAAAATCCTACAATGTGATTTTCTGGAAATAAAATTCTCAAATTGTCTGTCATAGTTGACGTGTACCTATGATGAAAATTACAGGCCTCTCTCATCTTTTTAAGTGGGAGAACTTGCACAATTGGTGGCTGACTAATTACTTTCTTTCCCCACTGTATATCCTTTCATCAAAGGATCCCGGGAGGAGGTCCCACTTTCTATGTGACAACTCACCAGTCTCTGACACGTTTGATTGTTTGCGTATGTAGGTGAGTTCACAATCTGTTATCACCACACAACCATCATATGTCAGCACGGGCCTGGTTTTGGCTCCTAAAATCCTCTGACTGCAACAAAGAGGAGAGATTAGTCATGGTCTCTTTAGTTGTGACATTCTCTGTGTGGGAGCAGGAGCTAAGATGCCCTACCCTGTATCCTATGTTATTAGTCCTAGAAAAACAATAATAAGAATCCCCTGAGACTTCAAACGGAGGCAACCTAGGTCGGGGTGACTTTGTTATCGGGGGGATACAGATAGTGCAAGTTACTACAAGACTTCTTCACCACATTCCCAGGCGGCTTGAACAATTTAATCATGGAGGATAAACCTGACAGAGAGTTAAAGCCTGTCAAGGGGAACGGAGTAATTGTTAACCTTGGTTTGGCTGTCCCACAGGCATAACAGTCCTCTTTAGACATAGTTCTTGCCGTATACTGAATCCATTCCAACCACAGGTTAAGATCTCTATACCCCGTCTCCACCTGTACTACTTCCTTCAGGTCTATAGTTTGCACTATCTTCTCCACAGCCCCGGTCTCACTACCTCCCTCAGAGAGGTTTACTCTATAGGGTGCCCCAGTTGAAGAGGATATCTCACTTGTCAGGTCTGTAACCTGTTTTAGCGTAATTCAGACTTTCAGACAGTACCTACCCTTATATGGGTCGCACTGCCATTTCTGGTAATTCCCTACTTTCACAATACTACACCTGTCCTTAAACTGTGTATGGAGATTGACATATCCCCCCCTTGCCTTCGTAGACTGTGCTCAGGTATTATTTTATCAACTTGTGTTAGGTTAACTACTACTTCTGGCGGATCAGGAGGGTTTGAGTGTGTTAGGAATATGGCCCCCACAATCAGACAGCTACCTACCGTCGGGAGACCTGTGAATCCCCACCCTTGCCCTGAGAACGTGTCAGACGCCGGAGGCCAACCCATTGCTTTACCTTCTATCAAACTCACACAGGGATGATCAGACAGGGTAAGGGAATCTTCGTTAAGGAGCCAACCCCCGAGTCCTAGTGGTGATCGGTTCTTTCTCCTAACTCTGTGTTAGTTCGTCAGGTGTAGCTGGGTTTACCTTTTTGCAGTGTGTGACATGCACCCAGGTGCATCTCTCAGCTATTCCAATGGCAAAGGCAGTGACCAATAGGACTTGGTAAGGCCCTTCCCAACAGGCCTGCTTCTAGTTTTTCTTCTTTAGGGACTGGATGCTCACCAGTCTCCTGGTTAGATAGAGTGGGTCACCTTCTCCTTTAGTTCACCTGTGGGGCACAAAACCTCTGACATACGGGTGTGGTTAATAAACTATCTTCACACATACATGTTCAGCTCTCAATTTCTATTCTTGTTGGTTTTTTAAAAGTATTTTGTCCTCTCCTTCGTATATATTTATTATTTAATCCTACCATCCCCCTTTTGACACATGATTTGCCCATGTGTCAATATTACCACCTACCTAAACAATCACTTAGGTAATATTGGTAATTCATTATCCAATTGCCATCCCTCCACTCTCTCTTCTGTTATTTTATGGTTCAAATCATATATATTATTACCAAATTATAATGTTCTTCACACTTTTCACAGTATTATAAATTACCCTCAACTTAGTAAAATAAACTATCTTAAAGTCCTCCTCTCATGCCTTTAGAATTTACTAGTGTGGATGATTCATTAACACCAGAAGATTAAAACAGAGTTCAGAGGAAATTGAAATTATTCAACGAACTGTTCCATCCCATAGTATACCAAACATTACCATTATTCTAAATATTTCATAAATGTTAGTTATCCCAAGTGTTCATTAAGTCCTCATGACATTCATTCTCATAAGAGATCATATATACCCCAAACTCAGCCAAAACCTAAAAAACTCCATAAAATTCACTGTGCGTGCTCCTCTAAGACCTATCACCCTTGACCTGCTGAAAACCCCCCAAAATTGAAACAACAAGGCTTTATAAACATCATACTAGGTGTGTTGTTTTTTGTTTGAAAAACCCAATTAGAAAAACAACAACCACAAATAGCCAGGCCTCACTTAATTTGGTAGCTCACTTTTATGACCTAAATACTGCCTAACTTCACTACTGCTCCCCCTAGCCCTGGGCAACATTCCAATGAGATGAGCTAATCTCTTTCTCCTGGTTATAATCTAAAGATGGTAGTACACACAAAACATGATACAGATATCCCCAGTCCTAACCCATCAATAATTGTTTGTATCAATCTAATTCCTCATAACTAATCCATAAAACCACTCAAAAGTACTCGAGTATACAATTATTATTTAATTGATTACCCTAACTCTGCTACATGTGATCTCATCTCAAATGATCCATTATCAATTATTTGATCAACCCCCTAGGAAAATCTGTCTCCCCTTCTATTGTTCCTGTCCCCCCTGTAAATGTCATATTTCAGTTTTTAGCCAATACAATCACGGTTACATCAAAAGTAACACCACTGGCGTCAAGCAACCCATCGAATAAAGTAATAACAATTATAATGTATCAAAGCACTGCCTTCCAGTCAAGCATTCAGACCTCCACTTGAAATCCCACAGCTCAACCCAACTCGCTTGACTGTCTCTATTATAATTTTTTGCTCCCGCTAACCAGAGCCATAAATTACTCTCCTTTGTCCTCAACTCAATTTTCACAGCTCTATCGCCATTTCAGTTCGCTATTCAATTTCTTTAACTGTTCTCTCTGATTAGGCCCTAATTAATAAAACAAATAGTTGTTATCGTTGATAAGCATACATTTAATGATATTCCTAACATTTGAACTATCTCTCACCCCTCCCCTTGCTCCTTTCTATCCAATGGGGAAGGGGCGGGGACCTAGTAACACATTTTCATAGACCATTCTAGAATACTTCTACTTAAGCTATCTAATTCAACCTTTCACATTTCTCAATCAACATAGTAATCTAGGTCTATAGCCCCAATGCGAAAGCTTTACCCACTGTCCCTACCTGTGTTCGAACCAGGGACCCTCTCCATACATCGCCAGTCACTCCACACATTCCGAGATGCTTTCAAAGTACGCCAAACAACAACTTCCATGTCGCACAACCAGCCACGTCATCACTCCCGACTAGCCAGCCCTCTCATCTCAAACACCCTAGTAGCAAAAATAAAACACACTCTAACAGCGTTCTTAACGTAACAACATTAACCATCCTCTATTGCTGTAGTAATGTCTTGTTTGGTTCAGTTTATTTATTACGGAGTGTCCATAATACTATAATAATACATAATCAAATTCCCCTCATACATACAGATTTCACCTCATGCCATTGAAATGCCAAATAAACCATAATAGTTCAATGGAGCCCCCTATTGGCTCTCCACTATTTATACATTACTTCCATAACCACATTAGTTATGGTCCGATTACCCATTAAACCTTATCACATGATCAAACAACGGCACAACCTTAAACTCATATGGGGCGGCAGGCAGCTTAGTGACCAATAGCGCCGCGCCAACAACCGAGAGGTCGCCGGTTCCAATCCCTGAGCCGACCAGGCGAAAAATCTGCCGATATGCCCTCGAGCAAGGCACCCAACCACAATTGCTCCTGCAAGTCGCTCTGGACAAGAGCGTCTGCTAAATTACAAAACATTTAAATATTCTCTACTTTCTCACCCATGATGTACGTCTACGTTCGGGTGAGCAAGTTCATACGTATATATCGTCAGAAACCCACAGGCACCTCTCAAACAATCGCCCCGTGGTGTTCCCAGCCAACTCCCAGTCTTTCCTGACTCCAAAAGCCACACTCTCGCTGTCTCCAGCCCCTCCCCTCGCGGCTCTCCCTTCTGTGTCCAGTGGGAACAGGCTTTGTCTGTTTTTCGTTTTAGCGTTTCCAATATTCTGCCGTTATTTAAAGTACTTTAGTCTATTTATTTAAATCAAATTATTCCCACCTAATTAGTTAGTCGGTGCATATTTATATTTCAACGATAAACCAAATTATTTCAGTCTAATTGTTTAACCAGTATTTTGCAGGGTCAAACATCAAACGTTAAATCAAATACTAAACCAAATTGCTTCAACATAATTATTTAAAACCAGTATTATGCTATGTCAAACATCAAACGTTACAGTTCAGTTATATCAGTTCAAACGTTTCAGTTTAATCATACTAGTTATTCATTATTTTACCTTTATGTTCCCAATTGTTATTAACGGGTTATACGGTTTAAGCAACCACAAACCCAATAGTTATTCACAAATTATACAGTTTGGACAGCCACAGACGTCTTTAATTCCTAATTAGTTTTCTATCAAGGTATACAGCTTTATTAATTTTAGTAACCCGCATTCACTCTTTTATTTCGTCTGCAAACACTATTACACTGGGATCATTCACACGCTCATGCATACGACACCCTATACTTTAAAGTGCTCCTCCGATCTGGGCGGTACCCCCAAGTACAGCTCCCTGCCGAAGCGCAACACTATAGTGTACTTTAAAGTGCTCCTACGATCATAGCCGTACTAGTTACGGACCTTGCCATAGCGCAACACTATCTAAAATGTAAGTGTCCCTTATGATCCTAGCCGTATCTAGCCTTCTGATACGTGTAAATAGCGCAACACTTTTAACCAATAATTCCCTACGCCTCCAGTTCTCACCACTTGTGATCCTAGCCTGGAGTCGACTAAAATGTAAGTGTCCCTTATGATCCTAGCCGTATCTAGCCTTCTGATACGTGTCAATAGCGCAACACTTTTAAGCCAATAATTCCCTGTACCCCCAGTTCCCACCCCTGGTGGTCCTAGCCTGGGGATTTCAGTATCATTCCCGATCCTAGCCGTACCTAGCTCTCTGGTACGTGCCGGTGAACAATACTCTATAATACCATGGTTTTAACACTCACATTCACCAAAGGTTTGCATGTCACAATATTGTGCTTATCTACTCATAATAGTTTCATAATTTAGTTCACTTACATCAGACAGGTGTTTCACAAAAATTAATTTGGATAAAGCCAATGTGCAGAACTTTAGTTATATAACAATAGGTGTCTGCTTACCTGTTTTTAGTAGTCCGGACTCTTTGTGAAACACACCGTTCAATGACAGAGATGTCCAATGGGCCGGACAATACCCAGCGAAGTCCCTTCTACCAGATCACAGTCGGTGGTCACCAATTGTTAAGTTGCGTCAATTCAAATCTGGTATTAGGAACAAAAGAGGTCAATACACGTCTTCTAAAATAGACTAGTATTTTAATTAATGCAAACCACTTCAATGGTAAATATGATGTTCGTATATACGGGTCCACTGAAATACCACGCAGGGCACTCAGAGAACTAAGCCATTGTTCTGAGTTCTTCTTAAAATACTCTGACAGAGATAGTTCCCGCTCCCTGCTGGCCAATCAAAGTAGAGACTGAGCGTGGTTTAGACTTACTCAGCCAATCGTTGGCGCACAGGCTGGTCCCAGTCCCTTGGCGCTTCACTGTTGCCAGGCATAAGTTTGTTATCATCACAACCTGTAGAGTCATCACCCATAGACACTGTTCCCCTGTACCTACGTCATTGGACGGTTCACAGATCACAAAGAGGCAGTGTTCGTGTCTGTGAGAAATACAAGTCTTATCTCATCCTACCCCCTAACGTTCCTCACATGAATCACAGCTTGTTATGTGAAACAATTTATATCAGTACAGTACAAACCTTTTATGTTTAATCATTAATGCATTCTTTCTAAGCTAGTCATCACATCTAGATCCCCACACTACCTAAATCTAGCTCAGCAAACCATGGCAAAGTTTAATTGCAATTATAAACCCAGATTTTAGTCAGTAGCCTATGTCTATTGAAATAACAAGTCAATCTCGCAAATAGGCCATTTATTATGGTTTGTAGTCTTAACATCTGGCACATAATGAAGGCACAACTGCCAGAAAAGAGCCTAACATTCGTTTTTTGAAGTTCGTCCAAGTGTTTCTTGCACAGAAATTGAGATCATCTGTCCAACTTTCATCACTCAAACTCTCCTGTTGGATTTATCTATAGTTATGCACATGCACAAACAGGATTTATATACAATTATAAACTGGGTGGTTTGAGCCCTGAATGCTGATTAGTTGAAAGCCATGGTATATCCGACTGTGTACCATGGGAATCACTTTTTACTATTCTAATTACATTGTTAACCAGTTTATAATAGCAATAAGGCTCCACAGGGGTTTGTGGTATATGGCCAATATACCACGGCTAAGGGCTAAGAACAGCCCTTAGCCATGGTATATTGCTATATACCACACCTCCTAGGGCCTTATTGTTTAATCATAGCAGTAAAAACAAGTTAAATCGACATCCATTGATGGAAAATTATCTGGAGAGTTTAATAAGGGCGATTTATCTTTTCTCTTGCAACATATTCTTAAACTTGCAAGAATTATTATTTTGATGGAAAACCGAATTTTGCTTCTTAGCCTATGTCGTTAAAAATGAAGTAGATATTCCTCTTAATTCGCTCGATAACGTTATGGAAAAAGGGTTTCATTAATACATGTGGAAATTCCTCACTTGCGACAAATACTTTTGGGGGATAGTTTTCAGGCCTTGTGGGCTGGTTTTCAGAGTTTATTGGGCTATAATATTAACTTGACCTGGCAACACTGCTTCCCGGTGCTAGCAGTGTTGAAGTGGCATGAAAATAGTGTTTCTCAATTGCACGTAGGTTTCGCTATGACGCTAGTCACAATGTAGTGATCTATAAAATTATGTTGCCGTCGCATACAACTCATTGATTGAGTAAAATGTTGTCTGAAATGCGTTCTCGTTTTGGACTCTGTCAAGTCATCAGACAAGGTAAACTATTTCTTCCCCCTGTGATTATTCCCCACTTTATTTTCGATTGGAAACGTTCTGCCACTCCTCCCAGTCACTGCTGTGGATTAAAGAGAAGGCTCATAAGAAGAGAAATCAACACATCTATAGTTAGGGGGCCAGGAGTTTTTCCTGATCATGTGACCTGAGACACTGATACAGACATTGATGAACCTAGGCCTGTGGGTCTATCAAACAACAATGAAGAACCCATATAGTACATTGTCATCTGAGTGACAATAAGCAATATATTATATGTAACTAAGTAAGTGCTTAATCTTTTGTGTGTATGTAGCATGGTCTGAGCTGTCACCTCTACGAAACGTGAGTGTTGACTGTGCATTGGAAACCCCTCCACAGACGTGAGTGAGTAGGCCAGTACCTTGTAGTTGTCTGCTGCTGTAGTATATGGGTTCTTCATTGTTGTTTGATAGACCCACAGGCCTATGGTCATCGGTGCCTGTATCAGTGTCTCAGGTCACATGATCAGGAAAAACTCCTGGCCCCCTAAATATAGATGTGTTGATTTCTCTTCTTATGAGCCTTCTCTTTAATCCACAGCAGTGACAGGGAGGAGTGGCAGAATGTTCCGGGATGTGTTCAGACTGAGCACACCACCTGTAATACAGTCCTTGCTAAGATGTGTGATGGTGCATGTCTGGGTTCAGGAAGGGAACTGCACCTCTGGAGCTGTCCAAGCCTGTTGCCATGGTAACAGATCAGTTCACTTTACTCCTGATAAACTTGATACAATTGGAGCTGACCTGCTTTATTTCATATCCAAGGCTTACTCTGCTACATCAGTAGGCCAGCACACTGGAATAATTGTTTTTTGGTTAGAAAGCTTGACCAACTGTATTTAAAATCACATTTTCACCACCCCTCTCTCTCTGGCCCACCCATCTGATTCCTGCAGCCCTGTAGTCCAGATAAAACCCCAGGCAGGGGGGGTACTGTGTACAGGTCTACTATGTCTGTTACCACAACCCCTTTGGAACCCCTAGCCCCCTACAGTGTGTCCATCCCAGAGTCAGGTGAGGCTCAACCAGTTTTTCTTTGTACGAGTTGACTTGCTGTTACCATAATCTTATCCTCTAATGTTAACACTTCACCTAGTAACTAATCATGCCACCTTTCTTTCTCTCTCTCCCTCTTGTGCTTTCTTTATCTTCCTGTACAGAAAGGACAAGGCATACCAGGATTGTGGCGATCCGTGTGACCCTTACCATCCTGTTGGGTGTCTTGGTAATGGGCCTTGCGTTCATCTACAGGCACCATGAGAAAATTAAACAGTTCCTTCAACATCCACTATGGCTACCAGACCACTATCGTGAGGTACGTCTGTCCTGTGAAACACCTATTATTTAGTGTGAGACACCTATTAATGGGACTCCCCTGCTTAAATAAAATAAGTTGCCTTGTCCGAGCCAGAATGGCCCATAGGGCAGGAGCCAATCTCCTGTTTCTGTAGTGTGAGGCAACTTGATGTACAGTGCCTTGCAAAAGTATTCATCCCACTTGGCTTTTTTCCTATTTTGTTGCATTACAACCTGTCATTTAAATTGAAATAAGCAAACACGTTTGGTGTTCGCCAACAGCCATGTGGGAGCCTCCCCAAACATATGGAAGAAGGTACTCTGGTCAGATGAGATAAAAATTGAGCTTTTTGGCCATCAAGGAAAACACTGTCTGGCGCAAACCCAACACCTCTCATCACCCCGAGAACACCATCCCCACAGTGAAGCATGGTGGTGGCAGCATCATGCTGTGGGGATGTTTTTCATTGGCAGGGACTGGGAAACTGGTCAGAATTGAAGAAATGATGGATGGTGCTAAATATAGGGAAATTCTTGAGGGAAACCTGTTTGTCTTCCAGAGATTTGAGACTGAGACAGAGGTTTACCTTCCAGCACGACAATGACCCTAAGCATACTGCTAAATTAACACTCGAGTGGTTTAAGGGGAAACATTTAAATTTCTTGGAATGGCCTAGTCAAAGCCCAGACCTCAATCCAATTGAAAATCTGTGGTATGACTTAAAGATTGCTGTACACCAGCGGAACCCATCTAACTTGAAGGAGCTGAAGCAGTTTTGCCTTGAAGAATGGTCAAAAATCCCAGTGGCTAGATGTGCCAAGCTTATAGAGACATACCCCAAGAGACTTGCAGCTGTAATTGCTGCAAAAGGTGGCTCTACAAAGTATTGACTTTGGGGGGGTGAATAATTATGCACGCTCAAGTTTTCAGTTTTTTTGTCTTATTTCTTGTTTGTTTCACACACACACAAAAAAGTGCATCTTCAAAGTGGTAGGCATGTTGTGTAAATCAAATGATACAAACCCCCCCAAAATCCATTTTAATTCCAGGTTGTAAGGCAACAAAATAGGAAAAATGCCAAGGGGGGGTGAATACTTTCGCAAGCCACTGTACAAGTAGCCTACATCCCCAGGGCAAAATGCAACAACTTTCATGATTGGTTAATTTTCCAGTACCCATAAGGTTACTTCCCCCAGCAGGCCCTGTCCATCACAAGAACAACCAGTCCCTGTGAAGAACACCATGATCTCATCTCCATCGTCTTCTGTGAAGAGGACCAGTCTGACTGCTATCTGAGTCCTGAGTCTGACAGAGAACAGGACTAACTCACCTACTGAACTGGAGTCATCCTCTGGCACTTTTAGATCATTACAAATGATCCATTGACACTCACTGGCATTTTAGGTTAACTTGATAGCGTCAGGAGATTAACTGTGGTAGGCCTATCTGAGTGTTTACACTCCGATGCCCTTGCTTGCATCAGCTACAAACATTGTGTTTGATCAAAAGAAAACTATTTTACAAGAATATAGTAGACTTCTCTAGGCATGTTATAGTATGCTCTGCTGCAGAGGACAGAGAAAGATGCGTATGGCTCACTAATTAGACCTACCCAGTAATGATTAGTTGGAAAATAGTATGTGCTATTAGGTCGTCCAGCTTAAAATAGAACCACTGTTTTCATTTCTTTCTCTCCAAAAAGTCCATTGCCAAGTGTCCTTGGGCCAGGACTTTAATTTAGTCTTTTGTTTGTAAAATTTCTGCTGTTTAGTAATGGGATTACTATGTTCAACTGCGTATTACAAATATGTACATATCACACTATTTCTTCAGTTTTTTTACTGAACATATTAGAAAATAATTAGTAGCAAGGTTAAGGCACATAGTAATACTTCACACTAATCAATGAAATTACTGTTTGAGGTATACATGGTCAAAGTTGGCTCGGGCTATATTCAAAGTTGAAAACAAACATGGGTCTCAAGAACTTGTCCTATCTATGCTTGCACTTTATACTAAAATTGAACTCTGGCATTATACTGATTGAACTTTACTTTTTTTGACCATTCATTGTATTTCTTTCAATTCCTTTGTTACTTTACGCTAAAACTGTTCAAGTCAAGGTGAAATTGAAAAAAGTGTGTTACATTGACTTTTGTTTTTGACTGTAAAAATGAATATGCTGCGTTTATCTGAACGTGCAGAGGCTTTGACCCACAAATTATTTGATACTGGGTTTAAATAAATGAACACAGCCATTTCTCTTCCTGATTTTAGCATGAACAAGCAATGTAGACTAGAATAACTTCCAACCACATTCATCAACATACATACTCTTCCAAGAGGCAATTCAACATAATATGAAACATCCAAACTTTACATTTAAAATGTTTTTATTGAAGCAGATTACATTACCATTTATTCCACGTCTGTCATTAAATTTGAACAAAGGAAGTCAAAAGGAAGTCAATGATCAAGGACAGAGAACTACTACAAAACGCTTGACGAATCAGCACCCTGTAACACCTCCCCTTTCCCTTCATTTTCACAAATTGAAAGTGGTTATTTTGGGGGGTATAATAGGTGCACCTATATAACCCATTGAAACACTTCATAATGACCTTTCATCACTGGTCGTAGCTCACTCACATCCAGATCTACAGATTCATGTCATGAGCATTGGATGCTTAGCAGACCACATGAAAAAATTCAGATAAGTCAAAAGTAATCTGTGTTTACTACTCTTGGAAGTCAAGAACCAATCAATCATGCTCCATCTGTCAATTCTACTTAAAAATAATTTTTCATTAGGATTTCACACCCAGATTTCATTCTGTTCATTTTAGCTACTTTGGGGACTGATTTTTCTTTAGATCAACTTCCTCCAGCTAGATTGATTAATTTCAGCCTGTATCTGGTCAACTACTCACCACCAGACAAAAACATCCATCTCCAGCTACTGATCTCCAGTTTACAGACCGCGATCAGCCATATCCATCCACCTCTAGCTCAACACTGACCCATGCCAAATCCTTATATAATGCCTTCCAAATGTGTTCCCTTTCTAAAAAATACATAGCTAGCACAGCCCTGGTGCTTCAGATTGACCATATACAGGTAAAAGTCAGTAAATTAGAATATTTTGAAAAACTTGATTTATTTCAGTAATTGCATTCAAAAGGTGTAACTTGTACATTATATTTATTCATTGCACACAGACTGATGCATTCAAATGTTTATTTCATTTAATTTTGATGATTTGAAGTGGCAACAAATGAAAATCCAAAATTCCGTGTGTCACAAAATTAGAATATTACTTAAGGCTAATACAAAAAATGGATTTTTTAGAAATGTTGGCCAACTGAAAAGTATGAAAATGAAAAATATGAGCATGTACAATACTCAATACTTGGTTGGAGCTCCTTTTGCCTCAATTACTGCATTAATGCGGCGTGGCATGGAGTCGATGAGTTTCTGGCACTGCTCAGGTGTTATGAGAGCCCAGGTTGCTCTGATAGTGGCCTTCAACTCTTCTGCGTTGTTGGGTCTGGCATTCTGCATCTTCCTTTTCACAATACCCCACAGATTTTCTATGGGGCTAAGGTCAGGGAGTTGGCTGGCCAATTTAGAACAGAAATACCATGGTCCGTAAACCAGGCACGGGTAGATTTTGCGCTGTGTGCAGGCGCCAAGTCCTGTTGGAACCTGAAATCTCCATCTCCATAGAGCAGGTCAGCAGCAGGAAGCATGAAGTGCTCTAAAACTTGCTGGTAGACGGCTGCGTTGACCCTGGATCTCAGGAAACAGAGTGGACCGACACCAGCAGATGACATGGCACCCCAAACCATCACTGATGGTGGAAACTTTACACTAGACTTCAGGCAACGTGGATCCTGTGCCTCTCCTGTCTTCCTCCAGACTCTGGGACCTCGATTTCCAAAGGAAATGCAAAATTTGCTTTCGTCAGAAAACATGACTTTAGACCACTCAGCAGCAGTCCAGCTCTTTTTTTCCTTAGCCCAGGTGAGACGCTTTTCGCGCTGTTTCTTGGTCAACAGTGGCTTGACACGAGGTATGCGGCAGTTGAAACCCATGTCTTTCAAGCGTCTCTTGGTGGTGGATCTTGAAGCCCTGACTCCAGCAGCTGTCCACTCCTTGTGAATCTCCCCCACATTTTTGAATGGGTTTTTTTCACAATCTTGACTAGGCGCGGTGATCCCTATCGCTTGTACACTTTTTCTGACCACAGTTTTTCCTTCCCTTTGCCTCTCTATTAATGTGTTTGGACACAGAGCTCTGAGAACAGCCAGCCTCTTCTGCAATAACCTTTTGTGTCTTTCCCTCCTTGTGCAATGTGTCGATGGTCGCCTTTTGGACAGCTGTCAAATCTGAAGTCTTCCCCATGTTTGTGTAGGCTTCAGAACTGGACTGAGAGACCATTTAAAGCCCTTTGCAGGTGTTTTGAGTTAATCAGCTGATTAGTTTGTGGCACCAGGTGTCTTCAAAATGTAACCCTTACACAATATTCTAATTTTGTGACACACGGAATTTTGGATTTTCATTTGTTGCCACTTCAAATCATCAAAATTAAATGAAATAAACATTTGAATGCATCAGTCTGTGTGCAATGAATAAATATAATGTACAAGTTACACCTTTTGAATGCAATTACTGAAATAAATCAAGTTTTTCAAAATATTCTAATTTACTGACTTTTACCTGTATATATATTTTTTAACAGGTGAGGGTGAGAACCAGGGCAGTCTGACTCACATGGCTGCTAAATGGAACAGCTATCACACAAAAGGGATGAGGTAGTCGATAGTAACACTACGAAAAGGAGCCACCTGTCTACTACCATACATAGTTCATGCTTGACCCTTCTCTTCAGCTATTGGCTTGAATATTGGCGTAAATGGTTAAAACGGAGCTGATACGTCCCAGCATGCTTTGGGCTGGCTGTTGCAAAGTGCTAATGAGCATGTGACTATGACATCATGCACATACCCTTCTTTATCTACTTAAGCATGTTTAAGATGCAGGATAGGCAGCTATAGCACAATATGTGGGGTAGTATAGTAGTATCCATAATCGTATGGGATTCAGATGCAGGATCTCACTGTACCTAAACTAGTGGTATTTTGGATGAGAACTCGATTTGTAGACTACAGAAACACGACCGTTACAACCTTTACAAGATTACCTGTGTTCATATAAAGATACTTTGTTACTTTCTGATAGGAACAACGATAGAAAAATGCTTCAGACCTCTAAAAAACAAGACTGCAAAAATGACGAATCCTGAGACAGAACGACAGCTACCCCATTTAAAACAGGAACTGATCGTAGTATGAAGCAGACATATTTCACATAAATGCTTTGCTTAAAATATATATGGCTTCCCATAAACGCTTTGATATAATCCAGTGCATGTGATAAAGGTGATAGATGATAACTGCTTGCTAAAATATCATTTATAGCAGATAAATCAGAAAGCTTTGTTTCCAGTGATAACATGTGCTTTTATAAGAGGTCTTCACAGATCCACCTGTACCCGAATACCAGACACCCGAGATCCGGGACCATCCAGAATTCTAAATGTCACGGGTCTTATTCAGATCTGATATGATGGTCACGGGTATGTGTAATTTTAAGTGACTTGACCGGTGGGACCCGTCCCGATCCGAACGCGACTGCTGCAGGAGAGCGAGAGAGAGAGAGAGAAATTGTATCATTTATGCTGCTGCTCTTGCTATTCACGAGATTGGCGTGTGTAGCTTGTTGTTGGCCAATCATAAGTCATCAATGCAGCAATAGACTACAGTCATAGAGCATCCGTGTGGCAAAAGTTAGGAGATATCTAATCAATGGAAGATGGAATTTAAATGACGGAATTAAAAGTTAAAAGGTGAAGGATAGCTACAACGACCTAGAATCAACAGGTAGGCTGCTACTTAATATCCTTAATGGAGTTGTCGTTTGTAACTGTTCAGGACGAGAAAGCGCATGCAGCCCCAATTAGCCTAGCTAGCTAGATAGCTTGCTTAACTAGTTTCTCCCGGTTTGATGCAGTCAAGACAGGTACTACGTAATCATATTGGATGATAAATAACCTAGATATGGCAGCTATTAGTCTACTATAGCGCGAGTCGGCTTGGTTGGTTGCGGTCTGTTGTTTCTCCCTCACTCCTCCACCTTGTCACTCACAGTAGCCACACACACACAGCACGCACGGCCCCTGCTAGAGTGGCACCTCTCTCTACCTCCTCTCCCTCACGCTTTATCAGCTCCAGTTAATAAAGTAGCCTTTTCTGCTGCTTCCCTCACTCGGATCGGACCGGGTCTAGATCCGACCAGGTCTATACGGAACGGGTCTCTATATAAAAAAAAAAGTATTTATGCATATCGGGTCCGGGTAGAAAAGCCCCAGGTCCATTTCGGAACAGGTCCAACATTTTGGACTCGTGAAGGCCTCTAGCGCTTATCATTCAATTCACACACAATACATGTATTTACATAAATAAACAATCTTCTGGAGATGGTGAATCACTTGAGGGCAAAACAATAATACGTCAGAGGTGCTCTGGAATATGGGGGGGGGGGGGATAAATATGAAACAAATGTTATGATTATATTTGACAAAGTGTGAATTTTCCCCCGTCTCCTAACATACAGCGTTACGACACTGTAAGATTGTTGGGACACTATATACACATAATGTGGATGAAATGTCACTGTCAACACTTTGTTCCCCCCCCCAAAAAAAATTTGAATGTTGTAGGACTAACACTTAAAAGACATTTAGACATAATGCATATAATGCATTTAAATAGTCACGCATTACAAATATGTTAAAAGGAAATCATTTTAGAAGGAAATGTGTGGGATTAAATTTAGTCAAAGGTATAAATATAATGTACAGTATGTGAATATGGATGAACTTCAGGGCCCAGATATGGAAGAGTACCTCTAAGGAATGCCAATCTAAGACATTATCATTCCTCTAATCAAGACTACATGAAAGATAAGCAGAGAAAAACACAGTACATTACTCCAATGTCCATAGGTAGGCGTATAATGGTAATACATATGCTACCATATTGAACATTGTAGATGAGAGCTGAGTGGTATTAGTCGGTTGGCCTTGACTCTGGTAAAAACAAGGGTAGTACCCCAGCAAGTGTATGTGTGTGTGTGTGTTGGGGAGATGGGGTTAGGGATGTACTATGCAGAGCGCTCTAAGCCCACAAATCCTCAGTTCGTCCAAACTTGTAGATCAGTGTGCTATAAAAAAACAAAATAAAAAGAGAGCAACACATAAGATTTTCGCATTGTACTTTCACAAAATGTCCATAATATATCTGCAGTAATTGTGGAATGATAGATTTGGACAATCATTTTTCACTGTGGTCCTCTGTAGCTCAGTTGGTAGAGCATGGCTCTTGCAACGCCAGGATAGTGGGTTTGATTCCCAGGACCACTCATATGTACAAAAATGTGTGCACACATGACTAAAAGTCGCTTTGGATAAAAGCGTCTGCTAAATGGCATACAGTGCCTTCAGAAAGTATTCAGACCCCTTGACCTTTTCCACATTTTGTTACTTTACAGCCTTATTCTAAAATTGATTAAATCATTTTTTTCCCTCATCAATCTACACACAATACCCCATATTTGTAAGTCGCTCTGGATAAGAGCGTCTGCTAAATGACGTAAATGTAAATGTAAATGACAAAGCAAAAACAGGTTTTTAGACATTTTTGCAAATGTTTAAAAAATTACAAACTGAAATATTACATTTACATAAGTATTCAGACCCTTTACTCAGTACTTTGTTGAAGCACCTTTGGCAGCGACTACAGCATCGAGTCTTCTTGGGTAAGACGCTACAAGCTTCGCACACCTGTATTTGGGGAGTTTCTCCCATTCTCCTCTGCAGATCCTCTCAAGCTCTGTCAGGTTGGATGGGGAGCGTTGCTGCATAGCTATTTTCAGGTCTCTCCAGAGATGTTCGATCGGGTTCAAGTCCGGGCTCTGGCTGGGCCACTCAAGCACATTCAGAGACTTGTCCCAAAGCTACTCCTGCGTTGTCTTGGGTGTGTGCTTAGGGTTGTTGTCCTATTGGAAGGTGAACCTTCGCCCCAGTCTGAGGTCCTGAGTGCTCTGGAGCAGGTTTTCATCAAGGATCTCTCTGTTCTTTGCTCCGTTCATCTTTCTCTCGATCCTGACTAGTCTCCCAGTCCCTGCTGCTGAAAAACATCCCCACAGCATGACGCTGCCACCACCATGCTTCACCATAGGGATGGTGCTAGGTTTCTTCCAGACGTGACACTTGGCATTCAGGCCAAAGAGTTCAATCTTGGTTTCATCAGACCAGAGAATCTTGTTTCTCATGGTCTGTGAGTCTTTAGGTGCCATTTGGCAAGCTCCAAGCGGGCTGTCATGTGCCTTCTACTAAGGAATGGATTCCGTCTGGCCACTCTACCATAAAGGCCTGATTGGTGGAGTGCTGCAGAGATGGTTGTCCTTCTGGAAGTTTCTCCCATCTCCACAGAGGAACTCTAGAGCTCTGTCAAAGTCTGGTACCCTTCCCCAGATCTGTGCCTCGCCACAATCCTGTCTCGGAGCTCTACAGACAATTCCTTCGACCTCATGGCTTGGTTTTTGCTCTGACATGCACTGTCAACCTTATATAGACAGGTGTGTGCCTTTCCAAATCATGTCCAATCAATTGAATTTACCACAGGTGGACTCCAATAAAGTTGTAGAAACATTTCAAGGATGATCAATGGAAACAGGATGCACCTGAGCTCAATTTCAAGTCTCATAGCAAAGGGTCTGAATACTTATGTAAATAAGGTATCTGTTTTAAATTTTTAATACATTTGCAGAAATTTCAAAAAACCTGTTTTCGCTTTGTCTTTATGGGGTATTGTGTGTAGATTGTTGAGGATTTGTAAATTTTTTATCCATTTTAGAATAAGGCTGTAATGTAACAAAATCAAAATTCCATCATGATGAAAGGGAGCTAGTTACTCTAATTTCCTGGTTTCTTCCTGTCTGACAATAGAGTGATACGTAACACCAGACAAGGTCCATCAAAAATACACTTTTATCATCATCATCATCATCATCATCATCTTTTGTGTACTTACCTGAAAAATATCAAAGCATTCTGAAAGAATACTGCCAGTCCTGGATACACGTCTTTCTCTACAAAGAAAAAGGGGGGAGGGGGGAGAGAGAAAAAGGCCATTAGTATAAAAACACATCACAGCAGGAACTGGAACTTTATAAAAACGAAAGACGTGGGCAAAAAAGAAGAAGAGAGATGGACAGCATATAACAAAGACCATCAACTACTGAAACCCATTTCAACCCCAGGCTGATAGAAAAATACACATGGCTTACTGAAAAATATTATTTAGATTCTTCAAAAGACATAACCAGCAGATACCTTCCTAGTCAAACCATTTAAATCAAGAGCTGGGGAGGATCTCAGCCTCCTCCTACCTGACTAAAAGCAATATGGAATACAGAGGTAATGAGCTCCAAATATAAACTATACTACCATACTATCTGCATTAATGAGAGAGAGTAAGAGTTTTCTATTCTGTAGCCAGTCCCAACAAGATGAACAGGAGAGAAAATGAGGGGTTGTACTGTTCAGGTGTAAGACTGTGACCAGGAGTAATGACTCAAAAGGATGAAGTCAGGAAATATGGTGGCTGATGACGGTGGTTGCTAACGTGGAATACTGAGAGAGAAGAAGAAGTGGGGGACTGCAGAGCGCAAGGGAGAGACAGTAAAAGAGGAGCCAGTGTCAATGTGATTGAAACCAACCATCCGGAGTGAATGTGGGCAAATGGGTTTCAGCTCTATCTCACTATCTGTGGCAGAATGATGAGGTTGTGTTGTGTGTATCAGTGCATCAGATACAGGGGAAGACTCATCGCTACCAGCCATTACAGAGAGTAATGTGGCCAACCAACCAGTAATTACACCTCTCTGGACACACACCATTCAGGAAAAGGTAGAAAGGTCATTTCGGCTGGACTTTTAGGGGCTTTGTAAAAGAAAGAAAACCCAGAAGAAAGAGCGGGAGAGAGAAAGCAACATGACTCACTCGGAACCACATATCCTCCAAACAGGATCCAGATGGAAGCGATGAGGGAGCCGAACATAATCATGAAACCGATGAACAGCCAAAGACGAGCTCCTGCAGAAACACACAAAGACAGCCGCAAGAAAAATCTCCACTCAACACGATAAATATACAACAGCCTCTTATCCCACAAGGAAAAGTAGTATCGGCTATCAGCCAAGTATCATCCCTAAAACGTGCACATAAACACACAGACAGTAACATTCTTGACATATATGCAGCCATAGATATGCATCTCAAGCCAAACCAACCTGTCCTTCCGAAGCAGCCCTCTCCATAGGCATCACCTCGCACCTGGCCATTAGACACTGCATTGATCCTGGAAAAACACACATAAACACACTGTGTGGGTGCTTGTACTAATACCTTGTCTCTCTGTGTGTGTGTGTGCGCGTTGTGCTCACATGAAGAAGGCTATAGTGGCGAAGACTCCACACGTGTGGAAGGCATGGTTCATCTCCTCCTGGGTTGGGTAGGACACCGCTGCATCTATCATGATCCACCAACCAGTGAAGAACTGAGAGAGAGAGAGAGAGAGAGAGAGGGGTACAACTAAATAATGTAGGTTTGCAGTATGCACTGTTCAGTTATTCAATTGAAGTCTAACAACTTAGGCTGTATCAATCAAAGTACAAAGAAAACAAAATTAATTAACACTGCCTAAAAAATAAATCTACAAAGACAGAGAGAAACATTCTGTACTGTAGGCTTTGTCTTGAAGGGTTTGATGTTTCTCACTAAATGTTCAATTGAATAAAGTTGGCAATCATCCTGCCACAATGGCAGACAGCATTTTAATGAAAGCAGAACAGATATTATTTCAGTTTCTTCCTCATTCTTTATTCATGAGCTGCTGCCAATGCTGCCTTGCTATGCCTAGACATATAGCATTATGTAAATATAACACACAGCTCTCAATGTGCTGTTCCATGGTTGACAGAGTTGTCTAATTACTAATTTATGTGTCTGTGTGCGAGTGTGTGTTTATGTGTGTTGTGTGTCTCCAAAAGTTCTCAATATTTCCCTATATTAATTTAGCAGCGGTGGGCCACCACGGCTAAATCGTTGCCGCCACTCCAAAAAATATGATTTACATTTATTTTAAATATTTCTGCCGAGAAGCACTTTTAAAAGGGATAGTGTGAGATTTTGGAAATTAAGCCCTTTTTCTATTTACCCAGATTCAAATGAATATCATGGATACCATTTTTGTGTGTCTGCATGCCGTTTTGAAGGAAGTTATTAACTAGTGTTAGCGCAATGATTGAAAGTCTATGGGAACAGCTAGCATGCAGTCATTGCACTAACACAAGTTAGCAATGGCTCGCTAAACTACCTTCAAACTGCACGCAGACATATAAGATTTGGTGCACATGAGTTCATCTGACTGTGGGTAAGTAGAAAAAGTGCTTAATTGCCAAAATCTCGCACTATACCTTTAAGATCAGAGTGACATATTATTTGTAGCAAACAGCGCGAGCAGTGGTGCGAATGAGAGCCACAAGTGTATAGCCACCTACGGTGCAGTGGCGCGCATCAGTTATATTTCAAATGGTGTCAAATTTTCATGCATTTTGAAGTAGAATGTCGCTGAAGCACGATGCAATATTTTCACGATACTTAGGTGCCGATATGATATGTAGTGCGATTCTCATGATTCTATATGTATTGCGATTCGATTGCGAGTTGATATTCCAAACATATTGCTCACTAATATATATATACATACATACATACATACACACATACAGTGGGGAGAACAAGTATTTGATACACTGCCGAATTTGCAGGTTTTCCTACTTACAAAGCATGTAGAGGTCTGTAACTTTTATCATAGGTACACTTCAACTGTGAGAGACGGAATCTAAAACAAAAATCCAGAAAATCACTTTGTATGATTTTTAAGTAATTAATTTGCATTTTATTGCATGACATAAGTATTTGATACATCAGAAAAGCAGAATGTAATATTTGGTACAGAAACCTTTGTTTGCAATTACAGAGATCATACGTTTCCTGTAGGTCTTGACCAGGTTTGCACACACTGCAGCAGGGATTTTGGCCCACTCCTCCATACAGACCTCCAGATCCTTCAGGTTTCGGGGCTGTCGCTGGGCAATACGGACTTTTAGCTCCCTCCAAAGATTTTCTATTGGGTTCAGGTCTGGAGACTGGCTAGGCCACTCCAGGACCTTGAGATGCTTCTTACGGAGCCACTCCTTAGTTGCCCTGGCTGTGTGTTTCGGGTTGTTGTCATGCTGGAAGACCCAGCCATGACCCATCTTCAATGCTCTTACTGAGGGAAGGAGGTTGTTGGCCAAGATCTCGCGATACATGGCCCCATCCATCCTCCCCTCAATACGGTGCAGTTGTCCTGTCCCCTTTGCGGAAAAGCATCCCCAAAGAATTATGTTTCCACCTCCATGCTTCACGGTTGGGATGGTGTACTCATCCTTCTTCTTCCTCCAAACACGGCGAGTGGAGTTTAGACCAAAAAGCTCTATTTTTGTCTCATCAGACCACATGACCTTCTCCCATTCCTCCTCTGGATCATCCAGATGGTCATAGGCAAACTTCAGACGGCCCTGGACATGCGCTGGCTTGAGCAGGGGGACCTTGCGTGCGCTGCAGGATTTTAATCCATGACGGCGTAGTGTGTTACTAATGGTTTTCTTTGAGACTGTGGTCCCAGCTCTCTTCAGGTCATTGACCAGGTCCTGCCGTGTAGTTCTGGGCTGATCCCTCACCTTCCTCATGATCATTGATGCCCCACGAGGTGAGATCTTGCATGGAGCTCCAAACCGAGGGTGATTGACCGTCATCTTGAACTTCTTCCATTTTCTAATAATTGCGCCAACAGTTGTTGCCTTCTCACCATGCTGCTTGCCTATTGTCTTGTAGCCCATCCCAGCCTTGTGCAGGTCTACAATTTTATCCCTGATGTCCTTACACAGCTCTCTGGTCTTGGCCATTGTGGAGAGGTTGGAGTCTGTTTGATTGAGTGTGTGGACAGGTGTCTTTTATACAGGTAATGACTTCAAACAGGTGCAGTTAATACAGGTAATGAATGGAGAACAGGAGGGCTTCTTAAAGAAAAACTAACAGGTCTGTGAGAGCCGGAATTCTTACTGGTTGGTAGGTGATCAAATACTCATGTCATGCAATAAAATGCAAATTAATTACTTAATAATCATACAATGTGATTTTCTGGATTTTTGTTTTAGATTCCGTCTCTCACAGTTGAAGTGTACCTATGATAAAAATTACAGACCTCTACATGCTTTGTAAGTAGGAAAACCTGCAAATTCGGCAGTGTATCAAATACTTTTTCTCCCCACTGTATAAATATATATACATACAAACACAGTGGGGAGAACAAGAATCTAAAACAAAAATCCAGAAAATCACATGGTATGATTTTTAAGTAATTAATTTGCATTTTATTGCATGACATAAGTATTTGATCACCTACCAACCAGTAAGAATTCCGGCTCTCACAGACCTGTTAGTTTTTCTTTAAGAAGCCCTCCTGTTCTCCACTCATTACCTGTATTAACTGCACCTGTTTGAACTCGTTACCTGTATAAAAGACACCTGTCCACACACTCAATCAAACAGACTCCAACCTCTCCACAACGGCCAAGACCAGAGAGCTGTGTAAGGACATCAGGGATAAAATTGTAGACCTGCACAAGGCTGGGATGGTCTACAGGACAATAGGCAAGCAGCTTGGTGAGAAGGCAACAACTGTTGGCACAATTATTAGAAAATGGAAGAAGTTCAAGATGACGGTCAATCACTCTCGGTCTGGGGCTCCATGCAAGATCTCACCTCGTGGGGCATCAATGATCATGAGGAAGGTGAGGGATCAGCCCAGAACTACACGGCAGGACCTGGTCAATGACCTGAAGAGAGCTGGGACCACAGTCTCAAAGAAAACCATTAGTAACACACTACGCCGTCATGGATTAAAATCCTGCAGCGCACGCAAGGTCCCCCTGCTCAAGCCAGGGCATGTCCAGGCACGTCTGAAGTTTGCCAATGACCATCTGGATGATCCAGAGGAGGAATGGGAGAAGGTCATGTGGTCTGATGAGACAAAAATAGAGCTTTTTGGTCTAAACTCCACTCGTCGTGTTTGGAGGAAGAAGAAGGATGAGTACAACCCCAAGAACACCATCCCAACCGTGAAGCATGGAGGTGGAAACATCATTCTTTGGGGATGCTTTTCTGCAAAGGGGACAGGACAACTGCACCGTATTGAGGGGAGGATGGATGGGGCCATGTATCGCGAGATCTTGGCCAACAACCTCCTTCCCTCAGTAAGAGCATTGAAGATGGGTCGTGGCTGGGTCTTCCAGCATGACAACAAACCGAAACACACAGCCAGGGCAACTAAGGAGTAGCTCTGTAAGAAGCATCTCAAGGTCCTGAAGTGGCCTAGCCAGTCTCCAGACCTGAACCCAATAGAAAATCTTTGGAGGGAGCTGAAAGTCCGTATTGCCCAGCAACAGCCCTGAAACCTGAAGGATCTGGAGAAGGTCTGTATGGAGGAGTGGGCCAAAATCCCTGCTGCAGTGTGTGCAAACCTGGTCAAGACCTACAGGAAACGTATGATCTCTGTAATTGCAAACAAAGGTTTATGTACCAAATATTAAGTTCTGCTTTTGTGATGTATCAAATACTTATGTCATACAATAAAATGCAAATTAATTACTTAAAAATCATACAATGTGATTTTCTGGATTCTCACAGTTGAAGTGTACCTATGATAAAAATTACAGACCTCTACATGCTTTGTAAGTAGGAAAACCTGCAAAATCGGCAGTGTATCAAATACTTGTTCTCCCCACTGTATATATATATATTATTTATTTATTTTACAAATTGATCCTTGAAGTAAAATATCGATATAATATTGTCTAAAAATAATATTGCGATATGTAACTGTATAAAAAAAATTCTCCATCACTAATATTTTTTCCTCCAATAGAAGGGAAAGCAGCAAATGAAATTGAGCCCATACTGAGAAAACGTTGAAAAATGGTCAACTTGCAATTGCCTGAAGGTGTTTTCGAATGAGTAACTCATTTCTGGCACTCTATGGGGTGAATTGTCCACCGCCAACAGAATGACAAAAGGCAGGAGAAAGAACAAAGCTGCATAGTCCATGCAGCAGGCCATTTCCTATACACTTCTGATAATTGAGATGAAAACAAGAACCAAGAGAACACTAGCTGTGTGATGACAGTGGGCTTCAAAGTCACTCTCTCTCTCCAATCAATGTCACTTTGTTTTGATTGCTCTGTGACATGATTGTCACATCTTCTTTCACTGTTTGAGGCAGATTTCATCTCAAAAGCGTTGCCTGGCCGTGCTAGTTTATTTATGTACTAGGGCGATTCCGTGTAAAAGATACATGAGCATACATCGATCTCCAATTCCATGAGCAGCAGCAATTAAGAAGAGCTCCTCCTTAAATATCTGTAATTTTATTATATGTGAAAAGCTTAGTTATTTCAGTGCACTGTGTTCTTCACATCTAGAGGAATCAGAAGATACTTTTCTTTTGTGGATATGGTTTGATTTGGAGATTGTTGGACTTGGTTCTGGTAAGGCTAATCTGCTGAATCATCATGCAAGACAAGGCAGGAATGGGTTTGGGGGACTATAAACCCAACAAGGACAACAAGAAGAATTAGGACAAAGATAAACACAAAACCATCAGAGGGAGAAAGAGGAAGGATTTCTCAAGGATAGTTCAGGCCTTGATAGTGAAACAAGCATTGAGAAGAACCAACGGGAGGTGGGAACATTCTGAACATTGAGAGAGTATCTTAATTTATGTGTAATGTGTTGTTTCATTGAAAAGCATATTTAATATATTTATTATTCATAAAAGTGCATTGTTTAAAACGTGAATGTATCTATAGGTGCAATATTTAAATATGTGCTTTCATCAAGAGGCACACACACAACAACTAACTAACAACTTCAGAAAACAGAACAATGAGGTAATTGTACATTGATTCGACCCTGTGATGGTTCAAGGTTTGGAGACCAGTCTGGATACATTTGTCCAGTACTTTAATCAAATTAAACCTCTTGTTGCTGAACTCAAAACCTCTCAACCAAAACTGCCTACAACAGCCTCCACTTCCTTTGTGTCCAGGATGAAGTCCCCAGTGTCCCTCTCCTTCCCTCACCTGAAGCAGACATAGCCCTCACCATGCCACTGTCACGTGACACCTGCAGTGTCACAGCATCTCAGAGAGGAGAAGATCAGCCTGGTGCGTCAGCATCTGGATTAAATCCGGGAATTGCAGTATGCTATCAGGTGCGTTGAGGAGGACAACCAGTCCCTCAGGATGGAAGTGCGCAGAGTACGAGAGGAACTGTCCACCACAGTCAATATAAGCCATCTCCAGGAACCTGCAGAAGGCGCTACAAGATCTAAGACAGGAATTGGTCAGCCAAGGGGCCCACTCCTTAAATTCCAGTAAAAACCTAGGACCCAGTAAACTGTTGAACAAGGACCCATCAACCAACCAAAACATCAAACCAATCCACCAACCCAGCTGACCCCCTCCACCCCAGTCTCACGGCCTGTGATTGCTCCCACTCTTGCCATCCTCCACAGGCTTGAGAAGAAGCCTGACATTGTTTTGATGATGGACTCCAATGGAAAATTCATTAAATTGACCGTGGCCCAGCTTCGTTCACCGAGCCTTATCATTGTACATACTGGAACCAATGACCTGCACGCTCAACAGGAGAGGGTGGCCACATCACTTGGTAGGGTGTTGGAGAGGGCCTCTACCACCTTCCCAGATGTGAGGATTGTAATATCCACCCTGCTCCGGAGGAGAGATTTTCACCCTGCCACCATCGAGAGAATAAATGCCAGCTTCTCCCGGAACTGTGCTAAATGGCCAAATGTAAAATTGGCACACCTTCCCAACCTTAGTTTGGACTGTCTGTATGATAATGTTAACTTCTTCAAAGAGGCTGTCCTCACCTTCGCCAGGATGTTGTTTTGGGTGGCCAGTCCACCTCACCCCACAGGAGCAGCAGACCAGCCACCAACTCCCTGAGACAAATCAGATGCACGTTTAGACCTGCATCCGGTGGCACCTCACAGAGACTGGAGAACAGCCAGCAACACTGCCCCCCACATCACCCTCCACCACTTGTCTCCCAGGAACTGCATGCAGATACACTGAGCTATGCCCAAGCCGTACGCAGTGACAGAGGCCCCACACAGAGTTTGGAGCATCGCCGGCCACACTGCCCTCCGCACCACCCTCCTCAATTCCCCCCCACAACCTCCTCCCAGGCTAGCTCTAACCCTGGCAATTAACTGGTAAACTCATGAAGACACTTGCAATGGCTGCCTGGTATTGTGATGCAATAATTTATATGGTATTTAGAAATGTTCTATTAACTGATGCTGGATTGCCACAGTAATGTGGGATGTTCATTCACATAATGCTAACTGATGTGGCTCATGCAATGTAATGTATTTTTTGTAATATCAGTATGTCCATTTCATGTAACATCCATAATGCTTCTTATTGGCTTTATTTCTCCAACAAGTCAATATTTACAAGGGTTACTATAGGCAGACAAAAGTTTCATTTATATTTTGTTTGTTCATTCCGTGAGACATTTAAGTTGTGCTTTTGCGTGAAAATGTAACATCCAAAACGCTGGAATCTCTCACACACACACACACACACACACACAGAGAGAGAGAGAGAGAGAGAGAGAGAGAGAGAAGCTTTCATGCCCCAGCACTCACCAGGACTCCGGCAACGATGGATGCAAGGGTATTTCTCCTCTCCCCCCAGTCGATGCACTCACACTCCGGCATGCGGAAGTTGTCCAGGAACCCAGCCATCTTCAGCCCTTCTGACCCCTGTGGTCAAACCTTACTGTTGTCTCAGTCAATCTCTAATGTTCCTCAGACAGGTAGGTATGTAGGTAGGTAGCCCTCAGACTGTTGACACTGACACAGATGAACGTTAGGCAGTAATCTGCTGTGCTGGTTCTGTGCACTTGACCCTCTGGGATTGGTTTGTCAATCAATCGAGTTTGTTTCCTACAAAAACAAGGAGGTAGGGTTATTGATTCTGTATCAAACTTCAATATTCACCTCAAGCCCCTAACGTTACACTTGATCGAGGTAGGTCTAGAAACTTTCTTGGCCAGCAGCAATATGGTAATCACCTTGCACTCTAGGTGGAACTTCCCACACAATGTTTACCTATCCAATCCGTTTTATCCATTGAGGTACATAGCTAGCCATTTAGCAAATAATATTGGCTGTGGGAAGAGCATAGGCAATAAGTTCCTACAGTTGACTAGTTAGGTAGCTAGCTAGCTAGCTAGCTAGCTAGCTAGCTAATCTAGCTACCGTTATTCAGCTAGCTAGTTAAACCTACAAATTTCAAGATAGCCATGAGTAGCACGTAAATCCTACATTGCGAACTCTAAACAGCAAACTAGTGAAATATTGTATTATTTTAATGAATAGGACAAATAAAAGCTAACATAAGGTTTGTTTCATCTATCTAGCTAACTTACGCTGTCAGATAGTTATTATTAGCTAGCACTGATGCAGTGCCCTGCTATAGTCCACCTATCCAACAGACAGGCGCTTTCTGGCAAAAAGTGCGCATACATGTCTTGAATGTAACCAAATTACTCGTAGAAAATATAATTTTGCTCACCTCAATGGCAATGTTTTCAGTTTAATTTAACTAGCAATGTCACAACGACGAGGATGAAGCTACCTTGTATCAAGGAAGCGTGCTAACCAATCAAAGTAAGGCAATCACAGCAAAGTGACCAATCAACTTTCGCTTATAAAAAGTGAACGTACGGTGTCTTGTGACATACTCTTTTCACGCCACTTCGATACAAAGTGATTTTTGTAGCAGGTTAGGAGAGCATTTTCGCTAACCCTAACCATAACTATTTTCCTAATCTTAATCTCAGTGTCCTAACCTAGTTAGTTCTCAGTGGTTCTCAACCTTTTTCGGTTACTGTACCACCAACTGAATTTTACTCTGCCCGTAGTACCCCTGAAGTACCCCCTTGTGCATTTTACCAGTAATCCTATGATCTCATGAGTCTTATCAAGTACCCCCTGTGGATAGGCCAAGTACCCCCGGGGGTCCTTGTACCAATGTTTGGGAACCACTGTCCTAACCAGCTACGAAAAAGCCACATGTATTACAAATAAATGAAAATCATCCATTACATATATTGCGCATGTATTAAATAGTAAACAAATGAAAATAATTTGAAAATGTCAAGTATGCTGTCCTAGTGGCACACATCAATAGCACTCATCAGAACAGATACAAAATGCTTCAGAGGCAATCACAACAGGTGAAATATTATGATTAACCTGGACTTTGACTGTCCTTCCCTCTCTTCCTCTATTAGTCCCTTCCTCATCCAAGAAAGAGCTGGCTGACTTTTCCACTACCAGGAAGTATCAAGTTACATGAAGGTTTCAAGTTATGCCTTTGCAGTACACACCACATTCCTCCCAATGAGTCATGACATTAGGGGGTTGGTCTGGTTTGTTTTGAGGGAGAGAAGCCACAGCAGTTGACAGTGCTGGAGAGAGAAACCAAAAGGAGACTGCTTTTTGTATTGCATCAGACACTTAGCTAACTACGTTGTGTATCTGGGACATCTCTGTGTGAAATGGTGTGACTGATCGTCAATGGTAAGTCTCTTTTTGAATATCTGCTACTAAATTCATATTGTACCAGAGCCTTATATTTACTCAATATAAGGCTCTGAGGTAGCTAGACTATGTCAGTAGGAGCAACATGAAAATACATAATGACTAAATAAGTTCTCCTTGAGGCTTGGCAGTGTTTTCCTGCCTTGGTTTTTAGAGTCAGCAGTACAGCATTGCCTTCCCTGTCTCATACACATTCCCTCTGCAACTACCCACTTGTATAAACACTTCAAAACAAGTGTACAGTAAATAGGTCTTATGACTTGCTGAGTTAATTGCAACTTGGGTGGAGTGGAGTTGTCGTAAAGGCCATGAGGCTTATGTGAAAAGAACAGAAGAGACAGGAAGAGGATTCAGATTGAGACAAAGAGACAGAGTCTATTAGAGTTTGGGACACACTCTTTTCACGCCACTTCGATACAGCTAACCCTAACCCTTTTCCTAACCTAATTATCCTTACCTGCTACGTTAATTCTCCTAACCTGCTACGAAAAAGTCACTTCCGGTCGTAGCTGTATCGAAGAGGCATGAAAATAGTGTTTCTCATTAGAGTTTGCAACTGAAGCATGAGTCAGCATATTTCTAACATAAATAATACTGAAGGCCATATGCCTTCAGTATTCCCTATTCAAACCTGTATATTTTGTTGTTCTGAGGTACGTTTAAACCCATGAAATATGTCAGAGTTCAGGTAGTCCTCCGCCCTTCAGCAAACAAAGGAAAGTAGGAGGGGTGCTCACTGCTCAACAACACTGACAGGAATCCAATAATTGGACTTATACCCAGGAAAACCGTATAGTTCTATGGTACTATGGTAAATGGTGTTGGAGCACTCTATGAAATATGTGGATACACTTTATTTGAATTCTCTGTCAGGGTTACATAACATGATCATAACACTGACATAGCAGCTGGAACATCTAAAGTCAGTTGACAGAAGCACCACGATTGTTAACCAGTGTATGTAGGCCCACACATTACCTGTTGAATTCCACTTCACATATACAGTGAGGGAAAAAAGTATTTGATCCCCTGCTGATTTTGTACGTTTTCCCACTGACAAAGACATGATCAGTCTATAATTGTAATGGTAGGTTTATTTGAACAGTGAAAGACAGAATAACAACAAAAAAATTCAGAAAAACGCATGTCAAAAATGTTATAAATTGATTTGCATTTTAATGAGGGAAATAAGTATTTGTCCCCTCTGCAAAACATGACTTAGTACTTGGTGGCAAAACCCTTGTTGGCAATCACAGAGGTCAGACGTTTCTTGTAGTTGGCCACCAGGTTTGCACACATTTCAGGAGGGATTTTGTCCCACTCCTCTTTGCATATCTTCTCCAAGTCATTAAGGTTTCGAGGCTGACGTTTGGCAACTCAAACCTTCAGCTCCCTCCACAGATTTTCTATGGGATTAAGGTCTGGATATCCTCCCGTGTAGTTCTGGGCTGATTCCTCACCGTTCTCATGATCATTGCAACTCCACGAGGTGAGATCTTGCATGGAGCCCCAGGCCGAGGGAGATTGACAGTTATTTTGTGTTTCTTCCATTTGTGAATAATCGCACCAACTGTTGTCACCTTCTCACCAAGCTGCCTGGCGATGGTCTTGTAGCCCATTCCAGCCTTGTGTAGTTCTACAATCTTGTCCCTGACATCCTTGGAGAGCTCTTTGGTCTTGGCCATGGTGGAGAGTTTGGAATCTGATTGATTGCTTCTGTGGACAGATGTCTTTTATACAGGTAACAAGCTGAGATTAGGAGCACTCCCTTTAAGAGTGTGCTCCTAATCTCAGCTCGTTACCTGTATAAAAGACACCTGGGAGTCAGAAATCTTTCTGATTGAGAGGGGGTCAAATACTTATTTCCCTCATTAAAATGCAAATCATTTTATAACATTTTTGACATGCTTCTCAAGGAGAGAAGACAACAGGGATAGATTTCTATTTTACACTCTAAAAAATGCTGGGTTAAAAACAACCCAATTTGGGTTATTTTGTAACCCAGCGCTGGGTAAATATTGGACAGATCACACACTGGGTTATTTTGACCCAGCCATTTGGGTTGCGTGAATAACCCAACATGTTGGGTTGTTGGCATTACCCCAGAAATATGTTAATTTATCCATCAGTTGGGTATTTTTTACTTTCATGCTGGGTTGACTTAGCAGCGGTGTCTTTTTTAATGTAATCCTTAGGTTATTTTCAGGAGGCGTGGCTTATTAGTGGCGTGGCTTTCATATAGATCTTATTGGCCACCTGTGAGAGTAAATTTAATTCCTGTTCATCATGTTAAGTTTACATACTGTAAATAAAAAATTTCCTTATTTTCTTTTGCATTTTACACATTCTTCTAGAATTTTAAGACTATTTATTACATATTATAATAAGGTTGTATCTATCCCAACAATGGGATATGCATAGGCTTTTAGGGAACTCAAACACTTCTGTAAGCCTCAACCTTAACATGTGATAAATATACAACAGAACAGATGAACATGAATGACATTTACTCTCACGAAAGGCTAAAAAGAACTATCTGAAAGCCACGCCCCTACTAAACTACACCTCTAGTCTTCTGATCTGACCTGCTGGGTCATATCTCAATAACACCCAGCACCAATAACCCAACCTTGCTATTTTTTAAGAAAACAACCCAACCAAGTGAACGAATGCCTGCAACCCAGCAGTTGGGTCAACCAAACAACCCAGCATTTTTTTGAGTGTAGGATGAGGTTCTGGCTCTGGCTCAGAAATGCTGTCATGAACAACCAAGGCGCTTTCATTGAGCCTTATTATTGAATTATTCAATAAAATGTGTCAGTTATTCAGAGTGAGCATCAATGATGATAGCTAGATCAATTCCATCTAAACAACAGTGGACAGCTGGGTTTTATCCTTTAGGGATATAATGTTTCGTAACATCTCCAATTCATATAATCCTGAATAGGTTCTATCTCGTTCATCTCCTCAGGGACTTTTCACCCAAGGATTCTGGTCAGGACTAGCTATTCAACAAGTAGGTTACATCTGGCTTCCTGAGTCATTGAGTCCTTGAGTGTGTATATCACACATAACTCTCTGGTTATTAACACTAACACTAGGGATTATTTTACCTCACTGTGCCTCTAGGGCTGCTGTAGCATGAAATACCGCAGCCTGAAGCACATATCCAATATGTGTAGTTATAATTGAAGAGTTTCTTTACAAAACACTATATCCACCAATTTTTCACAATTGTGTTTTTTCATCAGAAATGATTACTTATGGGTACCTTCATGTGTGTGTAGAATATGAATGGTCTCAGATTTTTTATTCATAGATTTTAGATGTGAATGAAAATGTTTTCTTTTTGCAAAACGCTATATATCCATTGTTTAGCTGGAATAGAATGTTCATATCCTGTATATTTGACTGTGATATGTGGTTGCCTCACCTAGCTAGCATAAGATGAATGTATTTACTGTAAGTCATTCTGGATAAGAGCATCTGCTAAATGACTAAAATGGTAAATGTAAATGTTTTTCATAAAGATCTCATATTACTGTATTTAATCATTAATTTTTTTTAAATTTTCTAAATTTTGATGTCACAAATGTATCATGTGTACAGTTCTTTATAAATGATGTAGTTATTTGTTACATTTGACTGTGTTAAACCTAGCAGTACTAGTTATTTCTCTGAGAGTGAGGCTGATATATAGCATTTTGCAAAGAAAAACATGATTATGTGTCTCTCTGAAATAAAACCATCAAGTGATAGATTTTAAACAAATACGTCTGTCATTGAACAACCCAATGCCATGGATGTTACCTCTTACATAGGAACAGTTCATTAATTGAAAACTGTTCTTCCTTCAGCCTGCAGGTACGTGGTGCGTAGCATCCGGGCTGCAGTGAGAGGGGGAGAGCAGCCAGAGAAGCCCACTGCAGCATGTAGCCAGGCCAAGGGTGAGTGGGCTGGGCTGGGGCAAGAGGAGGCCTGGAGGTTCTTGGGCTCTGGGTGTCATGGGGATGCTGCTCAGACAGTCCAACAAGTAGTTTGATTTAGGCCCTATATCAGCTGATTGATATTACCTGAAAGATTACCTGAAACATACCGCACAGATAATGATATTGATACGGTTTGCTTTTGTCTTATGAAAGTCACATATACCTGGATCCTGTGTGTATGTCTGTTTGTTTGGATGGGTGTGTGCTTTCATGCATGCTTGTACAGACTCAAGTGAACAGGATTATTATAAATGTTTGCGCTTTGCAAATGTTATTTTGTTTGCTTTTGTACTCCATGTTTGTCTGAGGCTGCTTGGTGACGTGTTTTTGCTGGGGTTAAAATGGAATCCTGTGTGGGGGGGGGGGGACGACACACGAGGACAAAGGCTATTTTAAGCTCAGGGGTTAGCTTTAGGGTTAGGGTTAGAATTAGGGTTAGGGGTTATGAGTTAGGTTTAGGGGTTAGGAGTTAGTAGTTACACTTAGGGGTTAAGGTCAGGGTTAAAGTTAGGGCTAGGGTAAGGGTTAGGGAAACTAGGATTTTGAATTGAAATCAAGTTTAGGTCCCACAAGGATAATAAAACATATACTGTGTGTGTGTGTGTGTGTGTGTGTGTGTGTGTGTGTGTGTGTGTGTGTGTGTGTGTGTGTGTGTGTGTGTGTGTGTGTGTGTGTGTGTGTGTGTGTGTGTGTGTGTGCAGTGTGAGGGTTGTACAAAGCCAAACATTTGCTAATAGATTACATTTAACAATGCAATTCCTTTTTAATGTAGGCCTACTGGTATTTTTTATTATTTCTGTGCAGCGTGGAAGGAGGAGGGTATGCAGAAGAATGGACAGGAGGAGCCGGTGTTCAAACCCCTGGTAAAGGAGCTGGAACCAGGCCTGAAGGTGGCAGAGTGTGGCTCTGGCGGATGACGTTAGACAGAGGGCTGGATAGAAAACAGGAGAGAGTGTGGGGGGAGGGATGAGAGGAACAACTGTGTAAAAGATGCACTGATTCAGTTGCATTATTATCTGTATTCTGTAAAACTATAGCAGCAACCTCATATGTTGTCCTATCACATGCTATGGAGAGACGGCCACTGCATTAACTTGTCCTTGCTCATGCCATGTCAGTATGAGGAGTTACATGTACTGTATGTTTTCTCTGGCTCAGTATGAAATTGTATGAAACTGACCTTGCACATACAGATGCATTCACCTGCTAATACAACAGATCACATTTACTGTGGAAACATTATTCACACATTAGGTGCACAGACACACACTCCCCTCCCATTCCTCTTCTGTGGCCAGCTCTCTGTCCTCTGGGGTAGTTGAAGGTCAGAGTGAAAGAGTAACAAGCAGCCGCAGGCAGCGAAGAGAATGATTGCCTGGACATCAATTCCCCACTGGAGGAAATGCCCAGGCAGGAAGACAAAAACAAACCTTCTGCTGTTAATAAAGATACTGCCTCTATTTTTCACTGTATTCTAAGAAAATGTGCATTTTCAATAAAACAAAGTACTCTTGCCCCCAATGTGTTTCCGGATTTCATCAATACTTTTATCATCGAGCAGCAAAGAGCACAGTGCTTCTATAATACATATCAAGATTATTATTGAATAAAAATGTGTTGAAGTTTTAAAGAATCACTCTCACACACTCACATGCACGCATATGCACACTCACACTCTCTCACTCTCCCTCTGTCTCTCTCTTTCTCCCTCTCGGACACACAATTTTGCATGCTTAGGGGAAATACAATGTATGAATAGAATGATCTGGTGTGGGTTGACAACACATAATTACGTTGCCTTCAGAAAGTATTCATACCCCTTGACTTATTCCACATTTTATTGTGTTACAGCCTGAATTCAAAATGGATTAAATAGAATTTTGGGTTTTTTCACCCACCTACACACAATACCTCATAATAACAAAGTGTAAACATGTTTTTAGAAATGTTAGCAAATGTATTGAAAATGAAATACAGAAATATCTAATTTCGTAAGTATTCACACCCCTGAGTTAATACTATGTAGAAGCACCTTTGGCAGCGATTATAGCTGTGAGTGTTTCTGGGTAAGTCTTTATGTGGTGAAGTGATTTGAAGGAGTCAGGCGCAGGAGGGTAAATCACAGAATAACAGGTTTATTCCGTTGACACAGCGGTACGCAGCAATGCGTCAAACACTCCAGTGCGGAACTATACAGCGCACTGGAAACAACAAGGCACACAGGTGAATATCCCGGCGATACAAAATACAAGAGCTCCACCGAGCTAAACTAACCTCCACAATAAACAGTCATACACAAAGACAAGGGGGCAGAGGGAACACTTATACAGGTACTGATGAGGGGAATTGAATAAACAAGACAAAACAAATGGAATGATGAGATGAGGAGCAGCAGTGGCTAGAAGACCGGTGACGATGAACGCCGAAGCCTGCCCGAACAAGGAGAGGAGGCAGCTTCGGTGGAAGTCGTGACACCGGCCTTGGGGACGGCCAAGAAGATGCGGAGCAGGGCGAGCTGGATGGCGACGGTGGAAATCCCTCAACAGGGAGGGATCGAGGATATCCCTCACCGGGACCCAACACCGCTCCTCCGGACCGTACCCCTTCCACTCCACGAGGTACTGAAGGCCCCCCACCCGACGCCTCGAATCCAGGATGGAACAAACAGAGTACGCCGGGGCCCCCTCGATGTCCAGAGGGGGCAGAGGGGCCTCCCGCACCTCAGACTCCTGGAGCGGACCAGCCACCATCGGCCTGAGGAGAGACACATGAAACAAGGAGTTTATACGGTAATTGGGAGGGAGTAGTAACCTATATGTAACCTTGTTGACTTTGAACGGCCCCACAAACCGCGGGCTCAGCTTCCGGCAGGGCAGGCGGAGGAGCAGATTCCGGGTCGAGAGCCAGACCCGATCATCCGCTACAAAAACCGGGGCCTCACTGCGGTGGCGGTCAGTATTGGCCTTCTGGCGACGCACGGTGCGCACGGTGCGCTGGAGCAGCGTTCCACATCTCCTCCGCGCACCAAAACAAGTCATCTACCGCAGGAGCTTCAGTCTGGCTCGGATGCCACGGTGCCAGAACCGGCAGATAATCTAAGACACATTGAAAGGGAGTTAGGTTAGTGGAGTGGCGAAGAGAGTTCTGGGCATATTCGGCCCATGGCAAGAACACCGACCACTCCCCCGGGCCGGACCTAGCAGTAGGACCGCAGGAACCTACCCACATCTTGATTCACCCGTTCCACCTGCCCATTAGACTTGGGGTGAAACCCAGAGGTCAGGCTGACCGAGACCCCCAGACGTTCCAAGAACGTCTTCCAGACCCTGGATGTGAACTGGGGACCCCGGTCAAAAACAATATGTCCTCTGGCACCCCGTAGTGCTGGAAGACCTGAGTAAACAGGGCCTCCGCTGTCTGCGGGCCGTGGGGAGACCGGGCAGAGGAAGGAGGCGGCAGGCTTTTGAAAAGCGGTCCACAACGACCAGGATGGTGGTGTTACCCTGAGAGAGGGGAAGATCAGTTAGAAAGTCAATACACAGGTGGGACCATGGCCATTGTGGAACTGGTAAGGGTTGTAACTTACCTGCTGGGAGGTGCCTAGGTGCCTTACTCTGGGCGCACACCTAGCAGGAGGAGACATACACCCTCACGTCCTTAGCCAAGGTAGGCCACCAGTACTTTCCGGTCAGGCAGCACACTGTACGATCGATACCTGGGTGACCAGAGGAGGGAGACGTGTGGGCCGGGAGTATGGGGGTGTTGTCTATGGGCCTCTCCTCTGTGTTGTACAGTCGTGACAGCGCGTCTGCCTTCATGTTCTTCGTACCCGGGAAGAAAGAAAAAAGGGCCCACCTGGCCTGGCGAGGGTTCAGCCTCCTTGCTACCCGGATGTACTCCAGGTTGGTGGTCCGTCCAGATGAGGAAAGGGTGTTTCACCCCCTCGAGCCAGTGCCTCCACACTGTCAGGGCTTTGACTACAGCCAACAGCTCCTGATCACCAACGTCGTAGTTCTGCTCCGCCGGGCTGAGCTTCTTGGAAAGAAGGCACAGGAGCGGAGCTTGGGTGTCGTGCCCGAGCGTTGAGACAGGACAGCGCCTATCCCTACCTTGGACGCATCCACCTCCGCTAAGAACGGTAGTGATGGATCGGGATGGGCCAGTACCGGGGCTGAGGTGAACAGAACCCTCAGGTTACTGAAGGCCCTGTCAGCCTCAGCAGACCAGCAGTGCCGGGATGACCCACCCTTCAACAGAGATGTGATGGGAGCTGCAACCTTGCCAAAGCGCCGGATAAACCTCCGATACTAGTTGGCAAAGCCAATAAAGCGCTGCACCTCCTTTACCGTGGTTGGAGTCGGCCAATTACGCACGGCTGAAATGCGATCTCTCTCCATCTCCACACCTGAGGTGGTAATGCGGTATCCGAGGAAGGAGACGGACTGCTGAAAAAACAGACACTTCTCTGCCTTGGCATTAAGGTCATTTTCCAACAGTCGGCCCAGCACTTTGCGAACCAGAGACAAATGCTCGGCATGCGTAGCGGAATAAACCAGAATGTCATCGATGTAGACCACTACACCGTGACCAAGCTTGTCCCGAAACACCTCGTTCACAAAGGTCTGGAAAACGGATGGAGCATTCATCAAACCGTACAGCATCACCAGGTATTTGTAATGCCCCGTGGTTATGCTGAATGCTGTCTTATATTCGTCCCCCTCTCGGACACGCACCAGGTTATACGCACTCCGGAGATCTAATTTTGTGAAAAAGCGCGCCCCATGCATTGACTCGATCACAGATGGGATGAGGGGAAGAGGATAACTATAACGTATTGTCCCTTTGTTCAATGCTCGGTAATCAAGGCACGGGTGCAGACCTCCGTCTTTCTTCTTCACAAAAAAGAGACGTATGTCTCCATCGCTTCCGTTTCATCCTGCGACAGGGGATCTACATGACTCCTGGGAGGCACAGCGTCTACTCGTAGGTTTATCGCGCAATCCCCCCCGCCCCGATGAGGTGGTAATTTGGTTGCCTGCGTTTTGGAAAATGTGTGCACCAAATCGAGGTATTCGGAGGGGATGCGCACGGTGGAGGAAGTGTCTGGACTTTCCACCGTGGTTGCACCAACGGAAACAGCTAGGCACCTACCCTGACACTCTTGCGACCACCCCGTGAGAACCCTCTGCGGCCATGAAAAGGTGGGGTTGTGTAGTGCTAACCAGGGAAGACCCAACACAACAGGGAAATCGGGGGACAAAATAATAAAAAATGTGACGTGCTCTCTATGGGTCCTTTGGGTAACCATTGTGACTGGTGCTGTTACATCCCTAATGAACCCTGACCCTAATGGTCGACTGTCAAGTGCTTTGATGGGCAGTGGAGTGGATAGGGGAAACAATGGAATACCTAGACTTAGCGCTAACGACCTGTCCATAAAGTTCCCAGCTGTGCTTGAATCGACCAGTGCCTTACACTGGGAAACTACTGGGTAGTCAGGGAAGGTGACGTGTATGGTGCAGTGTGCAGCAGAGGGCTCTGACCGAGTGTGGGTTTGCGCTACCTGGGGTGCTGCGAGAGTGCCCTGCCTGTCGCCTCCAGACCCGGAAGAACCCTGATGACAGCGTGCAGTATAATGCCCTCTTCTGCCACAAGAGTGACACTGAAGCTGTCGGATTGCTGCCCCACCCAGCTCCATCGGAATGGACTCAGAGTTGGGGGGGGGGGTGAAACAGGCAGGCCACTCCCAGGACGTCCTCTAGCAGCCAGCAGGTTGTCCAACCGGATGGCCATGTCCACCAGCTGGTCAAAGATTAACATGGCATCCCGGCAGGCTAGCTCCCTTCGGACGTCCTCCGGAATCCGTCAATCAGGGCCCGCTCGTTCCACCCGGACCCAGCCGCTGGGGTCCGAAACTCCAGGGCGAAGTCCTATGCAGTCCTCGTCCCCTGCCTCAGTTGGACCAGATGCTCGTCGAAGACTGCACAGAAGAGGCGAGCGAACTCCCCGTAGTTATCCAACGCGGTTCCTCCTTCTCTCCAGACCGCGTTGGCCCACTCCAGGGCTTTCCCCGAGAGGCAGGAGACGAGGGCGGACACCTTCTCCCGCTCCGATGGAGCCAGGCTGATGTTCACGAAGTAGAGGTCCAGCTGCAGGATGAATCCCTGGCAGCGGGCAGCCGTCCCGTCAAACTCCCTCGGTCGGGATAGATGAATCCCTCGGGGTGCTGGAGTGTGGGTGGCCGGATCCGGTAGCTCAGCTGGTCCCGACAGGTCGGGTCCTCTCCTCTCCAGGCGTTGGACGACCTGGAGAACCCGATCCATCACTTCTCCCAAGCTGGCTAGCAGTCAGGCGCCGGAGGTTAAATCACAGAATAACAGGTTTATTCCGTTGACACAGCGGTATGCAGAAATGCGTCAAACACGCGCACTGGAAACAACAAGGCACACGGGTGAATATCCCGGCGATACAAAATACAAGAGCTCCACCGAGCTAAACTAACTTCCACAATAAACAATCACACACAAAGACAAGGAGGCAGAGGGAACACTTATGCAGGTACTGATGAGGGGAATTGAAACCAGGTGTGTGTAATAAACAAGAGAAACAAATTGAATGATGAGATGAGGAGCAGCAGTGGCTAGAAGACCGGTGACGACGAACGCCGAAGCCTGCCCGAACAAGGAGGCAGCTTCGGAGGAAGTCGTGACACTACGAGCTTTCCACACCTGATTTGTGCAACATTTGTCCATTTTTCTTTTCAAAATTCTTCAAGCTCTGTCAAATTGGTTGTTGATCATTGCTAGACAACCATTTTCAGGTCTTGCCATAGATTTTCAAGTAGATTTAAGTCATAAATGTAACTCGGCCACTCAGGAACATTCATTGTCTTCTTGGTAAGCAATTCCAGTCTAGATTTGGCCTTGTATTTTATGTTATTGTCCAGCTGAAAGGTGAATTAATCTCCCAGTGTCTGGTGGAAAGTCGACTGAACCAGGTTTTCCTCTAGGAATTTGCCTGTGCTTTAGCTAAATTCCATTTATCTTTTATTCTGAAAAACTAACGATTACAAGCATACCCATAACATGATGCAGCCACCACTATGCTTAAAAATATGGAGAGTGGTACTCAGTAATGTGTTGTATTGGATTTGCCCCAAACATAACACTTGTATTCAGGCCAAAAAGTTAATTGCTTTACCACATATTTTGCATTATTACTTTAGTGCCTTTTTACAAACAGGATGCATGTGTAATGAATACTCGGACAGAGTGGTAAGATCCAATCGCAGAATAGCGATGCTTTATTAGAGTACAGACAAGGGAATAGCTTAATCGTGGTCGGGCGGGCTGTGGTCAAAACCGGGCCAGGCATAGACAGGCAGAGGTACCAAAGGAGCGGGCTTAGTCGTAGTCGAGGTCACAGGCACAGGATCAGAGAACGGTAATCACTGGGGTAGACAAGTAGAGGATTAAGCAATTCGGGAAGTCAAACAACAAGGCACAGGTCGGATACACGGGTAATCAAAAACAACAAACTCTCTCTCTCTCTCGGAACAAAACGCTTAGCAAGTCACAAAGGAACAATACCTCGCACCGACTGAACCTCTGAGCACACCTTATATCCTACCCTAATTATGGACAGGTGTGCTCAGAACTCAGGTGAACCAGATCGAGTCTGATGACTCCCCCTCTCTGTAGATCGGGGAAGTGTCAGACTCTGTCTAGACCCAGCCAACCCCCGATCCCTTACAGCATGTTTTGGATTGTTTGTGTTCTGTACAGGCTTCCTTATTTTCCCTCTGTCAATTAGGTTAGTATTATGGAGTAACTACAATGTTGTTGATCCATCCTCAGTTTTCTCTTATAACAGCCATTAAACTCTGTAACTGTTTTAAAGTCACCATTGGGCTCATGGTTAAATCCCTGAGCGGTTTCCTTCCTCTCTGGCAACTGAGTTAGAAAGGACGCCTGTATCTTTGTAGTGACTGGGACTTGATTGATACACCATTCAAAGTGTAATTAATAACTTCACCATGCTCAAAGGGATATATTTTTTAACCATCTACCAATAGGTGCCCTTCTTTGCAAGCCATTAGAAAACCTCCCTGGTCTTTGTGGTTTGAAATTCACTGCTCGACAGAGGGACCTTACAGATAATTGTATGTGTGGGGTACACAGATAAGGTAGTCATTAAAAAATAATGTTAATTAAGCAATAAGGCACGAGGGGGTGTGGTATATGGTCAATATACCACGGCTAATGGCTGTTCTTATGCACAAAGCAACACGGAGTGCCTGGATACAGCCCTTAGCCGTGGTATATTGGCCATATACCACAAACCCCCGAGGTGGCTCGAACCACCCAGTTTATAAACATGCAACTTATTATGTGACTTGTTAAGCACATTTTTACTCCTGAACTTATTTATGCTTGCCAAAACAAAAGGGTTGAATACGTATTTACTCAAGACATTTCATCTTTTAATTTTTCATTAATTATTAAACATTTCGAAAAACATAATTCCACTTTGCCATTATGTGGTATTGTGTGTAGGCCAGTGACAAAAAATCTGAATTTAATAAATGTTTAATTCAGGCTGTAACACAGCAAAATATGGAAAAAGTCAAGGGGTGTGAATACTTTCTGAAGGCACTGTATAAGGCAACGCACAAAAGACAAAGCAAACTCCTGTAACACACCCCAGCAGAAACACCCCAGAGGTTCAACATCATATAAAAACATACCAATTTTGAGAAAAAGGACAACATTGAATTTGTGGCCTTCAAATTAATCTCGGTTAACTCAGAACTAAAATCTTGAATAATTTATGTTACTTAGTGATAGGAGAATTTAGAAGTGACTAATTATTACACTCCGAAAACTCTGTGAAATGTGTTGGAATCATAAAACTGTAAACTAGTAGTGTGTGTGCGTAGGACAAAATTAAAGATTAGGACATTGTGTTACTGTTTAGCAATATGAGTAGGAGGAAAGCCAGACAATGAAGGGGAAGGTGAACTGTCTGCAGACTTGTGATAACGGTGAAACTAATAACAGGAAGTAGGCCCCCAACTCAAGGAGGGGGAGAACCATTGGGCTTGGAGGAGATTAGGGAACATGTTGCAGAATATGACAATGATTGTTAGGTGTACAATGAGAAAATACAACCCGCCTAAAGCGGGGAGGGATTATTTTACTGATGACGTGTGTGTATAAAAATGAATGTGCGCCCATTTGAGGGGAGAACGTTCTCATGAATAAAACCTGATGATTGTATGCTGGGCGACTTGGTCTGATTATTAGAGATTTACAACCTCTGGGATACAGACTGAGTAATAAGTTCATTTTTGAAACATTGAGATATAAATTCTCGTGACACTTAGTCTGTCCACGAGAGATTACTTTCAGATGAATGCCGCACATCTTTGTTGTTCTCCACGCCTGGGGATCTCTGCTGGGAAAGGAGAGAACATTTTACATTTACATTTTAGTAATTTAGCAGATGCTCTTATCCAGAGCGACTTACAGTTAGTGAGTGTGACCTTAAAGCCACCAGGTCTGCCTCTGCATGAGTGGACCAGGTAATTAGGATTAGGTAACCTCTCAGTGCTAAGGTGACTTTCCTTTGTTAACACCTCCAGGAGCCTCCGCCACATGCTTGCCTTTCTTCCTCTTATTCTCGCTTATCCTCCTCTCTCTCCCCCTCCCAGCGGTGAGCACCCCTGGAGGAGAGGGGGAACAACCAGAGGAGAGGAGATAAAGATTAATCTGAGAAGGAGAGGTGACACGGTGCATCTCAAGTGGGGCTCTTGCAGATGGGGTGTGAGTGGTTGAGTGGGAAAGCAGACATTCAAGAAGGTATGGGGGTGGGGGAGAGGAGGAGTGGAGGGTAGAAATGTAACGAAGTGTGTGTGTGTGTACGTGTATTTACATGAGGAGGGATGTGAAGGATGGAAGTGTGTGTGTGTATGTGTGTTTGTGTGCGTGTGCGTGTGTATGTGTGTGTGTGTCCGTGCGGTGGGGGTAGGTAGGGCATGTTCTCCTGGATGCTGTTTAAGTTGATCAGACAGAACAGATGCTTTAACCCCTCCACGCCTTTAAACATCTCTTCTCCTCCTGCAGGCCTGGAAGTGTGCAATGTGATGAGAATGGACAGGAACGAAACATGCACAAACACAAAAAGACAGCAAATATGCCACGTCGGACGCACCCATCACAGCCATAGGCACTAAAAATAATGAAATTAATTCATAGATAAATCTCATCTAAGCTGCACTAATGCAATTGCCCTGCATGTCACATGGAGACAAACACAGACGCACACACGAATGGGCACGCACACAAGAAGCACACACAAACACACACACACACGCAGGTTGGAAATTTGATTTTGGTCACACTTTGTTCAGACGCTATCAATTCCCGCTGGATCAGATTCATGAATCCCAGTGCCTCTGGGTGATATTGTCTCAGGAGAACAAAGTGTACAATAATTACCCCGCATCTTTCCGTATCTTTGTGTTCCCATACAAAACTCTCTCTCTTCCCCCTCTCTCTCCTTCTCACTTCTCCTCTACTCTCTTTCTCAACCTCTCTGTGTCACCCTCGCTCTTTATCACTCTCTTTCCTTCTCTCGTCAATTCAACGTCTATTCAATGACGAGCTAAATCACTTCTATGCTCGCTTCGAGGCAAGCAACACTGAAGCATGCATGAGAGCATCAGCTGTTTCGGATGACTATGTGATCATGCTCTCTGTAGCCAATGTGAGTAAGACTTTTAAGCAGGTCAACATTCACAAGGCCGCAGGGCCAGCCGGATTACCAGGACGTGTACTCCGAGCATGTGCTGACCAACTGGCAAGTGTCTTCACTGACATTTTCAACATGCCCCTGACTGAGTCTGTAATACCAACATGGTTCAAGCAGACGACCATAGTCCCTGTGCCCAAGAACACTACGATAACCTGCCTAAATGACTACCGACCCGTAGCACTCACGTCTGTAGCCATGAAGTGCTTTAAAAGGCTGGTCATGGCTCACATCAAAACCATTATCCCAGAAACCCTAGACCCACTCCAATTTGCATACCGCCACAACAGATCCACAGATGATGCAATCTCTATTGCACTCCACACTGCCCTTTCCCACCTGGACAAGAGGAACACCTACGTGAGAATGCTATTCATTGACTACAACTCAGCGTTCAACACCATAGTGCCCTCAAAGCTCATCACTAAGCTAAGGACCCTGGGACTAAACACCTCCCTCTCCCACCATCATTAAGTTTGCCGACGACACAACAGTCGTAGGCCTGATCACCGACAATGATGAGACAGCCTATAGGGAGGAGGTCATTGACCTGGCCATGTGGTGCCAGGATAACAACTTCTCCCTTAACGTGATCAAGACAAAGGAGATGATTGTGGACTACAGGGGAAAAAAGAGGACTGAGCACGCCCCCATTCTCATCAACGGGGCAGTAGTGGAACAGGTTGAGAGCTTCAAGTTCCTTGGTGTCCACATCACCAACAAACTGTCATGGTCCAAACACACCAAGACAGTCGTGAAGAGGGCACGACAAAGCCTATTCCCCCTCAGGAGACTGAAAAGATATGGCATGGGTCCTCAGATCCTCAAAAAGTTCTACAGCTGCACCATCGAGAGCATCCTGACTGGTTGCATCACCGCCTGGTATGGCAACTGCTCGGCCTCCGACCGCAAGTCACTACAGAGGGTAGTGCGTACGGCCCAGTACATGACTGGGGCCAAGCTTCCTGCCATCCATGACCTCTATACCAGGCGGTGTCAGAGGAAGGCCCTAAAAATTATCAAAGACTCCAGCCACCCTAGTCATAGACTGTTCTCTCTGCTACCGCACGGCAAGCGGTACCGGCGCACCAAGTCTAGGTCCAAAAGGCTTCTTAACAGCTTCTACCCCCAAGCCATAAAACTTCTGAACAGCTAATCATGGCTACCCGGACTATTTGCATTGCCCCCCCACCCCACCCCACTCCACTCCAACCCCCTATTTTACGCTGCTGCTACTCTGTTTATTATTTATGCATAGTCACTTTAACTCTACCCACATGTACATATTACCTCAATTACCTCGACTAACAAGTGCCCCCGCACATTGACTCTGTACCGGTACCCCCTGTATATAACCTCCCTACTGTTATTTTATTTTACTGCTGCTCTTTAATTATTCGCTTTTTTATATTTTTTTCTTAACTGCATTGTTGGTTAAGGGCTTGTAAGTAAGCATTTCACTGTAATGTCTACACCTGTTGTATTCGGTGCATGTGGCAAACAACATTTTATTTTATTTTATTTTATTTGTTGGTTCAATGTAATTTCATTGAAATTACGTGGAAACAACATTGATTCAACCAGTGTGTACCCAGTGGGTTCCTTCTTTCAATCTATCACTCTCTGTCTTGTTCCCCTGTTTCTCTTTCTGTATCTACTCTTTCTCTCTCCAAAGGTTATTCCTGTTACCAGAGGTGTCATTGTCATTATGGTTGGAGTGCTACAGATAACACTAATCCCTGGAAAAGGGAACATACTGTATGTTCATCATATGTCAATTAATTTCCATCCCCACCCATTCATTCCCCAATGACAGATAAGGACAAATTACTCAATACAATGATTATATGCATACATTACCTATAGATTTACATTTGTTAGTTATTTACGTCTGCACAATTAGGACTAAAAGCATTTAATTTAAGCAACAACCTAATTCTATTATCTATTTTCTATGAAAGCAATTACCGGTCTTATCCTGGAGGAGACACAGCAGTCAGAGCCTGCAGCAATATTAGGCTCTAAGGTACACACATACACAAACACACACTATTTTTCAATTACCCACTTTTGTCAATAACTAAATGTCATATACAGTGGGGGAAAAAAGTATTTAGTCAGCCACCAATTGTGCAAGTTCTCCCACTTCAAAAGATGAGAGAGGCCTGTAATTTTCATCATAGGTACACGTCAACTATGACAGAAAAATTGAGGGAAAAAAATCCAGAAATTCACATTGTAGGATTTTTTATGAATTTATTTGCAAATTATGGTGGAAAATAAGTATTTGGTCACCTACAAACAAGCAAGATTTCTGGCTCTCACAGACCTGTAACTTCTTATTTAAGAGGCTCCTCTGTCCTCCACTCGTTACCTGTATTAATGGCACCTGTTTGAACTTGTTATCAGTATAAAAGACACCTGTCCACAACCTCAAACAGTCACACTCCAAACTCCACTATGGCCAAGACCAAAGAGCTGTCAAAGGACACCAGAAACAAAATTGTAGACCTGCACCAGGCTGGGAAGACTGAATCTGCAATAGGTAAGCAGCTTGGTTTGAAGAAATCAACTGTGGGAGCAATTATTAGGAAATGGAAGACATACAAGACCACTGATAATCTCCCTCGATCTGGGGCTCCACGCAAGATCTCACCCTGTGGGGTCAAAATGATCACAAGAACGGTGAGCAAAAATCACAGAACCACACGGGGGGACCTAGTGAATGACCTGCAGAGAGCAGGGACCAAAGTAACAAAGCCTACCATCAGTAACACACTACGCCGCCAGGGACTCAAATCCTGCAGTGCCAGACGTGTCCCCCTGCTTAAGCCAGTACATGTCCAGGCCCGTCTGAAGTTTGCTAGAGTGCATCTGGATGATCCAGAAGAGGATTGGGAGAATGTCATATGGTCAGATGAAACCAAAATAGAACTTTTTGGTAAAAACTCAACTCGTCGTGTTTGGAGGACAAAGAATGCTGAGTTGCATCCAAAGAACACCATACCTACTGTGAAGCATGGGGGTGGAAACATCATGCTTTGGGGCTGTGTTTATGCAAAGGGACCAGGACGACTGATCCGTGTAAAGGAAAGAATGAATGGGGCCATGTATCGTGAGATTTTGAGTGAAAACCTCCTTCCATCAGCAAGGGCATTGAAGATGAAACGTGGCTGGGTCTTTCAGCATGACAATGATCCCAAACACACCGCCCGGGCAACGAAGGAGTGGCTTCGTAAGAAGCATTTCAAGGTCCTGGAGTGGCCTAGCCAGTCTCCAGATCTCAACCCCATAGAAAATCTTTGGAGGGAGTTGAAAGTCTGTGTTGCCCAGCGACAGCCCCAAAACATCACTGCTCTAGAGGAGATCTGCATGGAGGAATGGGCCAAAATACCAGCAACAGTGTGTGAAAACCTTGTGAAGACTTACAGAAAACGTTTGACCTGTGTCATTGCCAACAAAGGGTATATAACAAAGTATTGAGAAACTTTTGTTATTGACCAAATACTTATTTTCCACCATAATTTGCAAATAAATTCATAAAAAATCCTACAATGTGATTTTCTGGAAAAAAAATTCTCATTTTGTCTGTCATAGTTGACGTGTACCTATGATGAAAATTACAGGCCTCTCTCATCTTTTTAAGTGGGAGAACTTGCACAATTGGTGGCTGACTAAATACTTTTTTCCCCCACTGTACATGTATAATAAGTCACTGAATTAACTACATTCTTGGTAGATGGCGCCGACAGACATGGCAGCTCTGCTTCAAGCTCTTAAGCAACTTTGCAGTATTTTGTTTTTTTGTGTGTTATTTCTTACATTATTAGCCCAGAAAGTTTTTTTGTGTTATTACATACAGCCGGAAATAACTTTTGGATATCAGAGCAGTAGTAACTAACCAGCATTACGACCAGGAATAGGACTTTCTTGAATTGGATCCTTTGTTCGTACCCCCCAGGGCAATTTAACTTATCCCAGAGGCTGCGCCAAGACACCGCCGGCGGAGAAGAGGTATTCGGAGTGGACTTCTAGTCCGACTCAGGAGGCGTGCACACCATCCACCGCTTCCGAGTATATTACTCACTAATGTTCAATCTCTGGACAATAAAGTAGACGAGCTCAGGGCGAGGATCTCCTTCCAGAGAGACATCAGGGACTGTAACATACTCTGTTTCACGGAATCATAGCTCTCTCTGGATATACTGTCCCCGTCCATACAGCCAGCTGGGTTCTCAGGACATCGCGCAGGCAGGAATAAAGAACTCTCCGGGAAGAAGAACGGTGGTGGTGTATGTTTCATGATTAACTACTCATGGTGAGATTGTGATAATGTACAGAAACGGTAGTCCTTTTGTTCACCCGACCTAGAATACCTCACAATCAAGTGCCGTGTATATGCCGTGAATTCTCTTCGGTTATAGTCACAGCCGTATATATTCCCCCTCAAACCGATACCACGACGGCCCTCAAGGAACTACAAACTGGAAACCACATATCCTGAGGCCGCATTTATTGTAGCTGGGGATTTTAACAAAGAAAGTGGAAAATGCTACTGAAGTTCTATCAACACATTGACTGTAGTACTCGCGCTGCTAAAATGCTCGACCACTGCTACTCCCCCTTCCGGGATGCCTAAAAGTCCCCCCCGCTCTCCCTTCGGCAAATCAGATCACGACTCCATTTTGCTCCTCCCTTCCTATAGGCAGAAACTCAAACAAGAAGTACCCGTGCTAAGGTCTATTCAACGCTGGTCTGACAAATCGGAATCCATGCTTCAATATTGTTTTGATCACACGAACTGGGATATGTTTCGGGTAGCTTCTGAGAATAACATTGATGTATACACGGATACGTGACTGAGTTCATCAGGAAGTGTATAGGGGATGTTTTTCCCACTGTGACTATTAAAACCTACCCAAATCAGAAACCGTGGATAGATGGCAGCATTCGCACAAAACTGAAAGCGCGAACCATCGCATTTAACCATGGCAAGGTGACTGGGAATATGGTTGAATACAAACAGTTTAGTTATTCACTCCTTAAGGCAATCAAACAGGCAAAACGTCAGTACAGAGACAAAGTGGAGTCACAATTCAACAGCTCAGACATAAGACGTATATGGCAGGGTCTACAGACAATCACGGATTACAAAGGGAAAACTAGCCACGTCGCAGACACCGACATCTTGCTCCCGGACAAGCTAAACATCTTCTTCTCCCGCTTTGAGGATAACACAGTGCCACCGACGCGATCTGCTCCAAAGGATTGTGGGCTCTCGTTCTCCATGGCCGATGTGAGTGAGACATTTAAGCATGTTAACCCTCGCAAGGCTGCCGGCCCACACGGCATCCCTAGCCGCGTATCAGACCATGCGCAGACCAGCTGGCTGGAGTGTTTACAGACATATTCAATCTCTCCCTATCCCAGTCTGTTGTCCCCACTTGCTACAAGATGTCCATAATTGTTCCTGTACCCATGAAAGCGAAGGGAACTTAACTAAATGACTATCGCCCCATAGCACTCACTTCTGTCATCATGAAGTGCTTTGAGACGCTAGTTAAGGACATATCACCTCTACCTTACCTGACACCCTAGACCCACTTCAATTTGCGTACCGCACCAATAGATCCACATACAATGCAAACGCCATCGCACTGCACACTGCCATATCCCATCTGGACAAGAGCAATACCTAAAGTGGGGAGAACAAGTATTTGATACACTGCCGATTTTGCAGGTTTTCCTACTTACAAAGCATGTAGAGGTCTGTAATTTTTTATCATAGGTACACTTCAACTGTGAGAGATGGAATCTAAAACAAAATTCCAGAAAAACACATTGTATGATTTTTAAGTAATTAATTTGCATTTTATTGCATGACATAAGTATTTGATACATCAGAAAAGCAGAACTTAATAGTTGGTACAGAAACCTTTGTTTGCAATTACAGAGATCATACATTTCCTGTAGGTCTTGACCAGGTTTGCACACACTGCAGCAGGGATTTTGGCCCACTCCTCCATACAGACCCACTCCTCCATACTGCCTCAAACAGTGAAAGAAGATGTGACAATCATGTCACAGAGCAATCAAAACAAAGTGACATTGATTGGAGAGAGAGAGAGTGACTTTGAAAGCCCACTGTCATCACACAGCTAGTGTTCTCTTGGTTCTTGTTTTCATCTCAATTATCAGAAGTGTATAGGAAATGGCCTGCTGCATGGACTATGCAGCTTTGTTCTTTCTCCTGCCTTTTGTCATTCTGTTGGCGGTGGACAATTCACCCCATAGAGTGCCAGAAATGAGTTACTCATTCGAAAACACCTTCAGGCAATTGCAAGTTGACCATTTTTCAACGTTTTCTCAGTATGGGCTCAATTTCATTTGCTGCTTTCCCTTCTATTGGAGGAAAAAATATTAGTGATGGAGAATTTTTTTTATACAGTTACATATCGCAATATTATTTTTAGACAATATTATATCGATATTTTACTTCAAGGATCAATTTGTAAAATAAATAAATAATATATATATATACAGTGGGGAGAACAAGTATTTGATACACTGCCGATTTTGCAGGTTTTCCTACTTACAAAGCATGTAGAGGTCTGTAATTTTTATCATAGGTACACTTCAACTGTGAGAATCCATAAAATCACATTGTATGATTTTTAAGTAATTAATTTGCATTTTATTGTATGACATTGTATTTGATACATCACAAAAGCAGAACTTAATATTTGGTACATAAACCTTTGTTTGCAATTACAGAGATCATACGTTTCCTGTAGGTCTTGACCAGGTTTGCACACACTGCAGCAGGGATTTTGGCCCACTCCTCCATACAGACCTTCTCCAGATCCTTCAGGTTTCAGGGCTGTTGCTGGGCAATACGGACTTTCAGCTCCCTCCAAAGATGTTCTATTGGGTTCAGGTCTGGAGACTGGCTAGGCCACTTCAGGACCTTGAGATGCTTCTTACAGAGCTACTCCTTAGTTGCCCTGGCTGTGTGTTTCGGTTTGTTGTCATGCTGGAAGACCCAGCCACGACCCATCTTCAATGCTCTTACTGAGGGAAGGAGGTTGTTGGCCAAGATCTTGCGATACATGGCCCCATCCATCCTCCCCTCAATACGGTGCAGTTGTCCTGTCCCCTTTGCAGAAAAGCATCCCCAAAGAATGATGTTTCCACCTCCATGCTTCACGGTTGGGATGGTGTTCTTGGGGTTGTACTCATCCATCTTCTTCCTCCAAACACGACGAGTGGAGTTTAGACCAAAAAGCTCTATTTTTGTCTCATCAGACCACATGACCTTCTCCCATTCCTCCTCTGGATCATCCAGATGGTCATTGGCAAACTTCAGACGTGCCTGGACATGCCCTGGCTTGAGCAGGGGGACCTTGCGTGCGCTGCAGGATTTTAATCCATGACGGCGTAGTGTGTTACTAATGGTTTTCTTTGAGACTGTGGTCCCAGCTCTCTTCAGGTCATTGACCAGGTCCTGCCGTGTAGTTCTGGGCTGATCCCTCACCTTCCTCATGATCATTGATGCCCCACGAGGTGAGATCTTGCATGGAGCCCCAGACCGAGAGTGATTGACCGTCATCTTGAACTTCTTCCATTTTCTAATAATTGCGCCAACAGTTGTTGCCTTCTCACCAAGCTGCTTGCCTATTGTCCTGTAGACCATCCCAGCCTTGTGCAGGTCTACAATTTTATCCCTGATGTCCTTACACAGCTCTCTGGTCTTGGCCGTTGTGGAGAGGTTGGAGTCTGTTTGATTGAGTGTGTGGACAGGTGTCTTTTATACAGGTAACGAGTTCAAACAGGTGCAGTTAATACAGGTAATGAGTGGAGAACAGGAGGGCTTCTTAAAGAAAAACTAACAGGTCTGTGAGAGCCGGAATTCTTACTGGTTGGTAGGTGATCAAATACTTATGTCATGCAATAAAATGCAAATTAATTACTTAAAAATCTTTTCTGGATTTTTGTTTTAGATTCCGTCACTCACAGTTGAAGTGTACCTATAATAAAAATTACAGACCTCTACATGCTTTGTAAGTAGGAAAACCTGCAAAATCGGCAGTGTATCAAATACTTGTTCTCCCCACTGTATATTTGGCAATGGTGTATGTAAACTTCCGACCTCAACTGTATATTCAGAGCCATATCCCTGTAATGCTTAGAGAAGATCTTATGTCAAGTGTTATTAAAGTGTTGTGATACACGAACAAGTGCTAACAGTCAGTATCTAAATCAGGGGTGTCAAATGTACGGCCCGCGGGCCGGATCAGGCCCGCAAACGGGTTTAATCCGGCCCGCGAGATGATTTTTTGTATAAAAATGCGCTGCAATTTTTCAATAAAATAAACTGCTGTTCCAATTGCGTCCACTGGATGGCGCAATTGTGTTAAGCAAGCAAACTGTTTATACCGGGGCAGAGCAAGTAGGTCAAGCACGTGCAGCCAATGAGCTACTTTGTTTTGCCCGCGATATTTATTACGGCTTCTACTTTTAACATTATGTGCTTTGGCACCCTCATTGCCCCAATATGTCTCTGTCAAAAAAGAGAAAAGTGGACGCAGAGTGCAGAGTGTTCCAAGAAAAATGGTCATCCTATTTAATCACGGAATTGAATGGGAAAGCTGTATGTTTGGTGTGTTCAGAGCATGTTGCAGTGCTGAAAGAATATAACCTTCGTCGCCACTATGTGAGTCTTCATGCCGACAAATATGACAACTTTCAAGGACAGCGGAGATGAGAGAAGGTGAATGAACTGTTGGCGGGTCTGAAGAAACAGCAGTCTGTGTTTACTCACAGCCGAGACATCAGTGACGCTGCAGTGAAAGCTAGCTACCTCATTGCTAATGAAATCGCAGTGGCTTCAAAACCATTTAGTGAGGGTGAATTTGTAAAAACATGCATGATGAAGGCAGCAGAGATTGTGTGCCCTGAAAAGCGGCAGGCTTTTGAAAATATCAGCCTGACAAGAAACACAGTTGCAGACAGGATTTCCGATCTTTCAGTGGATTTGGACAGCCAGTTGAAGCAAAAAGTAAAGTCATTTATTGCGTTTTCGGTTGCAATTGATGAAAGCACGGACATTACAGATGTTGCACAACTGGCCATTTTTTCATCCGCGGAGTTGATGACACATTGACCGTCACCGAGGAGTTCGTGGAGTTGGTGCCGATGACAGATACAACGACAGCAGCTGATATTTTTACCGCGACTCGTCGGCGCGCTGGACAGGGTCGGAGTGGACTGGTCCCGCTGTCAGCCTGGCTACAGATGGTGCGCCCTCAATGATCGGGAAAAAAGCAGGCGTTGTGACAAAGTTCAGAGAGAAAGTGCAATCTGCAAATGGAGGACGTGATTTTTTTGACTTTTCACTGTATTTTGCACCAGGAGGCTTTGTGTTGCAAGTCATTAAAGATGGATAACGTCATGAAGGTGGTCATCCAAACTGTTAATTTCATCCGATCCAGAAGCCTGAATCACCGTCAGTTTGACAGCCTTCTCAGAGAGAAAGACCACATCTATGGCCTGCCATACCACACTGAGGTAAGATGGTTTAGCCGAGGTGCTGTGCTGAGGCGTTTCTTTGATTTACGAGAAGAAATTGAACAGTTCATGGAAGAAAAGGGCAAACCAGTGTTAGAATTTCATTCCGCAGAATGGATGCCGGACCTTGCATTTATGGTGGATGTTACAGAGCACCTGAATAACTTGAACAAACAGCTGCAAGGGCGCAACAAAGTTGTCACGCAGTATTATGACAGCATACGTTCTTTCAAGTTGAAGCTGTCATTGTGGGAGACGCAACTTGCCGGTGGTGATGCAGCTCACTTCCCCTGTCTGAAAAATGTGTGCGCGACCCAACATGTGGCAGACATGAAGCGGTTCAAAGATAAAATAACTGGACTGTTACGGGAGTTTGAGCAACTCTTTCAGATTTATGTTTATATGTTTTTATGTTGATATGCTATTGTTTTTAATTGTTTTTATTTTATTTGTATATTTAACCTATTCTTGACTCTGTGGTTCTTGCACTTGTTTGGGGAACAGGATTTCATTATTTTTATCTACATTTCTGCCTGAGAAATGACACCCTGATATAGTTCTGTGATCTGTGGAACAGTTCTGTTAATCATTGAGGCATTGTGTGTTTGTGTGTTCTTTTTCTTTAGAATTTTCAAATAAACTTGACGTGTTTTATGATTAATAGTGATGTTGTGCTTGTACTATTTTGGACACACTGTCCTCAGGCTCCAGCTTTATGTTGTATGTTGATCGTATTAAAACAAAGAAAACAATCTGAAGTTGTTGTTTTTAAGTTATATATACCATGATTTTTCCGGTCCGGCCCACTTGGGAATAGATTCTCCTCCATGTGGCCCCTGAGCTAAAATGAGTTTGACACCCCTGATCTAAATAATACGTGTGAAATGCTTGATTGTGTATGTGATGTAAACAGAGAGGTCTACTTTCTTGGGGACCTGAATATTGACTGGTTTTCATAAAGCTGTCTGCTCAAGAGGAAGCTTCTCTCTGTAACCAGTCCCTGTAATCTGGTTCAGGTTATTAATCAACCTACCAGGGTGTTAACAAACACTACAGGAACAAGATCATCCACATGTATTGATCACATTTTTACTAATACTGTAGAACTTTGTTCTAAAGCTGTATCCATACCTATAGGATGCAGTGATCCCAATATAGTGGCTATATCTAGGAAAGCCAAAGTTCCAAAAAGCTGGGCCTAAAATATTGTATAAGAGATCATATAAAATATGTTGCTGTGACTCTTATGTGGATGATGTAAAAAATATTTGTTGTTCTGATGTGATTAATAAGGAGCATCCAGACACTGCACTTGATGAATTTATGAAATTGCTTCTTCCAATTATTGATAAACATGCACCTGTTAAGAAACTGACTGCTAGAACTTTTAAGGTTCCATGGATTGATAAGGAATTGAAAAACTGTATGACTGAAAGAGATGGGGCAAAAGGAGTGGCTAATAGGTCTGGCTGCACATCTGACTGTCTGACTTACTGCAAATTGAGAAATGATGTGACAAAACTCAACAAAAAGAAGAAGAAACTGTATTATGAAGCCAAGATCAATGATATAAAAAAAAAAACTTTGGAGTACTTTAAATGAAATTATGGGCAGAAAGACAAATACAACTCCATCTTCAATCGAATCAGATGGCTTATTCATCACAAAACTATTTGATGTTGCCAATTATTTTAATGATTACTTCATTGGCAAAGTCGGCAAACTTAGGCAGGAAATGTCAACAATGAACAGTGAGCCATCGTACTCATGTATAAAAAAAAAACTAATAATGAAAGAAAAGCATTGCAAGTTAGAATTTTGTAAAGTGAGTGATGGAGAGGTGGAAAAATTATTGTTATCGATCAATAATGACAAACCTCCTGGCATTGACAACTTAGATGGAAAGCTACTGAGGATGGTAGCTGACTCTATAGCCACTCCTATCTGTCATATCTTTAATCTGAGCCCAGAGGAAAGTCTTTGTCCTCAGGCCTGGAGGGAAGCCAAAGTCATTCCGCTACCCAAGAGTGGTAAAGTGGCCTTTACTGGTTCTAACAGCAGACCTATCAGCTTGCTGCCAGCTCTTAGCAAACTGTTGGGGAAAAATGGTGTTTGACCAAATACAATGCTACTTCTCTGTAAACAAATTAACAACATATTTTCACCATTATTATATAGAAGGGCATTCAACATGTACTGCTGCAATGACACAAATGACTGATGATTGGTTGAAAGAAATTGATAATAAGAAGATTGTGGGAGCTGTACTGTTAGATTTCAGTGCAGCCTATGATATAATTGACCATAACCTGTTTTTGAGAAAACGTATGTGTTATGGCTTTTCAACCCCTGCCATATCGTGGATTCAGAGCTATCTATCTAATAAAACTCAGAGGGTTTTCTTTAATGGAAGCTTCTCTAATGTCAAACATGTAAAGTGTGGTGTACCACAGGGCAGCTCTCCAGGCCCTCTTTAATTTTTATTTTTTACCAATGACCTGCCACTGGCATTAAACAAAGCATGTGTGTCCATGTATGCTGATCATTCAACCATATACACATCAGTAACCACAGCTAATGAAGTCACTGAAACACTTAACAAAGAGTTGCAGTCTGTTTTGGAATGGGTGGCCAGTAATAAACTGGTTTGAACATCTCTAAAACTAAGAGCATTGTATTTGGTAAAAATCATTCCGTAAGTTCTAGACATCAGCTGAATCTGGTAATGAGTGGTGTGGCTGTTGAATAAGTTGAGGAGACTAAATTACTTGGTGTTACCTTAGATTGTAAACTGTCATGGTCAAAACATATACAGTGCCTTGCAAAAGTATTCATCCGCCTTGGTGATTTTCCTATTTTGTTGCATTACAACCTGTAATTTAAATGGATTTTTATTTGGATTTCATGTAATGGACATACACAAAATAGTCCAAATTGGTGAAGTGAAATGAAAATAATTTAAAATTAAAATTATAATAAATAAATAATGGAAAAGGGGTGCGTGCATATGCATTCACCCCCTTCGCTATGAAGCCCCTAAATAAGATCTGGTGTAACCAATTACCTTCAGAAGTCACACTATTAGTTAAATAAAGTCCACTTGTGTGCAATCTAAGTGTCACATGATCTGTCACATGATCTCAGTATATATATACCTGTTCTGAAAGGCCCCAGAGTCTGCAACACCACTAAGCAAGGGGCACCACCAAGCAAGCGGCACCATGAAGACCAAGGAGCTCTCCAAACAGGTCAGGGACAAAGTTGAGGAGAAGTACTGATCAGGGTTGGGTTATAAAAAAAATATCAGACACTTTGAACATCCCACGGAACAACATTAAATCCATTATTAAAAAAATTGAAAGAATATGGCACCACAACAAACCTGCCAAGCGAGGGTCGCCCACCAAAACTCACGGACCAGGCAAGGAGGGCATTAATCAGAGAGGCAACAAAGAGACCAAAGATAACCCTGAAGGAGCTGCAAAGCTCCACAGCGGAGATTGGAGTATCTGTCCATAGGACCACTTTAAGCCGTACACTCCACAGAGCTGGGCTTTACGGAAGAGTGGCCAGAAAAAAGCCATTGCTTAAAGAAAAGAATAAGCAAACACGTTTGGTGTTTGTCAAAAGGCATGTGGGAGACTCCCCAAACATATGGAAGAAGGTACTCTGGTCAGATGAGACTAAAATTGAGCTTTTTGGCCATCAAGGAAAACACTATGTCTGGCGCAAACCCAACACCTCTCATCACCCCGAGAACACCATCCCCACAGTGAAGCATGGTGGTGGCAGCATCATTCTGTGGGGATGTTTTCCATCGGCAGGGACTGGTAAACTGGTCAGAATTGAAGGAATGATGGATGGCGCTAAATACAGGGAAATTCTTGAGGGAAACCTGTTTTAGTCTTCCAGAGATTTGAGACTGGGATGGAGGTTCACCTTCCAGCAGGACAATGACCCTAAGCATACTGCTAAAGCAACACTCAAGTGGTTTAAGGGGAAATATTTAAATCTCTTGCAATGGCCTAGTCAAAGCCCAGACCTCAATCCAATTGTGAATCTGTGGTATGACTTAAAGATTGCTGTACACCAGTGGAACCCATCCAACATGAAGGAGCTGGAGCAGTTTTGCCTTGAAGAATGGGCAGAAATCCCAGTGGCTATATGTGCCAAGCTTATAGAGACATACCCCAAGAGACTTGCAGCTGTAATTGCTGCAAAAGGTGGCTCTACAAAGTATTGACTTTGGGAGGGTGAATAGTTATGCACGCTCAAGGTTTCTGTTCTTTTGTCTTATTTCTTGTTTGTTTCACAATAAAAAATATTTTGCATCTTCAAAGTGGTAGGCATGTTGTGTAAATGAAATTATACAACCCCCCAAAAAATCCATTTAAATTCCAGGTTGTAAGGCAACAAACTAGGAAAAATGCCAAGGGGGGTGAATACTTTCGCAAGCCACTGTAGATGGTTGTAAAGATGGGGAGAGGTCTGTCCGTAATAAAGAGATGCTCTGCTTTTTCGACACCACACGCCACAAAGCAAGTCCTGCTGGTCTAGTTTTATCTTATCTTGATTATTGTCCAGTCATATGGTCAAGTGCTGCAAAGAAAGACCTAGTTAAGTTGCAGCTGGTCCAGAACAGAGTGGCACGTCTTGCTCTTCATTGTAATCAGAGGGCTAATATTAACACTATGCATGACTTCGTCACTTCTTTTTATTGGAAACATTGTGTTGGAAATTCCTAATTGTTTGCATAGTCAACTTACACACAGCACTGACACACACACTTACCCCACCAGACATGCCACTAGGGGTCTTTTCACAGTCCCCAGGTCTAAAACAAATTCAAGGAAACATACAGTATTATACAGAGCCATGAGTGCATGGAACTCCCTCCCATCTTGTATAGCGCAAGTGAACAGCAAACCTGGTTTCAAAAAACAAATAAAGTAACCCCTCACAGCACAACGCCTCTCCCCCATGTGATCTACTTGTTGTGTGTATGTATTGACATGTATGTGTAACTGATAGATGCACACACACTACATGTTCATGTTTTTAAATGTATGTAATATTGTAAAGTATTTTGTCTGTAATGTCTTTTTGGTTATACATCAGACCTCAGTAAGACTAGCTGTTGCCATGGCGTCGGCTAATGGGGATCCTAATCAATCAAATCAAAACAGACCACACAGAACTCATCTAGAAATGGATGGGGTACAGTGACATTTTAATCACTAATTTACAGAGACACACTACATGAAAACACATTTAGAATAACGGGCATCGTGAAACAAAAGCCCAGTCTAAACAAAACACACAAAGAGATGACAACATCAGTAATTGAGGATGATTGGTTTAATCCAGAGTCTCTTTTATGTGTTTCAGAGGAAGGAGAGGGGAGTACCATTCACTCCTCTTCACAATGCGTTGCCATGGTCCAATATTAATTATGGAAAATGTATATTCTTGGGCGAGGTGTTGTTTTTTTACATCATTGGTGCTTCTGAGAAGATGTAGTATATAGTATCACTGAATTCTTATAAGACACTCAAGGAGTGAGAGAGGAGGAGAAGATGAGGAGTGAGAGAGGAGGAGAAGAGGAGGGAGAGGGAGAGAAGGAGAGAAGGAGAAGAGGAGGATGTTTTAAACATGAGATCCCGGTAAACATGAGACCCCGGTAAACACTCCACTCACACTTTTGAAGGAAAAAAAGAACAAATAACGGGAGAAAAATGGAGGAGAAAGAGGTTGTGTCGGGGTGACTTGTAAGTGTACTTGTGTGTTTCTAAATCCAGAGGCGGCGGTCTGTGTTCTAGCTTCCTCACAACAGCGTCAGGTCGCTTCTTCAGGCAAAAAAACACACGCATGCACGTACACACACACAATCACAGTCACACAAAAGCATACACTACGCACAGACACAAAGGCTCAAACGCTATTTCCCAATCGATTTCAGGCTTGGTTGAGCCACTTAATTTCCCATTGTGTGAGCATTCTGCAGCCTTTCATCCGTCCCTCCATGTTTCTGTCTCTCTGTGAGTCCCTTCCTTGGGAGGTGTTGGTGGAGGCCCCCAAAACAGCTGGCGGGAACTGTAGTTACCCACACAGCTCTTCAATAAGTCACTCTGGTTCACAGTCATTAAACATCAAAGAGATTAACCGCAGGATTCCATAAAGTGCTAATAAGCTGGAAAAAAGCTGTTTCGGATAAAGGTCATTTTCCGATGTACACACACACAGACATCTGTTTCTCATGCATGCACACGCACATACGCTCACACACTCCCTGTCCACCCACGAATGCGAGGCCACACAAGACTCCAACACCGTCATCAAGTTTGCTGATGACATGACGGTGGTAGGCCTGATCACCGGCAACAATGAGACAACCTACAGAGAGGAGGTCAGTGACCTGTCCCTCAATGTCAGTAAGACCAAGGAGCTGATCGTAGACTACAGGAAACAGGGGGGCAACCACGCCCCCATCCACATCGACGGGACTGCAGTGGAGCGGGTCGAGAGCTTCAAGTTCCTCGGTGTCCAAATCACTAAAGACTTAAAATGGTCCACACACACGCAAACTGTCCACACCAGGAGGTTGACATTTTTCAGCATGGGTCCTCAAATCCTCAAAAAGATCTACAGCTGCACCATTGAGAGCATCTTGACTGGCGGCATCACTGCTTGGTATGGCAACTGCACTGCCCTCGATCGCCTGTCACTACAGAGGGTGGTGCGGAAAGCCCAGTACATCACTGGAGCCGAGCTCCCTGCTATCCAGGACCTCTATATCAGGCGGTGTGAAAGGAAGGCCCAGAAAATTGTTAAAGATGCCAACCACCCAAGCCATAGACTATTATCTCAGCAAAGCCGCTATGCAACACTACACTAAACAATACATTAATTGGACAATAACGGTGACAAACAGTGCCCACAAACTGTTAGAGCCTACATAAAGCTGTCCCAACAGCAGTCCCAACACCTTACCACTGCTACACCTGGCTATCAGCAGAGCCTTGTCTGGCAGCGAAACAGTTCATTCAGCCTCATTCACTGCCTTTAAAAAAAACATAGCTGATATGGCTGACTTGCTTAAACAAATGTGGTTTCTACTGACAATTGAGATGTACAAACTATGGCATAAGGGGATGACAAGTGGATAAGAGGCAATCCGTAATTTCGATTAAGACATTAATGAGCTAGCTAGGACAGATGTAGTCAATATAACTATTTGTTCAGCACTTTTGAAATGTACAGCGACAGAATTCAGAACACGGGCCGTTCTTACAGTATTCTGTCAGTAACTGTACACCAAGTCAGAACCGTAGGATAAATAAAGGGGGCATATAAGCGACAATGAAAGCTCTTACAATATTCAATGATTACATTTCTCTAAAACAGGCTATAGGCTACATGTAAATTGGATGACCTAAGATTACGGTTATCCTACCAACGGGACATTAAAAACTGTAATATCTTATGTTTCACCGAGTCGTGGCTGAACGACGACATGGATATCATACAGCTAGCGGGCTATACGCTACATCGGCAGGATAGAACGGCTGACTCCGGTAAGACAAGGGGTGGCGGTCTGTGTATATTTGTAAACAACAGCTGGTGCACAAAATCAAATACTAAGGAAGTCTTGAGGTTTTGCTCGCCTGAGGTAGAGTATCTTATGATAAGCTGTAGACCACACTATTTACCAAGAGAGTTTTCATCTATATTTTTCATAGCTGTCTATTTACCACCACAAACCAATGCTGGCATTAAGATTGCACTGAATGAGTTGTACAAGGCCATAAATCAACAGGAAAACGCTCATCCAGATGCAGCGCTCCTAGTGGCCGGGGACTTTAATGCAGGGAAACTTAAATCCGTTCTACCTAATTTCTACCAGCATGTTAAATGTGCAACCAGAGGAAAAAAAAACTCTAGACCACCTTTACTCCACACACAGAGACGCATACAAAGCTCTCCCTCGCCCTCCATTTGGCAAATCTGACCATAACTCTATCCTCCTGATTCCTGCTTATAAGCATAAACTAAAGCAGGAAGCACCAGTGACTCGGTTAATAAAAAAGTGGTCAGATGACGCAGATGCTAAGCTACAGGACTGTTTTGCTAGCACAGACTAGAACATGTTCCGGGATTCTTCAGACAGCATTGAGGAGTACACCACATCAGTCACTGGCTTCATCAATAAGTGCATCGATGATGTCGTCCCCACAGTGACCGTACGTACATACCCCAACCAGAAGCCATGGATTACAGGAAACATCCGCACTGAGCTAAAGGGTAGAGCTGCCGCTTTCAAGGAACGGGACTCTAACCCGGACGCTTATAAGAAATCCCGCTATGACCTCCGACGAACCATGAAACGGGCAAAGAGTCAATACAGGACTAAGATTGAATCGTACTACACTGGCTCTGACGCTCGTCGGATGTGGCAGGGCTTGAAAACTATTACAGACTACAAAGGGAAGCACAGCATGAGCTGCCCAGTGACACAAGCCTACCAGGCAGGCTAAACCACTTCTATGCTCGCTGAGGCAAGCAACACTGAAGCATGCATGAGAGCACCAGCTGTTCCGGATGACTATGTGATCACGCTCTCCGTAGCCGATGTGAGTAAGACTTTTAAGCAGGTCAACATTCACAAGGCCGCAGGGCCAGACGGATTACCAGAACGTGTACTCCGAGCATGTGCTGACCAACTGGCAAGTGTCTTCACTGACATTTTCAACATGTCCCTGACTGAGTCTGTAATACCAACATGTTTCAAGCAGACCACCATAGTCCCCGTGCCCAAGGACTCTAAGATAACCTGCCTAAATGACTACTGACCCGTAGCACTGACGTCTGTAGCCATGAAGTGCTTTGAAAGGCTGGTCATGGCTCACATCAACAGCATTATCCCAGAAACCCTAGACCCACTCCGATGTGCATACCGCCCCAACAGATCCACAGATGATGCAATCTCTATTGCACTCCACACTGCCCTTTCCCACCTGGACAAGAGGAACACCTACGTGAGAATGCTATTCATTGACTACAGCTCAGCATTCAACACCATAGTGCCCTCTAAGCTCATCACTAAGCTAAGGATCCTGGGACTAAACACCTCCCTCTGCAACTGGATCCTGGACTTCCTGACGGGCCGCCCCCAGGTGGTAAGGGTAGGTAACAACACATCTGCCACACTGATCCTCAACACGGGGGCCCCTCAGGGGTGCGTGCTCAGTCCCCCTCCTGTACTCTCTGTTCACCCATGACTGCATGGCCAGGCACGACTCCAACACCATCATTAAGTTTGCCGACGACACAACAGTGGTAGGCCTGATCACCGACAACGATGAGACAGCCTATAGGGAGGAGGTCAGAGACCTGGCAGTGTGGTGCCAGGACAACAACCTCTCCCTCAACGTGACCAAGACAAAGGAGATGATTGTGGACTACAGGAAAAAAAGAGGACTGAGCACACCCCCATTCTCATCGACGGGGCTGTAGTGGAACAGGTTGAGAGCTTCAAGTTCCTTGGTGTCCACATCACCAATGAACTATCATGGTCCAAACACACCAAGACAGTCGTGAAGAGGGCACGACAAAGCCTATTCCCCCTCAGGAGACTGAAAAGATTTGGCATGGGTCCTCAGATCCTCAAAAAAATTCTACAGCTGCACCATCGAGAGCATCCTGACTGGTTGCATCACCGCCTGGTATGGCAACTGCTTGGCCTCCGACCGCAAGGCACTACAGAGGGTAGTGCGTACGGCCCAGTACATCACTGGGGCCAAGCTTCCTGCCATCCAGGACCTCTAACTCAGGCGGTGTCAGAGGAAGGCCCTCAAAATTGTCAAAGACTCCAGCCACCCTAGTCATAGACTGTTCTCTCTGCTACCGCACGGCAAGCGGTACCGGAGTGCCAAGTCTAGGTCCAAAAGACTTCTCAACAGCTTCTACCCCCAAGCCATAAGACTCCTGAACAGCTAATCATGGCTACCCTGACTATTTGCACTGCCCCCCCACCCCATCCTTTTTACGCTGCTGCTACTCTGTTAATTATTTATGCATAGTCACTTAAACTCTACCCACATGTACATATTACTTCAACTACCTCAACTAGCCGGTGCCCCCGCACATTGACTCTGCAACGGTACCCCCCTGTATATATAGCCTCCCTACTGTTACTTTATTTTACTTCTGCTCTTTTTTTTCTCAACACTTTTTTTGTTGTTGTTTTATTTTTACTTTTTTTGTTAAAAATAAATGCACTGTTGGTTAAGGGCTGTAAGTAAGCATTTCACTGTAATGTCTGCACCTGTTGTATTCGGCGCATGTGACCAATAGTCAGAACAGTAGGCTAAGTTGAGGGGAAAAGGGACCAAATTATTAGGGTGAGGCACATGGGCTACTAACAGCTTACTACACAACATACACTTAGTATTACTTTCTTAGCTACAGTATACATATCTCCCTGGCATATTACATCATTTATGCAGCAGCATATAATAAATTTTTGGACTCACCTTGTTGTGCTGTGCTCACTTGAACAGGAAGGTGTCGCAGCGGTCCTTCATGGGCAAACTTTGTCATCAAACTTTATCTTCAAAGTCTGGAATTCTCTGGATTTATGGTACTTTCAAGACCACTGGGAACTCTGAAAAAAACAAGGTCGAATCATGACGTTAGTGATCTTCAGGTCGGAGCTCTAGAAAGAGGCCCGAATTCCCGAGTTGGAATTCCGAGTTGGATGACCGTTCAAAACCTATTTTCCCAGTTGGAGCTCGTTTTTTTCAGAGTTCCCAGTTGATTTCCCAGTTCTGAGTTTCTAGTTGTTTTGAGCGCAGCAGAAGTCATGCTGGATTGACAGCATGGCCAATGTTGAATGTTTATCCTTTTAAGCTTGGAAAAGCGACCGTTAAACCCAGACTTGGACCACACATCCACTCCACTGAATAGCAGGCTAGTGATTGCTTTGCAATGCTTGCAGTTAGCCACTGATTCCTTTCAAACCATTCAATGTTGAATTTGCGATTTCCAACTTGTTGTGTAACGTTTATGTCCAATGAGCACCGATACGTATGATCTATAATTTCTCTTCATAATTTTTCTTCATATGACAAGGATTTGCCAGTAGATTGTCGACTTGATGACTGCTAGCTTGCTAGCTAAGATTTTGAAAGTATGATGATCAGTCCAATCAAAGCTATTGTAGATATAACGTGATTTGACGTCAATTTATCTGTGGCCAATAACCTTGAGAATTCTTTGATGGGCACTTCCAATGTAACTCTACGGCAGCACCCCAGGGGACTTGAATTTTCGAGCTCTCCCCATAGATTTTGCGGTGACGTAGTGTCCCCATGAGTGACAGAACACTGAGCCAATCACGGCGCAACTAGAGAACATTATCAACCCCTAGGCTTCGTATTATCCTCTGGCTGCCCCACCACCACAGAAAGCACTGAGCTATGCTGAAACACCTGCATTTTGGAGCTGGCTTACTGAAGAAAGCAAAAAAGAGACCATTTTAGTATGCGGCTTTATTAACTCAAAAATTATTATTTTTTACATTGTTTGCAAACTGATATGTGACATGTATTAATGCCAAAATCACATTAAATATTTATTTCTTTTTTAAAGTATTGAATTTTTTTTTTGCTAAACAGGTGGGGATCTGGCCCACCTGCCCTGAATGACACGTCGCCACTGCCATACACATTGTCAATATGATATTGGCACTGACCCTGGAACCGACGACCCTGTATATACAGTTGAAGTCGGAAGTTTACATACACCAAATACATTTAAACTCAGTTTTTCACAATTCCTGACATTTAATCCTAGTGGCTTACTGAAGAAAGCAAAAAAGAGACCATGTTCGTATGCGGCTTTATTAACTCAAAAATTATTATTTTTACATTGTTTGCAAACTGATATGTGACATGTATTAATGCCAAAATCACATGAAATATTTCTTTATTTTTTAAAGTTTTGAATTATTTTTTTGCTAAACAGGTGGGGATCTGGCCCACCTGCCCTGAATGACACGTCGCCACTGCCATACACATTGTCAATATGATATTGGCACTGACCCTGGAACTGACCCTGTATATACAGTTGAAGTCGGAAGTTTACATACACCAAATACATTTAAACTCAGTTTTTCACAATTCCTGACATTTAATCCTAGTAAAAATTCCCTGTCTTAGGTCAGTTAGGATCACCACTTTATTTTAAGAATGTGAAATGTCAGAATAATAGTAGAGAGAATGATTTATTTCAGCTTTTATTTATTTCATCACATTCCCAGTGGGTCAGAAGTTTACATAAACTCAATTAGTATTTGGTAGCATTGCCTTTAAAATTGTTTAACTTGGGTCAAACGTTTCGGGTAGCCTTCCACAAGCTTCCGACAATAAATTGGGTGAATTTTGGCCCATTCCTCCTGACAGAGCTGGTGTAACTGAGTCAGATTTGTAGGCCTCCTTGCTCGCACACACTTTTTCTGTTCTGCCCACAAATGTTCTATAAGACTGAGGTCAGGGCTTTGTGATGGCCACTCCAATACCTTGTGTAGTGGCTTCCTTTCCTCTTTACCATAGCCACTGCCCTAGCCTGAAGCGGGGTTGTTTCGGACGCATACAGTCCACACTCAACGTTTCCAAACGGCCAAACATTCAATGAGATCCAGGGATATAGTGCAACAAAAAATGTTTATTCTTCTTATCTAACAAAAAGGTATTCTCCAATCAACTTAAAGCAGAGATTACTTGAAATGCAAATACATAATATAATATGACCTGTCTGTCTGTATTTCTGTATGTCTATATGGTCAAAAAACTATACCGCTCCCGCATCTAGCAAGGACTCCTCCCCCGAAGGCCCAACTTCCTGCCTTTATACTAACACAATTAACACAGTACAATGAATGGGCAAGAGGGGGGGCCAAAAACTGAGTTACACTAATAACAAATGAATATATCTCAATCCAGTAAATAAATCATAAAGGTACGTACCTAATATTTCATCATATACATTAATATTTAATATATTTACACAAATGTACATGGAGCTCAGTATGTTCAGTCTTTTATACAAAATATGCCCAAATCGGCTCTAACACCTTGACTTTGTTGTACTTAAGCCATTTTGCCACAACTTTGGAAGTATGCTTGGGGTCATTGTCCATTTGGAAGACCTATTTGCGACCAAGTTTTAACTTCCTGACTGATGTCTTGAGATGTTGTTTCAATATATCCACATACAGTGGTGTGAAAAAGTGTTTGCCCCCTTCCTGATTTGTTATTTGTTTGCATGTTTGTCACACTTAAATGTTTTAGATCATCAAACAAATTTAAATATTAGTCAAAGATAACACAAGTAAACACAAAATGCAGTTTTGAAATGAAGGTTGTTATAATTAAGGGAAAACAAAATCCAAACCTACATGGCCCTGTGTGAAAAAGTGATTGCCCCCCCTGTTATAACACAACTAAACTGTGGTTTATCACACCTGAGTTCAATTCCTCTAGCCACACCCAGGCTTGAATACTGCCACACCTGTTCTCAATCAAGGAATCACTTAAATAGGACCTGCCTGACAAAGTGAAGTAGACCAAAAGATCCTCAAAAGCTAGACATCATGCCGAGATCCAAAGAAATTCAGGAACAAATGAGAAAGAAAGTAATTGAGATCCATCAGTCTGGAAAAGGTTATAAAGATTTTTCTAAAGCTTTGGGACTCCAGCGAACCACAGTGAGAGACATTATCCACAAATGGCGAAAACATGGAACAGTGGTGAACCTTCCCAGGAGTGGCCGGCCGACCAAAATGACCCCAAGAGTGCAGTGATGACTCATCCAAGAGGTCACAAAAGACCCCACAACAACATCCAAAGAGCTGCAGGCCTCACTTGCCTCAGTTAAGGTCAGTGTTCATGACTCCATCATAAGAAAGAGACTGGGCAAAAATGGCCTGCATGGCAGAGTTCCAAGACAAAAACCACTGCTGAGCAAAAATAACATTAAGGCTCGTCTCATTTTTGCTAGAAAACATCTTGATGATCCCCAAGACCTTTGGGAAAATACTCTGTGGACTGACGAGACAAAAGTTGAACTTTTTGGAAGGTGTGTGTCCCATTACATCTGGCGTAAAAGTAACACCGCATTTTAGAAAAAGAACATCATACCAACAGTAAAATATGGTGGTGGTAGTGTGATGGTCTGGGCCTGTTTTGCTGCTTCAGGACCTGGAACACTTGCTGTGATAAATGGAACCATGAATTCTGCTGTCTACCAAAAAATCCTGAAGGAGAATGTCCGGCCATCTGTTCGTGACCTCAAGCTGAAGCGAACTTGGGTTCTGCAGCAGGACAATGATCCAAAACACACCAGCAAGTCCACCTCTGAATGGCTGAAGAAAAACTAAATGAAGACTTTGGAGTGGCCTAGTCAAGTCCTGACCTGAATCCTATTGAGATGCTATGGCTGTCACGCCCTGGCTCTGGGGACTCTTGTATGTTGAGTCAGGGTGTTAGTTTCTTTGTGTAGTGTCTATGTTTCGTTTTCTATGTTCTGTTCTAGGTTATGTGTTTCTATGTTGGCCGGGGTGGTTCTCAATCAGAGGCAACGAGAATCAGCTGTTGCTTGTTGTCTCTGATTGGGAACCATACTTAGGCAGCCTTTTGTGCACTTGTGATTCGTGGGATCTTGTTCCGTGTAGGTTTGTGTTTTGGACTATAACGTAACGTTTGTTGTTTTTGTTGTGTTATTGTGTTGCTAAGTACTCTATTAAAGAAGATGTACGCATATCACGCTGCGCCTTGGTCCACTTTTCATGACGATCGTGACAGAAGATCCCACCATAACAGGACCAAGCAGCGTGTCCAGGAGCAGACAGCCTGGACTTGGGAGGAGATCTTGGACGGGCAGGGATCCTGGACTTGGGAGGAAATCCAGGCCGGAATGGATCGCCGTCCGTGGGAGGAGACGGTGGAGGCGCGCCATAGAGAGGAGCAGCGGCGCCAACCGTGCCGACGTCGGACACGCAAGAGGCAACCCCAATACATTTTTTGGGGGGGCACACGGCATGGACGACGGGGCTGCTGGAGGCAGCTACAGGGCGAGTTTGTGGATTAGGAGAGGAGGCCACCGGGTTTGGGGGGCTGGAAGGGAGGTTGGCGGAGCCTAGAGGTAGAGCAGAGCCAACTCCCCGTACTCAGGCTAGGCAGCGTGAGACTGGGCAGGTTCCGGGATATGCGGAGCTGCGTACTGTGCCGCGAGTGGTACAGTCCGGTACGTCCTGTGCAAGCACCACGCACGTGTCGTGCTAAGGTGGGCATGCAGCCAGGACGGAGTGTGCCGGCTCAACGCTCGTGGCCTCCAGTACCCCTCCTCAGTCCCGGATATCCTGTGCCAGTGTCACGTGCTGTAGTGCCAGTACGAGTACACAGCCCTGTACGTCCTGTGCTGATGCCTCACACAGAGTGTGTAAAAATAGGCATTCAGCCAGGACGGGTTGTGTCAGCTCTTCGCTCCAGACCTCCAGTCCATCTCCACAGCCCGGTCCGGCCTGTTCTTGCTCCCCGCACCAAGCCTGTGGTGCGCGTCGCCAGCCCTGTCCGGCCTGTTCCTGCCCCTCGCACCAAGCCTGTGATGCGCGTCGCCAGCCCGGCCTGGCCTGTTCCTGCCCCTCGCACCAAGCCTGTGGTGCGTGTCGCCAGCCCGGCCCGGCCTGTTCCTGCCCCTCGCACCAAGCCTGTGGTGCGCGTCGCCAGCCCGGCCCGGCCTGTTCCTGCCCCTCGCACCATGCCAATGGTGCACGTCGCCAGCCCGGCGCGGCCTGTTCCTGCTCCCCGCACCAAGCCTATGTTGCGCGTCGCCAGCCCGGCCCGGCCTGTTCCTGCTCCCCACACCAAGCCAATGGTGCTCGTCGTCAGCCCGGCCCGGCCTGTTCCTGCTCCCCGCACCAAGCCTGTGGTGCGCGTCGCCAGCCCGGTCCGGCCTGTTCCTGCTCCCCGCACCAAGCCTGTGGTGCGCGTCGCCAGCCCGGTCCGGCCCGTCCCTGCTCCCCGCACCAAGCCTGTGGTGCGCGTCGTCAGTCCGGCACAGCCCGTGCCTGTTTCACCGGTGCCTGGTCAGGTACCGGTCAGCTGCTCCACACCGGAGCCTAAGCAATCCGCTCCACCGATGTCCAGTCCAGCTCCAGCCAGCGGGGCCAGACCAGACCAGGGGCGCTACGGGGGGGTTGTTAGAGGGTTGTGGTCACACCCGGAGCCGGATACGCCTCCGAGGTGGAATGCCCACCCTGCCCCTCCCCTGTTGGGTTTATGCTGGCGCAGTCGCAGTCCGCGCCTTTGGGGGGGGGGGTACTGTCACGCCCTGGCTCTTGGGACTCTTGTATGTTGAGCCAGGGTGTTAGTTTCTTTGTGTAGTGTCTATGTTTTGTTTCCTATGTTCTGTTCTAGGTTATGTGTTTCTATGTTGGCCGGGGTGGTTCTCAATCAGAGGCAACGAGAATCAGCTGTTGCTTGTTGTCTCTGATTGGGAACCATACTTAGGCAGCCTTTTGTGCACTTGTGATTCGTGGGATCTTGTTCCGTGTAGGTTTGTGTTTTGTTAAACCGAGGACTTCACGTATCGTTTGTTGTTTTTGTTGTGTTATTGTGTTGCTAAGTACTCTATTAAAGAAGATGTACGCATATCACGCTGCGCCTTGGTCCACTCATTATAACGATCGTGACAATGGCATGACCTTAAAAAGGCAGTTCATGCTCGAAAACCCTCCAATGTGGCTGAATTACAACAATTCTGCAAAGATGAGTGGGCCAAAAATTCCTCCACAGCGCTGTAAAAGACTCATTGCAAGTTATCGCAAACGCTTGATTGCAGTTGTTGCTGCTAAGGGTGGCCCAAACAGTTATTAGGTTGTAGGGGGCAATCACTTTTTCACAAAGGGCCATGTGGGTTTGGATTTTGTTTTCCCTTAATAATAACAACCTTCATTTCAAAACTGCATTTTGTGTTTACTTGTGTTATCTTTGACTAATATTTAAATTTGTTTGATGATCTGAAACATTTAAGTGTGACAAACATGCAAACAAATAAGAAATCAGGAAGGGGGCAAACACTTTTTCACACCACTGTAATTTTCCTTCCTCATGATGCAATCTATTTTGTGAAGTGCACCAGCCCCTCCTGCAGCAAAGCATCCCCACAGCATGATGCTGCCACCCTCGTGCTTCACGGTTGGGATGGTGTTCTTCGGCTTGCAAGCACCCCCTTTTTCCTCCAAACATAACGATGGTCATTATGGCCAAACAGTTCTATTTTTGTTTCATCAGACCAGAGGACATTTCTTCAAAAAGTACGATCTTTGTCTGCATGTGCAGTTTCAAACCGTAGTCTGGCTTTTTTATGGCGGTTTTGGAGCAGTGGCTTCTTCCTTGCTGAGCGGCCTTTCAGGTTATGTCGATATAGGACTCGTTTTACTGTGGATATAGATACTTTTGTACCTGTTTCCTCCAGCATCTTCACAATGTCCTTTGCTGTTGTTCTGTGATTGATTTGCACCTTTCGTACCAACGTACGTTCATCTCTAGAAGACAGAACGCATCTCCTCCCTGAGCGGTATGACGGCTGCGTGGTCCCATGGTGTTTATACTTGCGTAGTATTGTTTGTACAGATGAACGTGGTACCTTCAGGCGTTTGGAAATTGCTCCCAAGGATGAACCAGACTTGTGGAGGTCTACAATTCTTTTTCTGAGGTCTTGGATGATTTCTTTTGATTTTCCCATGATGTCAAGCAAAGAGGCACTGAGTTTTTTTATTTTTTTATTTTATTTCACCTTTATTTAACCAGGTAAACCAGTTGAGAACAAGTTCTCATTTACAACTGCGACCTGGCCAAGATAAAGCAAAGCAGTGCGATAAAAACAACAACACAGAGTTACATATGGGGTAAAACAAAACAAAGTCAAAAATACAACAGAAAAACATATATATACAGTGTGTGCAAATTTAGCAAGTTATGGAGGTAAGGCAATAAAATAGGCTATAGTGCAAAATAATTACAATTAGTATTAACACTGGAATGATAGATGTGCAAGAGATGATGTGCAAATAGAGATACTGGGGTACAAATGAGCAAAATAAATAACAATATAGGGATGAGGTAGTTGGGCGGGCTAATTTCAGATGGGCTGTGTACAGGTGCAGTGATCGGTAAGGTGCTCTGACAACTTGAAGGTAGGCCTTGAAATACATCCACAGGTACACCTCCAATTGACTCAAATTATGTCAATTAGCTTTTCAGAAGCTTCTAAAGCCATGACATAATTTTCTGGAATTTTCCAAGCTGTTTAAAGGCACCGTCAACTTAGTGTATGTAAACGTCTGACCCACTGGAATTGTGATACAGTGAATTATAAGTGAAATAATTTGTCTGTAAACAATTGTTGGAAAAATTACTTGTGTCATGCACAAAGTAGATGTCCTAACCGACTTTTAATGACTCCAACCTAAGTGTATGTAAACTTCCGGCTTCAACTGTAGCTTACTTACTTTCTCGTGTTCTTCTTATTTTGTGTGTTTTTGTTCTACTTGTACTTTTTTATTAATTTTATAGTACTACTGATATTGATTGCTGCATTGTTGGGAAAGAGCAAGCAAAAAAGGTATTTAATTGTGCTAGTGCACGTGATAATAAAAACATGAAACTTGACACACTCCGCTACACCTGCTCCTCACTCTTGTTTGGGTCCAGGTGTGTGACCGGGGCTACCTGCGTGGGTTTGCAGCAGTCTTCACAGATGTACTTGAGGAAACAGAGGTAGGCGCTCCCTGACACAATAACAGTGATGATGATGATGATGGTGGCGCCGAATGCTGGGGACACAACGTTCTCCAGGACAGACTTCAGACCCCCCACGTTGAACCCAGCACCACTGCCCTCCGCTGGGGTCATACTCGGTCGGTTGGTGGTGTGACCTGGATGAAGAAGAGGGTTGGGGTCAATGACATGTCAGCTCTGGGCAAAAACACTAGCTGTAACTAGGTGGAGGTATTTTTTCCCCAATCAACAAGGCTGTAGTTGCCTGGTTGTGTTTTGTAGGTTGGAATAGGTAGTGCGTAGTGTTGAAGGTACTGTACTAGAATGTTTACTGTTTAAGCCAACACAGCTTCATAAGTAGGTTACTGTCATTTCACTATTCTCTACCAATGGATTATTTACCACAATGGTAGATATAACTTTGTATGGTATTGGGAGGGAGGGACACATCTTTCAGAACAGTGTGAAACCGTGACTGAATCTCACATGGGGTTCCTCATGCATCCACTCAGTGATGGCTGCAGGCACCTCTAATGAAAGGAAAACTGTCACTAAGATGTTTATAATTATGGTTACTAGTGTTGTTGGCAGCTGGGCTTTTATGCCAGGCCTGGGGAACATAATAAATTAACAACGGACTACTAATGAATTGCATTCTGTCTGTGAAGAAGGGAGGTGGAGAAGGCTTTTGATTATCTGTTGTTATCTGTTGATTATCTGTTGTTATCTGTTGATTATCTGTTGTTCTGGGGAGATTCTAGACAGAAACTACATTAAAAGGAAAAAGAACATGCAGCTGCCAGAATTGCCTTTTACCTGTTGAGAAGATATGACGAATGGGCACACATAGGCAGGGTTTATTAAAAAAGTTTCCTATAACAGTTCCGACTGTCTGTGAGTTATAGCTCTGGATGGAAACAATATCCTTTTATCCGTCTGAAAATCTGTCAATATTGCTATTATACTACCCCAGATAGAGTCGCACGTCAACAAACACACAGACATGCAAACAAACTCTCTCACACTCACACACACACCTGTACAAATCTAATATTTCTGTGCTAAATCTGATATGCATGGTTGGCCGTTATACTCGGGTGGTCGATCATTTACATTATCTATTGCTGCCAGCTAGCTCTTGACACTGAGACTGTGGGAATTCCCTGTTGCAGCCAGGGGAGCATCAGTATGAAACACGTTCTCCATCTCTATTTCAAAGACAACAACAACACTAATTGTCACCCAAGTGAATGTACTGTATCTACAGTACATACCCTCGTGTGATGGAGTAGAGTAGAGGACTAGGCTCAGCCTCTGATTGTAGCATTGACTCAGAAACGTGATGGCTTTCTGAGTCATTGTGCCAGGTTCTGTACTCTTTTGGTTAGACAAATTCTTGTGACATGCACAGTATACAGCAGGTGTAAAACAGTGAAATGCTAACTTGCGAGCTCTTTCCCAACTGCATTCACAATAAAGGTAATAATATAGATAGGAAGAAAAACCTGAAATACGAGAGAAGAAAAAAAAAGAAAAAAGAGGAGAAACACGAGAATGCAGTTATATACAGGTTTTATATACAGGTCAATGCAGTGCCAGTACTGTTATTACAATGTGCAGGGGTACTGAGTGACTGAGGAAGGAATGTACACGTAAACAGGGGTAAAAGTGACTACTATCTTAAATACCAATGTAATAATAATCATAATAATGTCTAGGTGGGAGAGGGCAGTGTGGAGTGCAATTGAGATTGCGTCGTCTGTGGATCTGTTGGGGCGGTATGCAAGTTGGAGTGGGTCCAGGGTTTCTGTGATGATAGCGTTGATGTGTGCCATCACCAGCCTTTCATGATTACTGAACTGATTGCTACAGGGCGGTAGTCATTGTGGCACGTTACCTTCGAGTTTTTGGGAACAGGAATGATGGTGGTCAGCTTGAAACATGGGGATAACAGACAGACAGGGAGAGGTTGAAAATGTCAGTGAAGACGCCAGCCAGCTGGTCTGCGCATGCTCCGAGAACGCGACCTGGAATATCATCTGGCCTTACGAGTGTTGACCTGTTTAAAAGTCTTACTCACATCTGCCTTGGAGAGTGAGTTCACCCAGATCTCCGGAACAGCGGGGGCCCTCATGCAAGGCTCAGTGTTGTTTTTGTTGAAGCGTTCGTAGCCTTCACCGTAGCCTCAGGGTTAGCTGCTATAGCTTTATGTGCAGTGGCTCTGTCGTTTAGCTTGGCACGTACCTACCAGGGTTGGGGCAAGACAGAGAGCGAGAGAGAGATACCTACCAGGGTTGGGGTCAATTCCACAAATTAAATTATCTTTCCCTGTAAATTCCATTTAATTCAATTCAAATTCCAGATCAGTCTTTGAATTCAGAGATAATTAAATTAATCTGAATTCCGATTGTTTGGTAAATTCCAAGAATTCAATTCCCAATTCAATATTATCCCCAACAATTCCACAAATTCAAATTCAAATTCAATTCCCTCAGGCTGATCATGTCACTGTTCAGACAGCCTAGCTATACTGGAAATATAAGAATATAGGTTGAAATGATTAATTATACGATTTTTTAATATTATTTCTGAGCTCCAAGATAAGCCTGACGCTCGTCGGATGTGGCATGGCTTGCAAACTATCACGGATTACAAAGGGAAACCCACCCGCGAGCTGCCCACTGGGAACCCCCCCTGTTTTCCTTGATGGCCAAAAAGCTCAATTTTAGTCTCATCTGACCAGAGTACCTTCTTCCATATGTTTGGGGAGTCTCCCACATGCCTTTTGGCGAACACCAAACGTGTTTGCTTATTTTTTTCTTTAAGCAATGGCTTTTTTCGGGCCACTCCTTGCCTGGTCCGTGAGTTTTGGTGGGCGGCCCTCTCTTGGCAGGATTGTTGTGGTGCCATTTTCTTTCCATTTTTTTATAATGGATTTAATGGTGCTCCGTGGGATGTTCAAAGTTCCTGATATTTTTTTATAACCCAACCCTGATCTGTACTTCTCCACAACATTGTCCCTGACCTGTTTGGAGAGCTTCTTGGTCTTCATAGTGCCGCTTGCTTGGTGGTGCCCCTTGCTTAGTGGTGTTGTAGACTCTGGGGCCTTTCAGAACAGGTGTATATATACTGAGATCATGTGACAGATCATGTGACACTTAGATTGCACACAGGTGGACTTTATTTAACTAATTATGTGACTTCTGAAGGTAATTGGTTGCACCAGATCTTATTTAGGGCCTTCATAGCAAAGGGGGTGAATACATATGCACACACCACTTTTCCATTATTTATTTTGTATAATTCTTTGAAACAAGTTATCACCAATTTGGACTATTTTGTGTATGTCCATTACATGAAATCCAAATAAAAATCTATTTAAATTACAGGTTGTAATGCAACAAAATAGGAAAAACGCCAAGGGGGATGAATACTTTTGCAAGGCACTGTATATTATTTCTCTATTTTCTTTCTGTCTGCATTGTTGGGAAGGGCCGTAAGTAAGCATTTCACTGTTAGTTTACGAAGCATGTAACGAATAACATTTGATTTGATTTAGACACCCACTCATCCCAGCAATCTAACTGAGACACCCCTATGAGTGACTCATCCTCCATTCATCTCCTCATTCGATTGCATTCCCTATTTTCCAGCAACACTTCAGAGACCTTTTCCTGAGATTAATTGACTGATATGGCTTTAACGCCTGGTCAGTCATTATATTGAAAAAATGTAAAACCTCTGTCACCTTTTTCTATTTAAAGCTATGTTCATGTAGATTACGATCTTCCTGTCTTCCATTCTCTCTGTGTAATCACTGTAGCTGGTCAGAGCTCTGTCTCACTCTTCAAATATGACTTGCTATCAACCGCTGTGTCCTACTCTTTTAATAATACATTGCAACATGTCATTCTACTACCTTCCAAGCTGTGCGTGATTAATCAGTAATATTAATGATTAGATTCAATAATGGAATCCAATTAGCTCCCTGTGCAGAGAGAGATAAATAGAGATCTACTCAGTGGCCAGTTTATAAGGTACACCCATCTAGTACCAGGTCGGACCCCCCTTTGCCTCCAGAACAGCCTAAATTCTTTGGGGCATGGAAACGTTGCTAAATTGGTATCAAGGGACCTAAAGTGTGCCAGGAAAACATTCCCCACACCATTACACCACCGCCACCAACCTCTACCGTTGACACCAGGCAGGATGGGGCCATGGACTCATGCTGCTTATGCCAATTCCTGACTCTACCATCAGCATGACCCAACAGGAACTGGGATTCGTCGGACCAGGCAATGTTTTTCCACTCCTCAATTGTCCAGTGTTGGTGATTGCATGCTCATCCGTGACAAGGACCGACGAGTTGTGCATTTCGAGATGCTGTCCTGCACACCACTGTTGTACTGCATCGTTATTTGCATGTTTGTGGCCCGCCTGTTAGCTTGCACAATTCTTGCCATTCTCCTTCGACCTCTCATCAACAAGCTCTTTTCACCCACAGGACTGCCGGTGACTGGATGTTTTTTGTTTGTCGCACCATTCTCAGTAAACCCTAGACACTGTCGTGCGTGAAAAGTCCAGAAGGGCGGCCATTTCTGAGATACTGGAACCGGTGCTCCTGGCACCTACGATCATACCACGCTCAAAGTCGCTTAGGTCACTCGTTTTGCCCATTCTAACATTCAATCAAACAATAACTGAATGCCTCGATGCCTGTCTGCATGCTTTATATAGCAAGCCACGGCCACGTGACTAACTGTCTGTAGGAGCAAACCTGTCAGGAGTGCTGTATGTGGAATGTGTTTGATCTTTCATGCCTACTTTTTTTTTTTTACAGATTGGACTGTACGAGAGTAAGTGCCCCTCTGCAAGCCCCCCCCTTAGCCTTGTAAATCTGCCCATTTGTAAATTAAGATTTGTCTGTATCCTTTTCTCAAAGGTAATTTAAAACCTTATTTTGTATGAATTTTTTGGCATGCCTCCAGACTACCGTAGCAAAATGTGTGTCCCCAAATTTCAGAGTCGCTCCTACGCTCCTGTTTGGTTCAATGTGGGGAGGGCTGTCTGAAACTCAAAGACAGATCCTTGAAAGAGGCAGAATGAATGGTGTAACAAAATTAATCTAAAGTCGATCGATAAGCAACAAGCAACAGAAAGGGAATGAGTGTTCTCCGGATGCTGAAGACAGGTCTGTTCTGCCCCTGACACTCTCTGTTCCCCCACTCTCTTGGATCATTACCAGGGCTGTTTTGATTACAGCACTCACTGAAACAACATCTCTGCAACACATTTTAGTGGTTTTCTCGCCATCTCTCTCTCTCTCTGCACACACACATTCTCCCTCTTTCTGTCACTCTCTCTTTCACCGTCGCTCTCTCATATAATTTGTCACACAAACACTGTCACACACTGTCAGAGGATTGCACAGACCTTTTGGGGGTCATGTGCACAAAAAAAAGTGCACCGCCCCCCGATAAATCATGCAACATGGGTCACAGACTCGTTGAGCAATTATTACAAGAAGAGGAGAAAGCAGCACAATCTTATGAGTAAAGTATTTTGCAAAATTATTTTTAACTGGAATAAATGCTGCACTTCGTAACAATGGCCAACACTATTCCAGTCAAAATAGAAGATTGTAAGAAATACTGTAGCCTACCATTACTATATCCAACCCAACTCCATTTGTTGCCATTATCATGTATACCAGTGGTTTTCAAACTTTTTGACCCGCGACCCCCAAAAAGGAGTGGGTTCAGAACAAATACTAAAAAAAATGGGGGGGGGGGAATTATACCTCCACCGAAAAGGGCACTTTGAACTCTGGAAGGGGTAGAGCCCTATCTGTGCACGTGCCTGCACACTGTGACACTGAGGGAGTTCTATTAACCTGAGCCGTGGTGCACCGGTCTATGGCCCGTGACGTGAACGGGCAAAAGCGGTGAGGGAAGAGAGGCCTTCTGAAATCGAATAGTAATCTGCACCACTCTGTAACTTTACAGCACAATGTAAAGGGGTTAGTTACCCTTATGTAAAAAAAACATGATTTCACATGTAAAATGTCCATTTTATTTCACATGTGAAATCATGTGAAAACATGCGGTTTTGGAACACTTCACATCTGATAATATTTCACATGAAGTTTCACATGTGGATATTTTTCTGATAACATTTCACAGCTGATGCCCTACAAAAAAGGGTAAATCATTAGGATGTCCCCGGAATGTCACGCAGTCAGTGTTTTCAACTTACACATATGATTACATTGTGTATGTTCATTTATACAGTAATTATTATTCAACATGTCCTCACCTGGAATTTGAACTCACAACCTCTTGGTTCATAGCATTACGATGTTCCTGCTATGCCTCCATGTCTGTGTCAATAACTGATTTCACCTCTATTTCTACACTTTGGACCACTAGAAAAACGATTATATTTATCATTCTGATTCAGGAGTAACATTAAAACAGAATCCCAACCAACATTAGACAACTATACAGAACATCTTTCAATTGCTGAAATAAGTCAATTAAATCAATGATAGTCAGTTTAACTGATTACTAAAATAGCAGTGCAGATGGCACTCTTTTGCTAAGTGCAGGGATGAATTATAGATAATTCATCTGTGTGGGACTTCTAAGAATGCTACAGACTTCGTGGCACAGCAGAACGATCAGTGTACCTCTAAACCTGAGATTTTGAGTTCAAATCCCAGGTGGGGTCATATTGAAATGTCAGCACTAAGTGATCATTTCAAATTGTATCATATTGATTAAAGATGTTTACACTATTTTAGCTGAACAGCCTACCACTTACCTTAAAACCCCAAACCATTTAATTACTTCCCTTACAAAAAAAACGTGAAATGTGTAGTGTCACATGTGAAAATCACATTTATCACATGTGAAATACCTTAGCTGTTTTTACATGTTGAGCTGAAAACAAAAGAGACACGTGAAAACAAAAAAGACACGTGAGGTCAGTTATTCACGTGAAAATCGAATTTGCAGTTTTACATGTGAAAAACTAAAAAATGCTGTCACGTGTAGTTTCTTCATGGTATCACATGTTGAAATTTTGCATCCCCATGTTGTCACATTACATGAGATCATGTTTTCACATATGTAGTTTCATGTTATCACATGTTGCTTTTACATGTTGTCATGTTATAACAGTAATGCCACATAAGATCACATGTGATCACATGAAATTCATGTGGTCTTTCCATAAGGGTACTGTGAATTTGACAGTAGCTTCCAGGAAGCTCAGTGGCAAGTAAAATTCTGTGTTTCATATTACAGTACACCTATTGTAATATAAATACGGTATCAAAGCAAGTACTGTGTAATGACACAGTACAATACCGTAAAATGTACTGTATTATACTTTTAAAAAGTCAACGCTACTGTTATCGGAATGAATGAATGAATCAATCAATCAATCAATTTTATTTTATATAGCCCTTCTTACATCAGCTAATATCTCGAAGTGCTGTACAGAAACCCAGCCTAAAACCCCAAACAGCTAGTAATGCAGGTGTAAAAGCACGGTGGCTAGGAAAAACTCCCTAGAAAGGCGAAAACCTAGGAAGAAACCTAGAGAGGAACCAGGCTATGAGGGGTGGCCAGTCCTCTTCTGGCTGTGCCGGGTGAAGATTATAACAGAACCATGCCAAGATGTTCAAAAATGTTCATAAGTGACAAGCATGGTCAAATAATAATCAGGAATAAATCTCAGTTGGCTTTTCATAGCCGATCATTAAGAGTTGAAAACAGCAGGTCTGGGACAGGTAGGGGTTCCATAACCGCAGGCAGAACAGTTGAAACTGGAATAGTAGCAAGGCCAGGCGGACTGGGGACAGCAAGGAGTCACCACGGCCGGTAGTCCCGACGTATGGTCCTAGGGCTCAGGTCTCTCAGTTGGCTTTTCATAGCCGATCATTAAGAGTTGAAAACAGCAGGTCTGGGACAGGTAGGGGTTTCGTAACCGCAGGCAGAACAGTTTATAGCAGCAAGGCCAGGCGGACTGGGGACAGCAAGGTGTCATCATGCCCGGTAGTCCTGACGTATGGTCCTAGGGCTCAGGTTCTCAGAGAGAAAGAGAGAACGAGAGAATTAGAGAGAGCATACTTAAATTCACACAGGACACTAGATAAGACAGGAGAAGTACTCCAGGTATAACCAACTAACCCCAGCCCCCCGACACATAAACTACTGCAGCATAAATACTGGAGGCTGAGACAGGAGCGGTCCGGAGACACTGTGGCCCCATCCGAAGAAACCCCGGACAGGGCCAAACAGGAAGGATATAACCCCACCCACTCTGCCAAAGCACAGCCCCCGCACCACTAGAGGGATATCCTCAACCACCAACTTACAATCCTGAGACAAGGCCGAGTATAGCCCACAGAGGTCTCCACCACAGCACAAACCAAGGGGGGGCGCCAACCCAGACAGGAAGATCACGTCAGTAACTCAACCCACTCAAGTGACGCACCCCTCCCAGGGACGGCATGAAAGAGCACCAGCAAGCCAGTGACTCAGCCCCTGCAACAGGGTTAGAGGCAGAGAACCCCAGTGGAGAGGGGAACCGGCCCGGCAGAGACAGCAAGGGCTGTTCGTTATTCCAGAGCCTTTCCGTTCACCTTCACACTCCTGGGCCAGACTACACTCAATCATATGACCTACTGAAGAGATAAGTCTTCAGTAAAGACTTAAAGGTTGAGACCGAGTCTGCGTCTCTCACATGGGTAGGCAGACTGTTCCATAAAAATGGAGATCTATAGGAGAAAGCCCTGCCTCCCGCTGTTTGCTTAGAAATTCTAGGGACAATTAGGAGGCCTGCGTCTTGCGACCGTAGCGTACGTATTGGTATGTACGGCAGGACCAACTCGGAAAGATAGGTAGGAGCAAGCCCATGTAACGCTTTATAGGTTAACAGTAAAACCTTGAAATCAGCCCTTGCCTTAACAGGAAGCCAGTGTAGGGAAGCTAGCACTGGAGTAATATGATCAAATTTCTTGGTTCTAGTCAGGATTCTAGCAGCCGTATTTAGCACTAACTGAAGTTTATTTAGTGCTTTATCCGGGTAGCCGGAAAATAGAGCATTGCAGTAGTCTAACCTAGAAGTAACAAATGCATGGATTAATTTTTCTGCATCATTTTTGGACAGAAAATTTCTAATTTTTGCAATGTTACGTAGATGGAAAAAAGCTGTCCTTGAAACAGTCTTGATATGTTCGTCAAAAAGAGAGATCAGGGTCAAGAGTAACGCCGAGGTCCTTCACAGTTTTATTTGAGACGACTTTACAACCATCAAGGTGAATTGTCAGATTTAACAGAAGATCTCTTTGTTTCTTGGGACCTAGAACAAGCATCTCTGTTTTGTCCGAGTTTAAAAGTAAAAAGTTTTCAGCCATCCACTTCCTTATGTCTGAAACACAGGCTTCTAGCGAGGGCAATTTTGGGGCTTCACCATGTTTCATTGAAATGTACAGCTGTGTGTCATCCGCATAGCAGTGAAAGTTAACATTATGTTTTCGAATAACATCCCCGAGAGGTAAAATATATAGTGAAAACAATAGTGGTCCTAAAACGGAACCTTGAGGAACACCGAAATGTACAGTTGATTTGTCGGAGGACAGACCATTTACAGAGACAAACTGATATCTTTCCGACAGGTAAGATCTAAACCAGGCCAGAACTTGTCCGTGTAGACCAATTTGGGTTTCCAGTCTCTCCAAAAGAATGTGGTGATCGATGGTGTCAAAGGCAGCACTAAGGTCTAGTAGCACGAGGACAGATGCAGAGCCTCGGTCTGACGCCATTAAAAGGTCATTTACCACCTTCACAAGTGCAGTCTCAGTGCTATGATGGGGTCTAAAACCAGACTGAAGCATTTCATATACATTGTTTGTCTTCAGAAAGGTGTCACGATCGTCTAGAACAGGAGACCAATGCGCAGCGTTGCGAGTGAACATAGTATATTTATTAAATACTCACACGAGCAAAACAAACAAACAACGAATCCGTGACGTCTGTGGTACAACACGCACACACACGAACAAAATCCCACAACCCGAAAGGAAAACAGATAGATTAAATATGGCTCCCAATCAGAGACAAACAGCCGACAGCTGACACTCGTTTGCCTCTGATTGGGAGTCACACCGGCAAACATAGAAAATAAACCACCTAGAACACCCACCAGAGAAACCGAAAACATAGAATGAACACACCCTGGTTCAACATAATGAGTCCCCGAACCAGGGTGTGACAGTACCCCCCCCTAAAGGCGCGGACTGTGACCGCGCCTAAATACGAGCAAAACAGGGGAGGGCTGGGTGGGCATTCTTCCTCGGCGGCGGCTCCGGCTCCGGGCTTGATCCCCACTTCCTCTCCAACCCCCCAAAGTACTCCTGGTCCTGTCTAGCCCCGCTGGCCGGAGCCGGACTGACGACACGCGCCCCTGGCTTGGTGCGTGGAGCAGGAATGGACCGAATGGGCTGGCGACGCACACCACTGACTTGGTGCGGAGAGCAGGGACGAGCCGGACAGGGCTGACGAGACGCACCACAGACTTGGTGCGGGAAGCTTGGATGGGCCGGACTGGGCTGGCGACGCGCACCGTATCCCTGGTGCGAGTGGCCGGAACAGGCCGGGTCGGGCTGGCGACGCGCACCGTATCCCTGGTGCGAGTGGCCGGAACAGGCCGGGTCGGGGCTGGCGACGCCGCACCGTATCCCTGGTGCGAGATGGCCGGAACAGGCCGGGTCGGGCTGGCGACGCGCACCGTATCCTTGGTGCGAGTGGCCGGAACAGGCCGGGTCGGGCTGGCGACGCGCACCGTATCCCTGGTGCGAGTGGCCGGAACAGGCCGGGTCGGGCTGGCGACGCGCGCACCGTATCCTTGGTGCGGGGAGCAGGCACAGGCCGGGCTGGGCTGGGGACGCGCACCACAGGCTCCATGCGAGGAACAGGAACAGACAGGACCGCACTGAGGACACACACCCCTGGCCCTACACGGGGATCAGGAACGGGCCGGACCGGACTGGTAACACACCCCAGTACCCTTGGCCGTGCCTCTACACCTTCCTTCCCCTTCGTGACCAGTGGCCCCCTTAACCTGGCGGCCCTATCTGCCAACCTCCTGCACTCCTCCAACCCGTACACCTGCTGCCCCGACGTCGTGAGCCCCCTAAAAATTTTCTGGGGGTCTCTCCTCCCCCGTGGACCAGGCCTCCATCATTCTCGCCCACTTCTCGCTCCTCTGTTTCCAATTATCGCCCTTCAGCTCCTGGACACGCTGCTTGGTCTGGTCTTGGTGGGATTTTCTGTCACGATCGTCTAGAACAGGAGACCAATGCGCAGCGTTGCGAGTGAACATAGTATATTTATTAAATACTCACACGAGCAAAACAAACAAACAACGAATCCGTGACGTCTGTGGTACAACACGCACACACACGAACAAAATCCCACAACCCGAAAGGAAAACAGATAGATTAAATATGGCTCCCAATCAGAGACAAACAGCCGACAGCTGACACTCGTTTGCCTCTGATTGGGAGTCACACCGCAAACATAGAAAATAAACCACCTAGAACACCCACCAGAGAAACCGAAAACATAGAATGAACACACCCTGGTTCAACATAATGAGTCCCCGAACCAGGGTGTGACAAAAGGCAGTGAGTTGCTGCGCAACAGCTTTTTCAAAAATTTTTTGAGAGGAATGGAAGATTCGATATAGGCCGATAGTTTTTTATATTTTCCGGGTCAAGGTTTGGCTTTTTCAAGAGAGGCTTTATCACTGCCACTTTTAGTGAGTTTGGTACACATCCGGTGGATAGAGAGCTGTTTATTATGTTCAACATAGGAGGGCCAAGCACAGGAAGCAGCTCCTTCAGCAGTTTAGTAGGAATAGGATCCAGTATGCAGCTTGAAGGTTTAGAGGCCATGATTATTTTCATCATTGTGTGAATGGATTAATGAAATTCATTGAGGGGAGGGGTTTGTATTTCACAGTATCTTACTGCAATTAAAAGGGATTGGTGCAAGCAGGTTGGCTGCTAGGTAAAGTATAATGAATATTTGGTGTTTGATATCACTTGCACTTCCAGAGGCCATGATTATTTTAATCATTGAATGAATGGATTAATGAAATTCATTGAGGGGAGGGGTTTGTATTTCACAGTATCTTACTGCAATTAAAAGGGATTGGTGCAAGCAGGTTGGCTGCTAGGTAAAGTATAATGAATATTTGGTGTTTGATATCACTTGCACTTCCAGAGGCCTAAACAGAGACTTCCAAACTGGCAGCGACTACATGGCAAAACAGACAAAATGGACATGGCAAAAGGGTCAACCATTTAAGGTTTAAGACTTGCTGCCCCCTATTCAGAATTGATACAGCATTCTCACTCACAGGTGCAACAAATACACCCCATGAAATATGTTAATGAGACAGAAACAAAAATACCATGCACCCACTAGTGGTCAAAAGGTTTTTGGTGCTCCAAAGATACAGTACAGTCCAGTACTGTATTCTGTGGGGTGGAATTACAGTACCAATTCAAATACATCAATTATTTCCCCACCCACAACATTTTCCCACCATGCACCATAATTCAGTTGGTAGAGCATGGCGTTTGCAACGCCAGGGTTGTGGGTTCGATAAAAATAATGTATGTGCTAACTGTAAGTCGCTCTGGATAAGAGCGTCTGCTAAATGACTAAAATGTAAATGTAAATAATTTACAGTATGCTACATTAAAAACATTTCAGAGTATTTTACTGTCGATAGTACCCCAAATTACTGTACAATTTACAGTTTTCCATTACAGTGCATGGTGCATCGTCCATAAACATACATCTCTTTTTCATCAAATATGTTAGAATTTTCAAACTAGTTTTCATTGGGAAGACAGATAAAGCGTTTTTATCAAAAGCAATCACTTTTGCATGTGAAAAAACAGAATCCTACACACATAGAAAAAAAGGTACTATATAGAACCTAAAAGGTTTCTTAGGCTGTCCCCATAGGACAGGGGTAGGCAACTAGATTCAGCCGCGGGCCAATTTTTGTCGGAGTGGATGGTCGGGAGGATGGAACATAATTATAATAATTTGTACACTCCAAATTGACCTAGTGCTTTTACAGTCTTTTTTTACCAAAAATGTAATCCTGAATTTATAAAACTTTGGGGGGCCAAAATAAATCACTCGCGGGCCTGTTGCCGACTCCTGCCATAGGAGAACCCTTTTGGTTCCAAGTAGAACCGTTTTGGGTTCCATGTAGAACCCTTTACACAGAGGGTTCTACATGGAACCCAAAATGGTTCTACCTGGAACCAACAAGGGGTTTTACCTGTAAAAAAAAAGGGTTCTCCATTAGGGACAGCCAAATAACCTTTTGGAACCCTTTTTTCTAAGTGTGTACTCATTACTCCACGTACTTAATCTAGCCTAGGCTACGGTTCCAAAACGAATGTAATCACTTTTCCTGATAGCCGGGCCAGATAATTGAATCCCTTCATTGATCAATGGTCACACCCCATGAACATTTTCCCCCACCAAAGCTGTAATGGTATTTTAGGACATAAAGGCAAACTGAGTGGATTTTAAAGTGGGACAAAACACCTACTCAGCTTTGAAGTAGACCAGACCAAATAGGTTGATTTGTTTCAACAAGGTTGAATAATAACATAGGCCTAATTATAATTCTTCAGAGCCCATTAGATAATTTCCTTTCAGATCCCTCAATCAGTTAGAGCTGCAGTGCCCCTGGGGCATATAGCAGTTGTGAATCACAAATAGAAAAATCTACTTTTTCAACATTCAATATGAAGTATGGATGCAGCAGGTATCCACTAACCATTCCCTGACCGATTCAGTATCCTTTGGTTTTAACATTCATTCAACTATTTACCAGCAACCAGCACCCGTGTTTCATCTCTTACCTCGAACAATGGAGAAAGACAAAAAGGAAAACAGCAGCACTCCAATGGAAACACATACACGTTCTGTGGGCATCTTTATAAAAAAAAGTCCTGTGTGGCAGATTGAATGATACAATTCAGTAGTTGAATGAATGCAGAGCCTTACTGAATAAAAATGATAAATAAGGATATAAGACTCTGTATGAAGGAAGTGACTCTGTAGCATAGAACCAAAAACAATAACACTTCCAATATTGTAATTCAATGGTCTACTACATAACCTAAAATAAATAAATAGCAAGCAACACCTGTGAAACAAAACAACTAAGACATACCTATGAATGCGCTGAGAACTGTTAAAATATCTAAAATGTACTATTATTCAATTACGTTTTAAATTATCATGTGTAATAAATTTATTAGCCTACCTCAATTATTTTAATCTTCATGGGTGGTGCGCGTTGTAAAATAAGAAACCCTACACAACCGCAGGTGGACTACACAAACACATTTCTTTGAAGTGAGAGAGAACATAGTGATAGTAGTAGTCAAAGAAAAGTACTTCTGTTTCTCTGTAATCTTTTCAAAACTTGAAGAGCTGCGATAGATAAAGCGTCTAGACCCAAATGGCAAGCTGTATAAACCCAACGCGAAACATAAAGTCACATCTTCCGTCGCTGCTGAGCACACTGTGACGAATTGAACTGATGCGTTTTAGGTGGTTCTCCTCAAAGAGGGCAAGCATCGTCGCCTCTGCTATGACTAAAATAATGCATTGTCTACTTAAGGCAATACCGCCAAATGGTGGAAAAAAATTGAAAATAAATCAGACAATCCAAATGGAAATCATGTAGCCAAATGTATTGTGCGTTATTTCTGCATTATTATATTTTGTGCACAACAATAAAACAAATGTAATGCTGTTATCACGTGCAGCAAATGGAGTAACTGTAGAATGAAGCATGTCCACACAAAAAGAGATGGAAAAAAGAATGACAAATAAGGGGCAGAGGGAGAGATGAAGAAGCAGAGCGAGAGAAGATGAGAAAGAAAGTGCAATAATAGTGTAGCTTGAAGAAACCCAAAGAAAGAGACGAAAAAAGTAGTCAAACAAACAGTACATATTCCAACAGAAAATTAGGAGGAACAGAGGGCAAATGTAATGTTCCACTATTATGCAAAATATTACAATGTAACAGATGTAATGAGGCCACTTGAAATGAGAGCTCAGCTTTCATTAAGGCAGACTGTGTGAAGCAATCAATCCAAATGTACATGATGTTCTCAAGACTGTGTATAGCACAGTGAATTCCCTATAGGATACATCAGTGTGTGTGTCTACAACATCGCAAGGTCTCTTTGGCCATCCATTGACCTTACAGAATTGCAAGCTAACCTAACCTACATTGATTGGTTTGGATGAGTGGGTATTCACTGGATTTGAAAACATAAGTGGACTGTATAAGTTCAATTGAATTCAGTTCCAATTTCAGCCAAATTCCCCACTGTAGACCACAGTGATCAAAAGTGCTTCGAATTTGAGGCCTATATTTTTGTCTGACATTAACCTTACATAATTATTTGGAGCTCCTAGTGAAAGGACAACCCTGTCCATCAAACACCAACACCTTTTCACCAGAAACATTATGTCTTGGTATTTTCCAGAGGATTGGGTCTTATCTGTACTTCTCCCTCTCCTTTCCCCATATCTCAGTACAGCACAGGAGCTTGGTTGCACTTTAATTGGGGAGGACAGGCTCGTGGTAATGGCTGGAGCGGAATAGATTCAAATCCATGGTTTCCATGAATTTGATGCCATTCGCACCATTCCAGTCATTATTATGAGCTGTCCTCCCCTCAGCAGCCTCCACTGCAGTACAGGCCATCTGTATGTACACAATGGGAAACACAAGTAGATTTCCTGGCTGCTGTAGTAATTGGTCACACTAACAGTTCCAGGAGTTTGGGTACTAAGAGGTGGGATCTGGGAGAAAGACTGATGACACTGACGCACAGGAGCCTAGACGGAGTATTGGAGAAAAGTTACTGTGGGGATCTATTTTCTTATAACTAGATGTGATGCCTAGCTTAGAAAAAATACATTAATGATTAAACATAATAGGTTTGTACTGTACTGATAATAGATTGTTTAACATAACAAGCTGTGATTAATGTGGGGAACTGTTATGGGGGTAGGCTGAGACAGACTTGTGATTCACACAGACACACACACAGCCTCTTTGTTAAACCGCTCAAGGACAGACTATGTCTGAGGTTGCTGACTCGAGACAAGTTGTGGAGATAACAACTAATGCCTGGCAACAGTGAAGCGCCAAGGGACTGGGACCAGCCTGTGCGCCAACGATAGGCTGAGTAAGTCTAAACCACGCTCAGTCTCTACTCTGATAGGCCAGCAGGGAGCGGGAACTATCTCTGTCAGAGTATTTAAAGAAGAACTTAGAACAATGGCTCAGTTCTCTGTCTGCCCTGGGTGGTTTTTCAGTGGGCCCGTATATACGAACATCATATTTACCATTGAAGTGTTTTGCATTAATTAAAATACTAGTCTAGACGTGTATTGACCTCTTTTTGTTCCAATACCAGATTTGAATTGACGCAACTTAACAATTGGTGACCACCGACGTGATCTGGTAGAGGGACTTCGCTGAGTATTGTCCGGCCCATTGGACATCTCTGTCATTGGACGGTGTGTTTCACAAAGAGTCCGGACTACTAAAAAGAGGTAAGCATACACCTATTGTTATATAACTAAAGTTCTGCTCATTGGCTTTATCCAAATTAATTTTGTGAAACACCTGTTTGATGTAAGTGAACTAAATTATGAATTATTATACAAATTATTATGAGTAGATAAGCAACATATTGTGACATGCAAACCTGTGGTGAATGTGATGTTAAACCTTGGTACCATAGAGTATTGTTCCACCGGCACGTACCAGAGGGCTAGGATCGGGGAAAATACTGAAATCCCCAGGCTAGGACCACCAGGGGTGGGAACTGTGGGATATAGGGAATTATTGGATTAAAAGTGTTGCGCTACTGGCAAGGATCGTAACTACGAGGGTACGGCTAGGATCAGAGGGACACTTACAATTTTAGATAGTGTTGCGCTATCGGCAAGGTCTGTAACTAGTACGGCTAGGATCGTAGGAGCACTTTAAAGTACACTATAGTGTTGCGCTTAGGCAGGGAGTTGTACTTGGGGGTACGACCCAGATCGGAGGAGCACTTTAAAGTATAGGGTGTCGTATGAATGAGAGTGCGAATGATCCCAGTGTAATAAAAGAGTGAATGCGGGTTATTAAAATTAATAAACCTGTATACCTTGATAGAAAACTAATTAGGAGTTAAAGAAGTCTGTAGCTGCTTAAACCGTATAACCCGTTAATAAAAATTGGGAACATAAAGGTAAAATAATGAATAACTATTATGACTAAACTGAAACGTTGGAACTGTAACGTTTGATGTTTTAAATAATTATGTTGAAGCAATTTGGTTTATTATTTAATTTAACGTTTGATGTTTGACCCTGCAAAAATACTGGTTAAATAATTAGACTGAAATAATTTGGTTTATCGTTGAAATATAAATATGCACCGACTTTAACTAATTAGGTGGGAATAATTTGATTTAAATAAATATATAGACATACTTTAAATAATTAAATAATGGACAAATATTACAAATTAAAACGAAAAACATGACTACCAGTGGAGAAGCGGAAAGAATATTGACGTATGAACTTGCTCACCCGAACGTAGACATACATCATCGGTGAGAAAGTAGAGAATATTAACATTTGCATTTTTGGTAATTTAGCAGACGCTCTTGTCCAGAGCGACTTGCAGGAGCAATTGGGGTTGGGTGCCTTGCTCGGGGGCAAATCGGCAGATTTTTCGCCTGGTCGGCTCGGGGATTGGAACCGGCGACCTCTCGGTTGCTGGCACGGTGCTCTTGGTTACTGGGCTACCTGCCGCCCCATATGAGTTTAAGGTTGTGCCTTTGTTTGATCATGTGATGGGGTTTGATGGGTGATCGGACCATGACTGGTGTGGTTATGGAAGTAATGTATAAATAGTGGAGAGCCAATAGGGGGTTCCATTAACTATTATGTTTTGTTGGGAATTTCAATGGCATAAGGTGAAATCTGTGTGTATGAGTGAATTCGACGGCTGGTATGGGTGGTGACCGGATACTACTGAGTATTTGGTTTGTTGATGTTGAATGGAAGATTTGTAGCGTGGTTTGGGTTGAATGGAAAGACTCACTTATTCGATAGGGAGTGAGTGCAGAGAGAGAGAGTTTTTGTGTTGCTGAATGAGGTGAAAGCTAGTGCGATTTTCATTTGGTGACGTCACTTGCTCTATGAACTGGAAGTATTTACTTTGAAAGCATCGCGGAATGTGTGGGGTGACTGGCAATGTATGTAGAGGGTCCCTGGTTCGAACACAGGTAGGGACAGTGGGTAAAGCTTTCGCATTGGGGCTATAGACCTAGATTACTACGTGGATTGAGAAATGTGAAAGGTTGAATTAGATAGTAGAAGTATTCTAGAACGGTCTATGAAAATATGTTACAAGGTCCCCGCGCCTCCCCCGTTGTGTAGGAAGGAGCAAGGGGAGGGGTGAGAGATAGTTCAAATGATAGGAATATCATTAAATGTATGCTTATCAACGATAGCAAGTATTTGTTTTATTAATTAGGGCCTAATCAGAGAGAACAGTTAAAGAAATTGAATAGCGAACTGAAATGGCGATAGAGCTGTGAAAATTGAGTTGAGGACAAAGGAGAATAATTTATGGCTCTGGTTAGCGAAAAAAAATAGAGACAGTCTAGCGAGTTAGATTGGGCTGTAAGATTTCAAGTAGAGGTCTAAATACTTGACTGAAAGGCAGTGCTTTGATGAATTCTAATTGTTATTACTTTATTCGATAGGTTGCTTAACACCAGTGGTGTATGCAAATAGTTGGTGAATTATAGAACGATAATTTATTTTCGTTACGGGGACCAGGGGATGCAAGGAGCTTTAGCTATTATGCTGAGGGAATAGCACCAACCTATAGTGGGTTCTAGATTTGTTAAATAAACAAACGTATATTTTAAACTAAAGTAATGCAATAGGCTACAATTATAACATTATCAGAAAAAGGCACAATTTAATGTGAAATAGTTATTACAATTATTATTAATAGTTATTACAGTTATTATCATTGATCCAGTAATGATAGAAGGATAGTAGAGGAAAGGCAAGGGATTAAATCTCATTTAGGGAAAGAAGAAGAGTATGAAGATATATCAGGGAGGAAATACCATTAACTGAGGGATATAAAACGTTTAGCTGAAAAAGACAACAGGAATAATTTACCTTACACCCTAATATAGACATTAGACCACACCAGAAGTAGAGATGGCAGGATCACCAGTAGCAATCATGAAGAGAAGGTTCCCAGAAAATAGTGAAGATATTGGTAATATCTCTAACAAATGAGAAAAAGGACCAGAAAGATAGTAACTAAATGGCCAAAGGAGGGAACATTTGATGTAACCGTGATTGTATTGGCTAAAAAATGAAATATGACATTTACAGGGGGGGACAGGAACAATAGAAGGGGAGACAGATTTTCCTAGGGGGTTGATCAAATAATTGATAATGGATCATTTGAGATGAGATCACATGTAGCAGATTTAGGGTAATCAATTAAATAATCATTGTATACTCGAGGAATTTTGAGTGGTTTTATGGATTAGTTATGAGGAATTAGATTGATACAAACAGTTATTGATGGGTTAGGACTGGGGATATCTGTATCATGTTTTGTGTGTACTACCATCTTTAGATTACTGATGGTAATTGAAGGTTAACAAAATGTATAACCAGGAGAAATAGATTAGCTTATCTCATTGGAATGTTGCCCAGGGCGAGGGGGAGCAGTAGTGAAGTTAGGCAGTGAGCTACCAAATCAAGTGAGGCCTGGCTATTTGTGGTTGTTGTTTTTCAAATTGGGTTTTTCAAATAAAAAACAACACACCTAGTATGATGGTTATAAAGGGTTGTTATGTTAAAATTAGGCAGTATTTAGAAATAAGGGATGGCAATTGGATGATAAATTACCAATATTACCTAAGTGATTGTTTAGGTAGGTGGTAATATTGACACATGAGCAAAACATGTGTCAAAAGGGGGATGGTAGGATTAAATAATAAATATATACGAAGGAGAGGACAAAATACTTGAACACATTTTTTTTTAGATACAGTCTAGAAAGAGAATGCAGTCAGAAATAGAAATTGAGAGCTGAACATGTGTGAAGATAGTTTATTAACCACACCCGTATGTCAGAGGTTTTGTGCCCCACAGGTGAACTAAAGGGGAAGGTGACCCACTCTATCTAACCAGGTGACTGGTGAGCATCCAGTCCCTAAAGAAGAAAAACTGGAAGCAGGCCTGTTGGGAAGGGCCCTATCAGGTTATATTGGTCACTGCCTTTGCCATTAGAATAGCAGAAAGAGCAACCTGGGTCCACGTTGCCCACTGCAAAAAGGTAAGAACACATGCAAGCATGACTGAACACATGCAGAGTTAGAGAGAAGAACTTGACTAATAGGGTCTGGGGATCACCTCTGTTAACGAAGATCTCCTACCCCGACCTATCATCACTGTAGTGTGTTCTCAGGGTGTGAGTATGGGGTAGTACCAAGCAGAAAGACTGAGGACAGGAGAGGGTTGGCGGTTTTTGGGAATATGGATAACTTGAGTTGCATCATAGTCTCGGGAATGGTCTTGATATGTCAAGATCCACCACCAATTGTGCTATGCCCTTACCATTGTTAAGAAGTAAAAGAGAAGAGAAGCGACCCGACATACTGACCGTCAAGGACGAGTGGCCTACAAAATGGGAGTCAGAGAAGGGCAGACTGTCAGATTCAAAATAAGGGTTAGGGACGTAGCCAATGGGTGGGGTACATGTCAATAAGCAATTTGGGATTATAAAATCCCATTATATTCGTGTTCGGCCCCCCCGGCGGATTGTTCCTAGACTCAAGTGTTTAAACACACTTGGGGATGGGGATATGAGACCGAGGGGGACTGAACATCCAGATGGGGGGTAAAGAGAAACAAAGACATCACCAATTATCAATTGGAGATAGTAGTAATGTGACGGACTTAAGTTCGGAAGCACAGGAGAGAATTTTTAACCTTACAGCCCCTGTAACCGATGTGTGGTGGGCGTGTGCCAGTAAAGGCAGTGTAAGGCAGAGAATTCCAAAGGGGTGGCTAGATACGTGCGCCCTGGTTCTACTGGTTCAACTAGTTAGAATTAGTCACCAGGAACCAAGGATTAAACAGATGTAGGAGGAGTTTTAACAAGAAGGAGAATAGCCCTATTTAGATGGATGCGATTGGGATACCAAGGGGGGTATCGGATGGATACCGAGCTATGAAACAATTAGGGGAAGGGTTTACTACCACGTTCTTTTGGTGGGTGACAATAAACAAAATTGTGAATTGGATTAATTATATCTATTACGACCAACAACGATTTATTGGCTGGACTAGGGATGCAACAGAAGGGATCTTTTGAACAATTATCCGCCATCTCACTCTTATGACTTAGTAAACAGAGGTTGGCTCTAGATCAGGCAGAAAGGGGTGGTGTCTATAGAATGGTAAGCCATTGTTGTACGTTTATCCCTAACAATACCAGTCCTGACGGGAGTATCTCTAAAGCCCTAGTTGGTTTAGATAAACTATCAGCTGAAATGAAGAGCATGGCTGGAATGGAGGGAAAACTGACTGTTCTCCTGGTTGGGGGAGTGGTTTGGTAAGTTCGCATCATTGGTGGTTACTGGATTTCTGACCCTAGTAGTTGTGTTTCTAATATTAATGTGCTGTGCTGCCTGTGTAATTCCTTGTTTGAGAAAGTCTGTTACAGATGTTGTGCATACGGCTGGTATGATGCCCCTCCTAGGGGCTCAAGAAGGGGATGCAGACACTAAGATGAAGTTGACAAAGGATGACCCTTGGTTTGCTATTGGTGAGGTGGTGGAGTGACATCCTAGTGGGTGTCTAAAGGGGGCCAAAGTTTACTTCCCTGTTTATGTTTTATGCTTTATTAATCAAGTTAACCATTGTGAATGTTTGTCTTTCCTTATGTGAAGGTTTATTTTTTATTATAATTATTGCCTATTAATAAAAGTGTGATTCTTTTTGTTTGTATTGTATTTTAATGAGTGACACCCTAGTGGGTGTCAAAAGGGGGGATCCTACATTTCCCTGAAATGTCTTATTTTGGTTTTCTTATTTTGGGTTCACACCCAGTGGGTGTGAAAAGGGGGATTGTGGGGATCTATTTTCTTATAACTAGATGTGATGCCTAGCTTAGAAAAAATACATTAATGATTAAACATAATAGGTTTGTACTGTACTGATAATAGATTGTTTAACATAACAAGCTGTGATTAATGTGGGGAACTGTTATGGGGGTAGGCTGAGACAGACTTGTGATTCACACAGACACACACACAGCCTCTTTGTTAAACCGCTCAAGGACAGACTATGTCTGAGGTTGCTGACTCTAGACAAGTTGTGGAGATAACAACTAATGCCTGGCAACAGTGAAGCGCCAAGGGGCTGGGACCAGCCTGTGCGCCAACGATAGGCTGAGTAAGTCTAAACCACGCTCAGTCTCTACTCTGATAGGCCAGCAGGGAGCGGGAACTATCTCTGTCAGAGTATTTAAAGAAGAACTTAGAACAATGGCTCAGTTCTCGGTCTGCCCTGGGTGGTTTTTCAGTGGGCCCGTATATACGAACATCATATTTACCATTGAAGTGTTTTGCAATTAATTAAAATACTAGTCTATTTTACAAGATGTGTATTGACCTCTTTTTGTTCCTATACCAGATTTGAACTGACGCAACTTAACATTACCTAGGTCCAACTGTTCAGAATGTATTGGCTGTTTGCTGATGTAGCCAGATGGGGGTTATGCAGTAGAAAGTAGATACAGTACATTATACTAGAAGAGTGCATATAAGGCTGGTGTGATTTCACAGGTGACAGTTAGGGTAACTTGGTGGAAAATTCTCCCCTTAAGGGAAATTTATATTTTCTGACAGAAAACTGCAAAGTTTGGTAAGATTTAGATACTGTATGTGCATACTGTCAATCCTTGCTTAGGCAAACACATTTTGAAGGGAAATAAGCAGGCAGAATTTCTAGCTAAGCATGATTAGTGGCATCCATGATTTTTTTGGGGGGTGACAAATGTTTACGTGAGAATTACAGTTTAACCCAGGTTGGAGTTTAACCCCAAGCCACCCTATTCTTCCTCCCCTGTAAGTCTGCCTTCCTCTCCCTCTCAGCATTTGGCTGAGGCACATCTAATGCCATGCTTAATACAGGATTACAAATCCAACTGGGCAAATCACGGCAAATAAACTTTTCGGTTTGTGCTAAACTACATAAAAAATAGGATTTGGCTTTGGGCTTTTGAATAGACCTTCAATTCAGACAAAAATGGAAATGAGGCAGCTGGTATTTGTTCAGAATCTTATAGCTGAATATTTGATATTATTCAACCTGTTTCATCAGATGAACTCATGAATTTAGAGTTGAATATGGTAGAATGGATCATTGATTTTCTGATGAACAGAACCTACAAGAGAAGGCTGAACAGCCTGGCTGGTCCCTACAATCCCCTAACCAGTACATATTCTTCACCCCTTCTCTATATCGTGGACATAAATTGCCATAGCAATTCTTGGTACAGTGGTATTTTTACACCGTCTGACCTACATCATTGTATAAATCAACTTTTCTCCACTTATGAATTGTTTTTAAATCCACATCCCTGCCTGCCAATCAAACTTCACTCCAAGTTGACAGATTGATAGCCTAGGTGTCGGTCCATTTCTGATTTGGCCAACTTGTCATGGTCTTGCCAAACAGCCCAAACTTTTCTTGCAGAAGTCTATGAATAATCGAGTTTGGCAGCTCACCGAGTCAGACAAGTTCACTAAAAGGAGGGAGTGAGTCTTTATTTGAACACTTGCTCACCCACAGAACAACAAAAGAACATGGAAAACGAAAAATATTTCAACAAAAAAAACATATCAATCTCTTCTCAACGGGGGAACCACAGATTCTGTGGTCATTCAGTTCATAATTATATATTCCTAGTGGATAAACAGTGGGGTGGGACTGAGGGGGGAATTGTCCTCTGTCTCACCAGTCTCCTCACTGAGGACTAGAAAGTCAGCAGCGGTAGGCCGTTTGGGGGTGGCTTTAGGGGTGCTCTTGGTCTTCTTCTTGGTTCTGTTGGTAAGAGAGGCCACTGAGGCCTTCAGCACTCCGAACCGGGGTTTCTGCTGGGGGTCAAATGGCACTCTGGACGACCCCTCTGGACTCACCAGTAGCCTGTGATCAGACTTCCTGAATTCTGGGGATCATAAACGGGCAAAAACAAATAGGAAAGTCTCATCAAAACTATGGAACAACATTCAACTGTAAAGAAATGAGGATGCAGAAGCTAGATTATCATTGAACACGGAACAACAAAGTATATACAGTGGGGGAAAAAAGTATTTAGTCAGCCACCAATTGTGCAAGTTCTCCCACTTAAAAAGATGAGAGGCCTGTAATTTTAATCATAGGTACAGGTCAACTATGACAGACAAATTGAGAAAAAAAAATCCAGAAAATCACATTGTAGGATTTTTAATGAATTTATTTGCAAATTATGGTGGAAATTAAGTATTTGGTCACCTACAAACAAGCAAGAATTCTGGCTCTCACAGACCTGTAACTTCTTCTTTAAGAGGCTCTTCTGTCCTCCACTCCTTACCTCCATTAATGGCACCTGTTTGAACTTGTTATCAGTATAAAAGACACCTGTCCACAACCTCAAACAGTCACACTCCAAACTCCACTATGGCCAAGACCAAAGAGTTGTCAAAGGACACCAGAAACAAAATTGTAGACCTGCACCAGGCTGGGAAGACTGAATCTGCAATAGGTAAGCAGCTTGGTTTGAAGAAATCAACTGTGGGAGCAATTATTAGGAAATGGAAGACATACAAGAACACTGATAATCTCCCTCGATCTGGGGCTCCACGCAAGATCTCACCCCGTGGGGTCAAAATGATCACAAGAACGGTGAGCAAAAATCCCAGAACCACACAGGGGGACCTAGTGAATGACCTGCAGAGAGCTGGGACCAAAGTAACAAAGCCTACCATCAGTAACACACTACGCCGCCAGGGACTCAAATCCTGCAGTGCCAGACGTGTCCCCCTGCTTAAGCCAGTACATGTCCAGGCCTGTCTGAAGTTTGCTAGAGTGCATTTGGATGATCCAGAAGAGGATTGGGAGAATGTCATATGGTCAGATGAAACCAAAATAGAACTTTTTGGTAAAAACTAAACTCGTCGTGTTTGGAGGACAAAGAATGCTGAGTTGCATCCAAAGAACACCATACCTACTGTGAAGCATGGGGGTGGAAACATCATGCTTTGGGGCTGTTTTTCTGCAAAGGGACCAGGACGACTGATCCGTGTAAAGGAAAGAATGAATGGGGCCATGTATCGTGAGATTTTGAGTGAAAACCTCCTTCCATCAGCAAGGGCATTGAAGATGAAACGTGGCTGTGTCTTTCAGCATGACAATGATCCCAAACACACCGCCCGGGCAACGAAGGAGTGGCTTCGTAAGAAGCATTTCAAGGTCCTGGAGTGGCCTAGCCAGTCTCCAGATCTCAACCCCATAGAAAATCTTTGGATGGAGTTGAAAGTCTGTGTTGCCCAGCGACAGCCCCAAAACATCACTGCTCTAGAGGAGATCTGCATGGAGGAATGGGCCAAAATAACAGCAACAGTGTGTGAAAACCTTGTGAAGACTTACAGAAAACGTTTGACCTGTGTCATTGCCAACGAAGGGTATATAACAAAGTATTGAGAAACTTTTGTTATTGACCAAATACTTATTTTCCACCATAATTTGCAAATAAATTCATTAAAAATCCTACAATGTGATTTTCTGGATTTTGTTTTCTCATTTTGTCTGTCATAGTTGACGTGTACCTATGATGAAAATTACAGGCCTCTCTCATCTTTTTAAGTGGGAGAACTTGCACAATTGGTGGCTGACTAAATACTTTTTTCCCCACTGTACATTGGGAAATAATAGAGGTCTTGTCCGTTGTATGAGTAAATAAGGTGCTATCCGGCCCTCTCATACCTGCAGTTTTGTTTTTATTAAGTCCAAAGGTAACCTTCTTGGATTCGGACTTTGGAGTCTGACACTTCTTCTGTGAAAGAAATTGATAAAATGGGATTACACATTTGTGATAAGACATTTACAAGGAGAGATGGTGATGAAGTAACTTAAAAAAGATGATGCCCAAGAAGGCTAAGGCAGAGGCAGAGTCTAACTTCATTACGTTCCAGAACCATGCCACCATCCCTACACCCCTCTTCTTCAAGAGATCCAAGGGAAGCCCCAGAACATCGCTGTCCAGCAAGAAGAAGGTACTAAACACTGGTTCGACACAGAAGCTGCCTAGTATTACATTGTTTTCTTGGCGCTCACTGGTGTGGACGGCTCTTCGTTGTCCTGAGAAGAGGATGAAACACATAGCAATTTAACAAAAGTCAAAAATGTATAAACAAGAAACCTGTTCAATGGCTACAAGCACATAGCTAACATCAGCTACACTTACGCTAACTAAAATGTTATGCATTTAGGAAATAACTTTCAACTATTTGCATATTTGATGGAGGGGGACATCATCAAATGTGGCAGGCTGATTCAACCTGGGCCTAGGAAGTGAAGTCAATGTGAACTTAAAACTCACGTAGCTCAGTTTAGCTTTCTTGCCTCCAGCCACCCCGTTGACTGTAGCAGACTCTGCCTCGGCCTCCAACTCCTCAGCCTCGACCTCAATCACTACCGGGATCTTCCTCTTCTTCTTCCCTTTCTTCACAGGAGTCTCCAGGTCAGCCTCTGTGGGCTGCTCCTCTGCAATGCTCTCCTCCACTGCTGTGGTCTCTGGCTCCTACTCCTCAGCTACCTGTGCTGCCTTCTTTTTCTTCTTCTTCTTGAGTGGAGTTGGTGTAGCAACCTCTACCAGCTCCGCCTCAGCGTCTACAAGTGTAAGGTTTGAGTCTGCTTCCGTCTGCGTTTCACCCTCGGCCTCCACGCTCTGTTCTTCAGCCTTGGCCGCCTTCTTTTTCTTATTTTTGAGCGGGGTTGATGTAGCGATTTCTGCTGGCGCTGTCTCAGCATCTACAAGTATGACGTCCGCTTCAGTTTCTGGCTGCATTTCACCCTCGACCTCCACGCTCTCCTCTTCAGACTTGGCCACCTTTAGTTTCTTCTTTTTCAGGGGAGTGGTGGCGATGCGGACGTCAGCTGGAGGCTCCTCAGCTGGTGTGGCTTCTGGTTTAGTGTCTGCTGGTGTCGTGTCTACCGGTGTTGCGTCTGTTTCAGCGACTTCTTCCTTTGTGCTCTCAGCAGTCCATTTAGCCTTCTCCCTCCAAGTCTTCTTTAGTGGGGTGGCCGTGATCTCTTCTGCTAGTGGCACTTCTACAGCATCTGGCTTCGTCTCAACCTCCTCTACGGTTGTCTGTTCCTCAGGCTCCTGCTTGGTGCTCTTCCTCCTGCCCTTCCTCTTGGTTGTGCTGGTAGTAGCAGTCTCAGGGGCACTCAGACTCAGACTTCTTGGACGACGTGCTGTCTGGTACTGGCGTCTCAGATTGGGTCTTCTGTCCCATCTCCATTACTTTGGCAGATGATAGGCTCCCCACCACTACATCCTTTGGAGTTTCTGATTGGTTCTCTGTCTCCATGGCAGTTACTGCTGTTGGAGTATCAGTGACCTTCATAGGAGAGGCCTCCTCCTCCAGGACAGCCTCTTGCTTCTCCACCTTCTCCCCAACATCGGTGCCCTCGGCTGGGGTAGAGGTTTCAGTCTTTACCCCAGTCTATCCGGCCTCTGCAGAGTCTGTTGGGGCAGAGTGCTCCGTCTTTGCTTCTGTAGGTGCTGCCTTCTTAGCGTCTGTCGTTTCGCTCTCTGTTGTAGCAGGAGTTGTCAGCCTTCACTTTCGACTCCTCCACCACCCCGTTCTGCTCTTCACTTCTCCCATGCTCCTCTTCTTCCTCTTCTTTGTGGTGGTGTCGCCGGGTGTCTTTGCTGGTTTGCTCTCGTCTGATGCTGCACTCTGGTCTGACTTTCCTGGTTTTGAGTAATTTTTCTTGCCTGAAGTAGAAGATATGGAGATCGCAATGATGTAAGAACTATACTGAACAAAAATATAAACGCAACATGTAAAGTGTTGGTCCCATGTTTCATGAGCTGAAATAAAAGATAGCAGAAATTTTCCATGTGCACAAAGTGCTTATTTAGCTCAGATTGTGTACAAATTTGTTTACATCCCTGTTAGTGAGCATTTCTCCTTTGCCAAGATAATCCATCCACCTGACAGGTGTGGCATATCAAGAAGCTGATTAACAGCATGATCATTACACAGGTGCATCTTGTGCTGGCGACAATAAAAAGGCCACTAAAATGTGCTGTTGTCACACAACATAACGCCACAGATGTCTCAAGTTTTGAGGGAGCGTGCAATTGGCATGCTGACTGCAGGAATGTCCACCAGAGCTGTTGTCAGAGAATTGAATGTTCATTTCTCTACCATAAGCCGCCTCCATCAATTTAGAGAATTTGGCAGTACGTCCTACCTGCCTCACAACCGCAGACCACGTGTAACCACGCCAGCCCAGGACCTCCACATCCAGCTTCTTCACCTGCAGGATCGTCTCAGACCAGCCACCTGGACAGCTGATGAAACTGAGTATTTCTGTCTGTAATAAAACTAATTCTGACTGGCTGGGCCTGGCTCCCCAGTGGGTGGACCTATCCCAGGCCCATCCATGGCTGCGCCCCTGCCTAGTCATGTGAAATCCATAGATTAGGGCCTAATTTATTTATTTAAATTGACTGACTTCCTTATATGAACTGCAACTAAGCAAAATCTTATAAATTGTTGCATGTTGCATTTTTATTTTTGTTCAGTCAATATTGAAAAAATTTACAAATAAACAAAGATGCTTAATATCTATGGAAATCACAGTAACAAAGACCTAAGGTCAAAGGTTAGTGTTTAAATAGTGAGTTTGAGGTACCTTTAGGTTTCTTGTCTGATGAGCTCTCTTCTTCCTCCTCCAGGCCTCTTCATCCTCTTTCTGCTGCCAAACATTTCATCGTCATCCTCATCCGTTGACACTTCCTCTGGGTACTCGTCCTGTGGGAAGACTCCTGAGATAGCAAGACAAAAGGGAGAGAGACGTCAGCTTCTCTGCACATCTATAATAGGGATACTCTGATTAAATAGTTATGACCATCAGGATTCCTACCATCACTGAGATCCCGGAGACTGCAGGGGAACAAAAAAGAAAAGAAAAAAAGACTCAGTCAGAATACACAAGTTGAACCAATTCCTCAATCTGAGTCCATATCAAGCTATTCTAATGTATAAGTGTGTGCATTTTACTTACGTCTTGATGACTTTGTAGAGTCTCTGACTGTTGTGGCTGGGGGTGTTGCTACGGCTGGCTAGCCCAAACAGCCTGTCCGCCAGGGCAGAGTAGTCAAACTGGAGAACAGGTCCGATCCCCCCGTCATCTGGTATCTCAGACTCCGAGTCACTCTCCAGATGGAGCATTTCATCATCCTCCAGACTATCTTCATCTTCTTCCTTAGTTGATACGGTGCCTAAAACCACAAAGGGAAGAGAGGACAAGTCTTATAAAATATTGAATATCTGGACATTTTTAATTAGAGGCCTTGTATTATTAATTTCTCTACCAGTTAGTCCTCAGACTTTCAATGCCTACAGTTGGTCTGCTTTCCAGTGGTTTTCATGGGGGATTTCTTTGCAGCTTTTTTGCCCTTCGGAGGCTTCTTTTTCTCTTCCTCCTCTTCTCCTTCTTCAGAAGCCTGTCCCGAGTCAGACTCCTCAGATCCTCCACCTGTAGCCTTCACCTCCTTCAGCAGGTCTTCAATGGCGAAGGGAGCCTCGTCCACGATGGCACTGAAGATGCTGCTGCAGATAGCCTTGAGCAGGATCCGACTGGGACAAAGGGAACGAGGGAAGGAGAAAGAGAAAAGGGGAATGTGCAGAGGGGGTTGAAAGAGTCAAAGGGTGATGGCCATTAATTTGAAGAGGGTCATAGATAAAGACAGTGGTATTACTCAAGCGGCTGTTGTCGCCCCTTGCACAAAAGTTCACTTCAAAACTCACTCTTTGGTTTTGGATGCTGTTTTGCATAACGGGTCGATGAACGTCAGGTTCTGAGCCGCTGTGAGCCACAATCAAAGCCCTAAATCATTCAACTGTGGTGGAACCAATCTCAGAATGGAACTAGCTAACACACACACAATATGAATTCCTAAAACCCAACAAACCCCAACCATTATTATGACAGCCATATCGTTATCATACTTTAGTAATTTCACATCTCTACCTTCATAAGCTGAATTATTACCTCCCAATTATAACCCTAATTGTAGCAGCAAAACTAAACCTAGATCAGCACTTACAGTAAACATAAGTCATACCTCGGCTGAGCCAACTGCAGCCAGCTCGGTCATGTAGAGGTCCAGTATGTGAAACTGCAACCCACAGGGGGCTCCGCTGGTGCTGTGGAGGATCTGGGCAGTCAGGAGCTCCAGAAACCTGGTCACCACACTGTAGAAAGACAAAACAAGTTATTTGAACATCACTGGAAGGATGCATGCATAAAGGCTTAAATGGACATTACAGTTCAAAATCAAAGTTTGTCAGATGTTTTCCAAGTTCAAGATGGGGTGAAGTCTAGGGTCAAAGCATCACCCACCTGGTCTCCCATTCTTTCCTCTTCATAATTTCAAAAGTGTTCCTGAACACGAAACGAACGAGCTGTCAGAGAGAAAGACAAAAAGAGAGGTAAGGATTTGTAATTTCTTCATGTCCAAATTATTTTCACAGTTTATCCTCCAACTATACATGATGATTTATTGGGTAAGGTAATGCTGATAACATTTTCATGGATTAAATCAAATTGTACTGGCCACATGCGCCGAATACAACAGGTGCAGACATTACAGTGAAATGCTTACTTACAGCCCTTAACCAACAGTGCATTTATTTTTAATAAAAAAGTAGAATAAAACAAACAAAAGTGTTGAGAAAAAAAGAGCAGAAGTAAAATAAAATAACAGTAGGGAGGCTATATATACAGGGGGGTACCGGTGCAGAGTCGATGTGCGGGGGCACCGGCTAGTTGAGGTACTTGAAGTAATATGTACATGTGGGTAGAGTTAAAGTGACTATGCATAAATAATTAACAGAGTAGCAGCAGCGTAAAAAGATGGGGTGGGGGGGGGGCAGTGCAAATAGTCTGGGTAGCCATGATTAGCTGTTCAGGAGTCTTATGGCTTGGGGGTATAAGCTGTTGAGAAGTCTTTTGGACCTAGACTTGGCACTCCGGTACCGCTTGCCATGCTGTAGCAGAGAGAACAGTCTATGACTAGGGTGGCTGGAGTCTTTGACAATTTTGAGGGCCTTCCTCTGACACCGCCTGGTATAGAGGTCCTGGATGGCAGGAAGCTTGGCCCCAGTGATGTACTGGGCCGTACGCAGTACCCTCTGTAGTGCCTTGCAGTCGGAGACCAAGCAGTTGCCATACCAGGCGGTGATGCAACCAGTCAGGATGCTCTCGATGGTGCAGCTGTAGAATTTTGAGAGGATCTGAGGAACCATGCCAAATCTTTTCAGTCTCCTGAGGGGGAATAGGCTTTGTCGTGCCCTCTTCACGACTGTCTTGGTGTGTTTGGACCATGATAGTTCATTGGTGATGTGGACACCAAGGAACTTGAAGCTCTCAACCTGTTCCACTACAGCCCCGTCGATGAGAATGGGGGTGTGCTCAGTCCTCTTTTTTTTCCTGTAGTCCACAATCATCTCCTTTGTCTTGGTCACGTTGAGGGAGAGGTTGTTATCCCGGCACCACACGGCCAGGTCTCTGACCTCCTCCCTTTAGGCTGTCTCATCGTTGTCGGTGATCAGGCCTACCACTGTTGTGTCGTCGGCAAACTTAATGATGGTGTTGGAGTCGTGCCTGGCCATGCAGTCATGGGTGAACAGGGAGTACAGCAGGGGACTGAGCACGCACCCCTGAGGGGCCCCAGTGTTGAGGATCAGTGTGGCAGATGTGTTGTTACCTACCCTTACCACCTGGGGGCGGCCCGTCAGGAAGTCCAGGATCCAGTTGCAGAGGGAGGTGTTTAGTCCCAGGATCCTTAGCTTAGTGATGAGCTTTGAGGGCACTATGGTGTTGAATGCTGAGCTGTAGTCAATGAATAGCATTCTCACGTAGGTGTTCCTCTTGTCCAGGTGGGAAAGGGCAGTGTGGAGTGCAATAGAGATTGCATCATCTGTGGATCTGTTGGGGCGGTATGCAAATTGAAGTGGGTCTAGGGTTTCTGGGATAATGGTGTTGATGTGAGCCATGACCAGCCTTTCAAAGCACTTCATGGCTACAGACGTCAGTGCTACGGGTCGGTAGTCATTTAGGCAGGTTATCTTAGAGTCCTTGGGCTCTAAGATAACTATGGTGGTCTGCTTGGGACTATGGTGGTCTGTTTGAAACATGTTGGTATTACAGACTCAGTCAGGGACATGTTGAAAATGTCAGTGAAGACACTTGCCAGTTGGTCAGCACATGCTCGGAGTACACGTCCTGGTAATCCGTCTGGCCCTGCGGCCTTGTGAATGTTGACCTGCTTAAAAGTCTTACTCACATCGGCTACGGAGAGCGTGATCACATAGTCATCCGGAACAGCTTGTGCTCTCATGCATGCTTCAGTGTTGCTTGCCTCGAAGCGAGCATAGAAGTGGTTTAGCTCGTCTGGAAGTCTTGTGTCACTGGGCAGCTCGCGGCTGTGCTTCCCTTCGTAGTCTAATAGTTTTCAAGCCCTGCCACATCCAACGAGCGTCAGAGCCGGTGTAGTACGATTCAGTCTTAGTCCTGTATTGACTCTTTGCCTATTTGATGGTTCGTCAGAGGGCATAGCAGGATTTCTTATAAGCGTCCGGGTTAGAGTCCTGCTCCTTGAAAGCGGCAGCTCTACCCTTTAGCTCAGTGCGGATGTTTCCTGTAATCCATGGCTTCTGGTATGTACGTATTGGCGCCATGTTCCCCACTAATTGACGTAGAAACACTTTTGCCTAGCAGTGACACATTTCTCTCTGCGTTTTCCCTCGTCGCAGGATGATGACTTCACACTTAAAATAAATGGTCGTTATTCTACATTTCATCACAGGGCGGCAATGTTCATTCAACTTTGACTCATAATTTCTTCTCTGTCACAGTCCATGGGGGCTATTTATAATCACACCCAACCTTTTCATTATTCCTCAGTGACATGCAAATCCCAGAACAGTAATTATGGAGGCTACTATAGTAACATCTTTATTATTGAAATATACTGATCAAAAATATAAACGCAACATGCAACAATTTCAAAGATTTTACTGAGTTACACTTCATATGAGGAAATCAGTCAATTGAAATCAATTAATTAGGCCCTAATCTATGGAATTTACATGACTGGGAATACAGATATACATCTTCTGGTCACAGATACCTTTTTTTTTAAATGGGGCTTACAATGGGCCTCAGGATCTCGTCACGGTATTTCTGTGCATTCAAATTGCCATAGATAAAATGCAATTGTGTTCGTTGCCCGTAGTTTATGCCTGCCCAGACCATAACCTCACCGCCACCATGGGGCACTCTCTTCACAATGTTGACATCAGCAAACCTGACATCAGCAAACCGCTCGCCCACACGACGCCATACACGTGGTCTGCGGTTGTGAGGCCGGTTGGATGTACTGCCAAATTCTCTAAAATCACATTGGAGGTGGCTTATGGTAGAGAAATGAACATTCCATTTTCTGGCAACATCTCTGGTGGTGTGCTTTTGAGAACAGTGTTTTCCCCCTAATTGCATTTAGCCTTATAGCATACTGCCGTGCACTTGCTGCCGTTTATAATGTGAAGAAATAGCCTAATAGTTTAACATTTTAAGCTAAACATTCTGATCGGTTGCACCAGCCTCATTGCTTTTGAAATATGCGTCTTGGAATTCCATAAGGACTCATGCTGTTGCATCCCTGATGTGTCTGTCTTCATTTGCAGCATACTTCGGTGCTGCAAGGCCTGTGAAAAGGACCCGATCAAGTGACGGGCATTGGTTAATAAAAATTCAAATATCTGAGAGAGCCACGAGAGTGAGAGGTGCTTTTGGAACATGGCGATTGGAATTGTAATTATTATATTGAGCACAACGGCCACAAGGCATGGATTTTTTGGGGGGAGAATTACGGCCACACAAGGGGGCATCGGCGGGCACTACAGTGGCACTGCCCCAGTCCATTGTGGCAGAAAAGCGCAGACGAACAGCTACACAGCACCTTCAAACATACTTCCATTACACACCCCACCCACCAAGTTCATGCCATGTTCTTTCCAGCTCAGCCAGGCTGAGACAGTCTGTTTAAAAGAAACGAGGACTAATGCATTGTTGTTTAGTTGATTACTGGACAAGTTATCTCTTTTACAATTACTTATCTGTTATGTGATTCTTATTGCTTTAACTGTTTACTCTGCAAAGTGTTTTTAGAAAATGTTTTATTGTTCCTGCCTTTAGTATAGGTACAGAAGGGACTCGGCACTGCTGGAGGGGTGTTGTGAATGCAAATATACCCCTTTGACTTGATGTATGGCCCTGGCATAGAATCCAGATTGTTCTGTGCTGGAGCTAGTCAGTCCTAAAAGTGTGTGTTGTTTGTGTACAATAAACATCACGGAAAGAAGGTATTATTTTATTTATTTATTTTTTTCACCTTTATTTAACCAGGTAAGCCAGTTGAGAACAAGTTCTCATTTACAACTGCGACCTGGCCAAGATAAAGCATAGTAGTGCGATAAAAACAACAACACAGAGTTACATATGGGGTATGTGGTCCTTCCACCCACATCAGCTGTACAGTGAGTTATCAGTTAGCTAGATTCACTGTGCTAGACAGGTTAAGGTTAGCTGCTGAGGTGATTGAGCATTAGCTAACGTTAGCGCACACTCAGTGAAGATCTCAAACCACAACAATATTTTGCCTAAGGGAGGGACATACATTTTCATTTCAGAGGTCAAATTTTCTCCATGGAACCCTTATTATAAATAACGTTCACTCCCTAACCCTAAAAAGACGTATCAATTTAACCTTTTGTTTTTTGGAAATGATTTCTCGCTGATATGAAAGATAAGGTCCTTATGCCTCCGAAACCGTACCGCAAGCGATGCGTGTTAATGTTCAGACCGAGCGTCGGGGCTCTTAACAAAACTCCCCTGTACAGAAGACGCCTTCGTTCAATGACTCTTATGTGTAATGTAATGGAACTGAGAATCATGATCAAGGGCTAGTTGACTGGAGGCTTCCTGGGCTTAAAGAAGAATCGCCATTCAACGTCTCCTGGGCAGCGTTTACCCAGGCAGCCCAATTCTGATATTTTTTTTCTCCACTAATTGTTATTTTTGTGTGCTAATGTGATGGGTCAAAAGACCAATTAGTGGGTAAAAAATATCAGAATTGAGCTGCCTGTATAAACACAATCCTGTAGCGTAAACCCAGATTCTGGTTCAGTTGCTAGCTAGCACTGCCAGCTCAAAATCAGCTCATTATGCATTTTCTATTTAAGTGATAATACCCTCGAAGCCGGTGTTTGGAGGATATATTCGTCGAGGGCCGGCAAACAGTGCCAATGTATCCTACAAACTGTCACGGTTTCGGCCGAGGCAGCTCCTCCTCCTTGTTCGGGCAGGTTTCGCCGTTCGTCGTCTCCGGAGTACTAGCTGCCACCGCTCCATGTTTTCTGTTTGACTAGTTTTGTCTGATTAGTCACACCTGTCTTGTGTTATGTCTCATTTAGCTCCCTATTTAGTTTCCCTGTTATGAGTGTTGTGTTGTGTGTAATTGTTTCGTGTTGGTGTCGTTTCGTACCTGTGTTTTGGTACGCCACCTCTGATTTGCCTACTTCTCGATTTAGAGGAGTTTTGCGCGCCTGTTTTGGGCGCTTGTGTTTCACGCCTGTGTGCGTTTTGCCTCTGGCTATTTTGGATTATTGCATTGCATTTTCCAGTAAAGTATTTTGGACTCTCCTTCTGCTTCTGCACGTGATTCCACACCACACCATTTCTACACGGCCCTGACACAAACACCGGCTTCGAGGGCATTATTACTTTTATACAACGGGTTACCAACATATTCAAATAATGATTGACATATTTTCATGAAAAATATTATTTTAATGAATGTATTCATACTATTTCAGTTTTACACAATATATAGTCCCGGCACAAATCTAGAGTTGATACCCAAGCCGGCTGGTCGTTCGTTCTATTGGTTCGGTTGCTAGAGACGCGACCCAGTCGTTCAGTCTTTTTGTTCTGTATCTTTGGATGGGACCCAGTTCTTCATTATAAATGTTCCGTTGCCAGCCCTATTCCTTGCTTGCTAGCCAGCCAACTACGGCTAACTTAGTCACGTCAAAAAGTGCAGCCAGAATAACAGCAAAGTAGCTTCATTTGCATTTGTTTAAGCTGTTTTCTAGTGAAATGTATTTGGACACTTCCATAACAATGAGCTAGTGAGGCGCGATTTCGAAAATGTGGTCACACTGTTGTTCAGAGGAGCTAGCCAACAACACAGCTAACAATCATTTCAAACTGAAGCTGAAAAGACTGCAAACTAGCTGCACTTCGTTTCGTTGTATATTTTTTAAATTGAAATTTCTTTGTATATATCCATAAAAATGATGCCAGCTGATTCATGATTTAGACTGGCTGAGAAACGATACCTGCCTGTCTGTCTCGTCCCGACACGTTCATTACTATGGGACAGCTGGAGATGGAATTTGAATATTGATACAATGTTGGAGATGTCGGAGAGACAGACAGCAAGGTTTATACAAATCTCCGCTGTTGAAAACGAAATGTTAGTCTAAAAGAAATGTGAGTGTGTCTAGATGCTTTTTATAGTGGAGATCAAGTTTATAAAGTGCCTGGCTGGGCTGACGAGACAGTGGATTGCCCAGTCAGATGGAACAGGGTAAATAGCCATTTTAACGTCATAGATTTAGCCGGTGGTAATTTGTGGAATAGACACCGGCTGGAATGCGATTTTAACCAATCAGCATTCAGGATTAGACCCACCTGTTGTATAACAAGTTATAGCACACTTTTACTCACCCCAAGGTAAACCTGATCATCATCAAAATCAGCTGATCCGACATCGTTAAGTTACTCGTTTCTCTGTGAAACATGAAACATTCCTCTTAAATACAAATTAAACCAACTGCCTCTTCAACTCACCCCCTCTTCTGTTTATGATTGTCATGACAATGAGGGTTTCATTTAATCTCGCCAGTTGCCCATGTAGGCGTGTTTTGCACTCGCTGAAAGTTGATTGCGTTCGATTTGGAACTGGACTGCCTCCCGGGCTTGAGCCAGGTGCTCCATTCAAAGCCAATGGCAAAGTCGGCTCAAAACAAAAGTGAGGTAATTAAGCATGTGTAGTAATTAGTAGGATTCAGTGGCATGTATTCATGGATGCCAAGGGAACCCAGGCTTCCCCAAGAAATGTACCAAGAAAAAAAGATACAAAATAACCTATCTTTCGTCTCTCTGTGTTTCATAAATGTTCTTCAATTCGCAAGAGGCTGAATGTATCTCACTGGAGAAAGCATCAGAGCGAGCGAAACAGCACCCCTCTGTCTGTATGTGTAGGGCATCTATCTGATGCTGTCTGGTCAGAAAGAGTATGACATTGTTGCCGCGCCTAGCATTGAATGCAAGGGAAGCAAGCGAGAATTTGGCCTCCCTTGATAAAGAAATAAATAATAATAGCCAATCAGCATTGAGCTAAACTGAGTGAGATCAGCTGTGAATGGTCCTGGTGCACCAAAAAAAGTGTCAAAGGAAGCCAAACGGCATTATTGACAGTAAAAAAAAAAAAATGTGCATCTCGTTGTGTTGTTGTGCTAGCTAGCTAAAATCGTCCCTTTCCTAAATTAGCTATCGATGGAGATAGGTATTTGGACTTGTGGTTTTACTTAATTCTCTGTACTGGCCAATGATTATAAAGGTGATTCTGATCCAACCCTAAATTCATACATTCATTGTGAGGATGGAAGTTCATGCTAATGTTAACTAGCTGGCCTGGCGTATCGCTGCCCATGAAAGGAAGTTAGGCTAGCAAGCAAGTATTTTTAGCCAGGTAGCCTACAACAAAAACTAAAAGCGTGTACTGTATGACAGAGTCATAGTCATAGACCGTTTAGGCAACATGAAAGAGGAGGATGGCATTGGCGTTTCTCTACAAGTAGGGTGAGTCAACATGTTTTTTCTACTTGCACGCACACACACACACACACACACACACACACACACACACACACACACACACACACACACACAGAAATCAGTGCCATGGACAGCTACATCTTATTTAGCTTACGTCGATTGTACTGTTAAGTTGTGTCAATTCAAATCTGGTATTAGGAACAAAAGAGGTCAATACACGTCTTCTAAAATAGACTAGTATTTTAATTAATGCAAACCACTTCAATGGTAAATATGATGTTCGTATATACGGGTCCACTGAAATACCATGCAGGGCACTCAGAGAACTGATCCATTGTTACAGGCTCTTCTTTAAATACCCTGACAGTGATAGTTCCCGCTCCTTGCTGGGCCTATCAGGGTAAAGACTGAGCGTGGTTTAGACTTACTCAGCCAATCGTTGGCGCACAGGCTGGTCCCAGCCCCTTGGCGCTTCACTGTTGCCAGGCATAAGTTGTTATCATCACAACCTGTAGAGAGTCGGCACTTTTGCAGTACACATGTCCTTGAGCGCGGTTTAACAAAGAGGCAGTGTTCGTGTATGTGAGACATTTGAGACACAAGTTCTTATCTCCCCCTACTCCCTAACAGCTCCTCACATGAATCACAGCTTGTTATGTGAAACAATTTATATAAGTACAGTACAAACCTATTATGTTTAATCATTCATGCATTCTTTCTAAGCTAGGCATCACATTTAGATCCCCACAATCCCCCTTTTCACACCCACTGGGTGTGAACCCAAAATTTCAAAACCCAAAATAAGAAATTTCAGGGAAATTTAGGATTCCCCGTATTGACACCCTCTAGGGTGTCACTCATTAAAATACAATACAAACAAAAAGAATCACACTTTTATTAATAGGCAATAATGATAATAAAAAGGCCTTCAGTCCTTCCATCTACACCTAACTTGTACTAGGTTGGCTACCAGCCACCCAGGAACTTCAAACCTTCACATAAGGAAAGACAAACCTTCACAATGGTTAACTTGATTAATAAAGCATAAAACACAGGATTAATAGAACACAAAACACAAGATTATTAAATTTAAAACACAAACAGGGAAGTACATTTTGGCCCCCTTTAGACACCCTCTAGGGTGTCACTCCACCAAGCCTGGTAGGTCATATCCTTCATTCCTTAGGTCGGAGTCCGGGATTGGGCCGTATCTCACCATCTGTTGGGAAACCGCCTTCTCCATCTCCTTTCTCACCAACCCTCAGACACATGGAATAAGACAACATCCACAAAGAACAAGTATACCCATAGAAGCTATAACTTCACCCAGAATAGTTACAACAATAGTTTTCCATTTACCAAATATGTTATCAAACCAACCGTTTAGGGAGCTATCAATACCAGAGTTCTCAGCCAGTTCATTCGCCAGCGTGATGAGTCCCTGAAGCGCTTTGGTCACGGACCCGTCCGGTGCTGTATTGTTGGGGATGAAAGTACAGCACATAGATCCAAACAGAACACAAACGCCGCCCCGCTCAGCCAAAAGCATATCTAAAGCTATTCTATTCTGCCATGCCATTAAGCTAGTTGCCGCTGTCTGCTCAGCCAATCCCTTTATTGCATCACGAGTGTGGTTTATAAATCTTTGCTGGTTATAGTAAATATAATTTATCCAATCTACGTTTTTATTAATTGTTGACCACCAGAAAAGACTTGATTCAAACCCAGCTGCGATCTGATTCCTAGCTTTGAATTCTTCTGGAACCCCTCGAGGTACTCCTATCACATCAATATATATCCTTTCATCAAAGGATCCCGGGAGGAGGTCCCACTTTCTACGTGACAACTCACCAGTCTCTGACACGTTTGATTGTTTGCGTATGTAGGTGAGTTCACAATCTGTTATCACCACACAACCATCAGATGTCAGCACGGGCCTGGTTTTGGCTCCTAAAATCCTCTGGCTGCAACAAAGAGGAGAGATTAGTCATGGTCTCTTTAGTTGTGACATTCTCTGTGTGGGAGCAGGAGCTAAGATGCCCTACCCTGTATCCTATCTTATTAGTCCTAGAAAAACAATAATAAGAATCCCCTGAGACTTCAAACGGAGGCAACCTAGGTCGGGGTGACTTTGTTATCGGGGGATACAGATAGTGCAAGTTACTACAAGACTCCTTCAGCACATTCCTAGGTGGCTTGAACAATTTAATCATGGAGGATAAACCTGACAGAGAGTTAAAGTCTGTCAAGGGGAACGGAGTAGTTGTTCATCTTGGTTTGACTGTCCCACAGTTATAACAGTCCTCTTTAGACATAGTTCTTGCCGTATACTGAATCCATTCCAACCACAGGTTAAGATTTCTTTAGCCCGTCTCCACCTGTACTACTTCCTTCAGGTCTATAGTTTGCACTATCTTCTCCACAGCCCCGGTCTCACTACCTCCCTCAGAGAGGTTTACTCTATAGGGTGCCCCAGTTGAAGAGGATATCTCACTTGTCAGGTCTGTAACCTGTTTTAGCGTAATTCAGACTTTCAGACAGTATCTACCCTTATATGGGTCGCACTGCCATTTCTGGTAATTCCCTACTTTCACAATACTACACCTGTCCTTAAACTGTGTATGGAGATTGACATATCCCCCCCCACTTGGTATGAGCAACTACATAGTCCCAGGATGTACATGGTGACATACATATATCTCCCATCCTTTACGATACTACCAGCCAGTAGTCCCCAACTCCCCAACTGGTCCGCAAAGACCTCAAAAGGTGATGTCCTTCCCTACGGTGCCTAGTACTTCCCCTTTCCCTACATCTAGCTGTCTCCTATGCCTTCGTAGACTGTGCTCAGGTATTATTTTATAAACTTGTGTTAGGTTAACTACTACTTCTGGCTGATCAGGAGGGTTTGAGTGTGTTAGGAATATGGCCCCCACAATCAGACAGCTACCTACCGTCAGGAGACCTGTGAATCCCCACCCTCGCCCTGAGAACATGTCAGATGCCAGAGGCCAACCCATTGCTTTACCTTCTATCGAACTCACACAGGGATGATCAGACAGGGTAAGGGAATCTTCGTTAAGGAGCCAACCCCCGAGCCCTGGTGGTGATCGGTTCTTTCTCCTAACTCTGTGTATGTTCGTCAGGTGTAGCTGGGTTTACCTTTTTACAGTGTGTGACATGCACCCAGGTGGATCTAATAGGACTTGGTAGGGCCCTTCCCAACAGGCCTGCTTCCAGTTTTTCTTCTTTAGGGACTGGATGCTCACCAGTCTCCTGGTTAGATAGAGTGGGTCACCTTCTCCTTTAGTTCACCTGTGGGGCACAAAACCTCTGACATACGGGTGTGGTTAATAAACTATCTTCACACATACATGTTCAGCTCTCAATTTCTATTCTTGTTGTTTTGTTTTTTTAAAAGTATTTTGTCCTCTCCTTCGTATATATTTATTATTAATCCTACCATCCCCCTTTTGACACATTATTTGCCCATGTGTCAATATTACCACCTACCTAAACAATCACTTAGGTAATATTGGTAATTCATTATCCAATTGCCATCCCTCCACTCTCTCTTCTGTTATTTTATGGTTCAAATCATATACATTATTACCAAATTATAATCTTCTTCACACTTTTCACAGTATTATAAATTACCCTCAACTTAGTAAAATAAACTATCTTAAAGTCCTCCTCTCATGCCTTTAGAATTTACTAGTGTGGATGATTAATTAACACCAGAAGATTAAAACAGAGTTCAGAGGAAATTGAAATTATTCAACGAACTGTTCCATCCCATAGTATACCAAACATTACCATTATTCTAAATATTTCATAAATGTTAGTTATCCCAAGTGTTCATTAAGTCCTCATGACATTCATTCTCATAAGAAATCATATATACCCCAAACTCAGCCAAAACCTAAAAAACTCCATAAAATTCACTGTGTGTGCTCCTCTAAGACCTATCACCCTTGACCTGCTGAAAACCCCAAAATTGAAACAACAAGGCTTTATAAATATCATACTAGGTGTGTTGTTTTTTGTTTGAAAAACCCAATTTGAAAAACAACAACCACAAATAGCCAGGCCTCACTTAATTTGGTAGCTCACTTTTATGACCTAAATACTGCCTAACTTCACTACTGCTCCCCCTAGCCCTGGGCAACATTCCAATGAGATGAGCTAATCTCTTTCTCCTGGTTATAATCTAAAGATGGTAGTACACACAAAACATGATACAGATATCCCCAGTCTTAACCCATCAATAATTGTTTGTATCAATCTAATTCCTCATAACTAATCCATAAAACCACTCAAAATTCCTCGAGTATACAATGATTATTTAATTGATTACCCTAACTCTCCTACATGTAATCTCATCTCAAATGATCCATTATCAATTATTTGATCAACCCCCTAGGAAAATCTCTCTCCCCTTCTATTTTTCCTGTCCCCCCTGTAAATCTCACACTTCACTTTTTAGCCAATACAATCACGGTTGCATCAAAAGTAATGCAATGTCTATATTAGGGTGTAAGGTAAATTATTCCTGTTTTCTTTTCAGCTAAACGTTTTATATCCCTCAGTTAATGGTATTTTCTCCCTAATATATCTTCATATTCTTCTGCTTTCCCTAAATGAGATTTAATCCCCTGCTATTCCTCTACTCTCCTTCTATCATTACTGGATCAATGATAATAACTGTAATAACTATCAATAATAATTGTAATAACTATTACACATTATGTTGTGCCCTTTTTCTGATAATGTTATAATTGTAGCCTATTCCATCACTTTAGTTTAAAATATAAGTTTGTTTATGTAACAAATCCAGAACCCACCACAGGCTGGCGCTATTCCCCCAGCACAACAGCCAATGCCACTTGCATCCCCTGTTCCCCGTAACGAAAATAAATTATCGTTCTACAATTTACCAACTATTTGTATACACCACTGGCGTCAAGCAACCCATCGACTAAAGTAATAACAATTAGAAATTATCAAAGCACTGTCTTCCAGTCAAGCATTCAGACCTCCACTTGAAATCCCACAGCTCAACCCAACTCGCTTGACTGTCTCCATCTTATTATTTCAGTTCGCTATTCAATTTCTTTAACTGTTCTCTCTGATTAGGCCCTAATTAATAAAACAAATAATTGTTATCGTTGATAAGCATACATTTAATGATGTTCCTAACATTTGAACTATCTCTCACCCCTCCCCTTGCTATCCAACGGGGAAGGGGCGGGAACCTAGTAACATATTTTCATAGACCTTTCTAGAATACTTCTACTTAAGCTATCTAATTCAACCTTTCACATTTCTCAATCCACGTAGTAATCTAGGTATATAGCCCCAATGCGAAAGCTTTACCCACTGTCCCTACCTGTTTTCGAACCAGGGACCCTCTACATTCATCGCCAGTCACTCCACACCATCTGCGATTCTCTTAAAGCAACTACTTCCAGTTCATAGAGCAAGTGACGTCACCAAATGAAAATCGCACTAGCTTTCACCTCATTCAGCAACACAAAGTAATGCTCTCTCTCCCTTCACCCATTCCCTATTGAATAAGTGAGTTTTTCTATTTAACCCCAAAACACGCTACAAATCGTCCATTCAACATTACCAAACCAAATACTCAGTAGCATCCGGTCACCACCCACACCAGCCGTTGAATTCACTCATACACACAGACTTCACCTCATGCCACCGAAATGCCCAACAAAACATAATAGTTCAATGGAGCCCCCTATTGGCTCTCCACTATTTATACATTACTTCTATAACCACATTAGTTATGGTCCGATTACCCATTAAACCTTATCACATGATCAAACAACGGTACAACCTTAAACTCATATGGGGCAGCAGGTAGCCCAGTAACCAAGAGCACCGTGCCAGCAACCGAGAGGTCGCCGGTTCCAATCCCCGAGCCGACCAGGCGAAAAATCTGCCGATGTGCCCCTGAGCAAGGCACCCAACCCCAATTGCTCCTGCAAGTCAATCTCTACTTTCTCACCCATGATGTACGTCTACGTTCGGGTGAGCAAGTTCATACGTGTATATATCGTCAGAAACCCACAGGCACCTCTCAAACAATCGCCCCGTGGTGTTCCCAGCCAACTACCAATCGACACAAATCACCCCCCTTTTCTCTCCTGACTCTTCAAAAGCCACACTCTCGCTGTCTCCAGCCCCTCCCCTCGCGGCTCTCCCTTCTGTGTCCAGTGGGAACAGGCTTTGTCTGTTTTTCGTTTTAGCGTTTCCAATATTCTGCCGTCATTTTTAAAGTACTTTAGTCTATTTATTTAAATCAAATTATTCCCACCTAATTAGTTAAAGTCGGTGCATATTTATATTTCAACGATAAACCGAATTATTTCAGTCTAATTGTTTAACCAGTATTTTGCAGGGTCAAACATCAAACGTTAAATCAAATAATAAACCAAATAGCCTCAACCCAAGCACCTAAAACCAGTATTATGCTATGTCGAACATCAAACATTAAATCAAATAATAAACCGAATTGCTTCAACACAACTATTCAAAACCAGTATTATGCTATGTCAAACATCAAACGCCACAGTTCAATCATATCAGCTCAAACGTTTCAGTTCAGTCACACTAGCCATTCATCACTTTACCTTTATGTTTCCAATTGTTATTAACGGGTTATATGGTTTAAGCAACCACAAACCCAACAGTTATTCACAAATTATACAGTTTGGACAGCCACAGACGTCTTTAATTCCCAATTAGTTTTCTATCAAGGTATACAGGTTTATCATTCACACTCTCATGCATACGATAACACTCTGATCTTAGCCGTACCTAGCCTTTGCTGATACGTGTCAATAGCGTCACCCCTTTCTTAAAGAATTTTAAGTGCCTCCTATGAACCCAGTCATATCTAGTCTGAACTGATATGTGCCATAGCGTCGCACTGCCTAACTATTTAAAGTACCTCCTATGAGCCTCAGTCATAGCTCGCACTGTCTAACTATTTAAAGTACCTCCTATGAGCCTCAGTCATAGCTCGCACTGTCTAACTATTTAAAGTACCTCCTATGAGTCTCAGTCATAGCTCGCACTGTCTAACTATATAAAGTACCTCCTATGAGTCTCAGTCATAGCTCGCACTGTCTAACTATTTAAAGTACCTCCTATGAGTCTCAGTCATAGCTCGCACTGTCTAACTATTTAAAGTACCTCCTATGAGTCTCAGTCATAGCTCGCACTGTCTAATCCTACAATTCCCATGGGTTTAACCATCACAATTATCAAACATTTGCATAGTATATTATGAAATCAAAGTAGTATACTGTAATCGTTATTTATAGTACAATAGGGTTCACTTACATCAAACAGGTGCTTCACAAAATTAATTTGGATAAAGCCAATGTGCAGAACTTTAGTTACATAACAATAGGTGTATGCTTACCTGTTTTTAGAAGCCTGGGCACTTTGTGAAACACTCCGTTCGACGACAGCGATGTCCAATGGGCTGGATGAATTCCAGCTAAGTTCCGCTACCAGATCACAGTCGGAGGTCACCAATTGTTAGAAATTGCGTAATTCAAATCTGGTATTGGAATAAGAGAAAACATAATCAAGAGATATTCAATCCAAACTAAATGTATTATATGCTAAATGTATGTATGATAAGTATGATGGTTCGTATACGGGCTCACTGAAATACCACGCAGGGCAGACAGAGAACTGACTTCCTCATTACAAATTATTCCGTAAAAACCCTGACAGTTTTAGTTCCCACTCTGCTGGGCCTATCAGGGTAGAGGTTGGGCGTGGTTTAGACTTGCCAGGCATAAGTTGTTATCATAACAACCTGTAGAGTCAGCACCCATAGACACCGTTCCACTGTATTCTATGTACCTACGTTCAAGGACGGTTCACAGATCACAAAGAGGCAGTGTAGTCTAATATTTTGAGACACAAGTTCTTATCTCCCCCTACTCCCTAAAACAGCTCCTCACATTAATCACAGCTTGTTAGGTGAAACAATTTATATCAGTACAGTACAAACCCTTCATGCTTAATCATCAATGCATTCCTTCCAAGGTAGTCATCACATCCAGCTATGAGAAAATAGATCCCCACACAATTTAAATAAATTATACTATAGCACATTCAATGACGTTATTATTGTAGACTATAGGCTACTCCTGTATCTACCTTGTACAATACCGTAATCTTTGAATGAAGTAGCGTACCCATCCACATTTACAATTTCATTTATCAATTAGATAAATAATACTAGCACATACAGTTACATTATTGTAGAATAGGCTACTCCTGTATCCATATTAGGATACTGTTATGATTTCATTGGTCTTGTCAGGCATGATTTTAAGGTCTTCGATCTAAGTTGTATGTTGTACCTCGTTTCCCTTCTTCAGTGAAAAGTAGTTAAGCATCTCCCATTCAATTTAGTCCGAGTGTGAATGTATAGGCCTAGTGACAGGGAAAATAAACCCAGAGATCCAGAAGACAATGTAGGGGTAATGTATTACAATGTAAAATATCTATATATCCTATAGTACAATGGCATGTAGGGGTAGTGTATTACAATGTAAAATATGTATATATCCTATAGCACCACGTGTATATTTTCATTTACAATTTTATTAATCCATGAAATAAATAATACTAGCACATCAAATTACATTATTATTGTACACTAGCCTACTCCCCTACAGTGTTGCCAACTTAGCGACTTTGTCGCTATATTTAGCGAGTTTTCAGACCCCTCTAGCGACACATTTTCAAAAAAGCGACTAGCGACAAATCTAGTGACTTTTTCTAGTGTTATTGGACACTTTTGGAGACTGACGTGAAAGCACGTATCGTTCTTACTCTTCTCAACGAGCAGCGGGTGCTGCCGTGGGCCCCACCCCCGTGCCCCCCCGTCCCAAAGCACTCACAGGCGGCCCAGTCCTCGCGCAACAGTCCCTCCCAGCTGCAGTCAGAGCAGGAGATGTTCACCCCTCCGCGTCCAGACTGCAAATGAATTGCGCATGCGGGAAGCCGCCACTGGCTGATCCCGCCCTGACTTACATTCAGGGCGGGATGTAGGGTGTTTTTTACTCACTTTTTGTCTCTCCCACAACGTTATTCCTCTCTCCTACAGCGTCCATCACAATAGGCGATATGCACAGGCGAGCATGACGTATTTCCGGTTAAATCTCAGGATGGATGTAAACTTCCGGTTATCGTAGAATGCTGTGCTACCGTATGCTAGCATTGAATGCTTGTCGTCAAAAACATCCGAAACGGTTAATTTTCGTTGTTGTTGTTTATGTTAATGTTTTTACTTGTAATACTTCGTCTTGATTTATAACACGATGACGTGTAAACGTACGAAAGTACAGGAGGGACGACAGACATGCCACATTCAGAGTAATGGGCAATCTGATATAGTAATGCAACCAAATGATTGCATATCCCACACCCAGCCACACAGGAACAGTAGCTTTTAACAAGCACAACTGGCTGTGAATCACGCAATGTCATCTGAAATACACAGAAGCATAATTTAATGGGTTTTGAAAGACGAGGGTCTACAGCAGCAGGAGTAAAACTTGTTACATTTACATTACATTTTAGTCATTTAGCAGATGCTCTTATCCAGAGCGACTTACAATTAGTGAGTGCATACATTTTTCATACTGGCCCCCCGTGGGAATGGATTAGCAGTTTTTAATATGATATCCGAGTGAGACTGACTAACAAAATCAATGGGGGCGCCCCGGACGGTAATTTGAACAAGTTTAGATAGCTGGCCGCTAAACTAACTTCGCAATCTAAAACATTTTAGCTGACATGGGCTAATTGACTATCAGTAGAGATAGAAAAACTGCTGATGCACAACCAAATTTTGAAATTGCACCTTGTGTAATCTACTATTCTAACCTGCAACAGTAAGTTGAGACCCCAACTGTGTTGGGGGGTGGGGGGGGAGTGAGCCGAGGGCTTTACAAACGGGGGCCGCGGGACGCCGCCAGTTGCCCATCCCTGTTCTAAGTGGTTGAGGCTTTTGAAAACTATTCTTCTTCCATCATCACATGCAGTGAGATGTCTGGTATGGGTATCTGGTTTGGGTATAATTTCATAGAAGATCAAGGCTCTAACTTCAACCTACCAATATCCAAACTCCTCTGCAATCAATAAATAACTGTACTGCTTACTGTACAGACAGTGACATGCAAGAATACTTTCACTGTGTCAAGTGGAATAAAGTAGTCCCATATGAAAACTTGCAAATTTTTCAATTTGCAAAGAAGCAGACCAGGACAAGGTGAGTTGAACGAATGAGAGTGTTTATTTACAGATAAAAGATGCAGAATAGTCCAGGAGACGGAACGGGTGGCGGAGATGAGTAGGTGGTGGTGAAGTGGCAGATGAACTGATGGCACGGCAGGGGTTGGGTGAAGGTTCCGGGAGAATGACTGTAGACAGAACAAACGGCGGTAAGTACAAGGCAGGGCAACAAGGTGCAAAAAAACAACAAAACTAACGCTAGTACTCTGAGGCTGATACGCTGGCAAAACATACTGTTTATGGCTAACGATCCAGCAGGGAATGGATGTCAGGTCAGAGCTTATGAAGGGGTGATGATCAGGACCAGGTGTGCCGAAGCTGATGAGAAGCAGGTGCGGGTAATCGAGAGATCACCCGCCTAGCAACATCGCCCGGCAACCGGACAGGGTGCGTTCAGGCACCTTCGGGAAACAGGAGATACAGAGCAGAAAAACGGCAACACAGGCAGGAACAGACTCAGGACGCAGGGTTCATGACACTGGACCAATCATCTCATCACTTGGAAATGAATTTCAGATCAGCTTGTCCCAGATTTACTGATTGCCGTCTATGCTCAATCTGCTCCAGTTAAGTCATATAATATGGCAATATGGTTACTCAAGTCCTAAGTGGCCACAGCTGAATTATGCACCATGTTACACAAACGTGACCAATACACCCTGATACACTTGACAAAAGTAAGTCAATACTGTACTCGTTTAAATAATCTCATTGTTCTTTCTACTTTTTACTGGTGTAAGCAACTTATCTACTGTCTCATGTCACTTTTGTGCTTTCTGCATCACTTTCCTACTGTCTTGAACCACTTGGCTATTGTCTTGTGCCATTTACCTACCTTCAAACAGTATTGGCAAAGCAGTAGGTGAGTGGTGCAACATTTTAGCCTAGTACCAATAACAACAGTAGAGTGACGGTTTTGCTCCTAATTCCTCTTGAAAAGTAGAAACATCAAGTACAAAAGCAAGGAAGTTGGGCCATATGTTTATAAAGAAAGAAGTAAAGATGACAGGACAGTTTTGAGTAGAACATCAGCAGTTTGAAGAATAGCTGAGTGGAATATGTTACTGTCATTGCAGTCATCAAGTCAGGAAAATAATAGTAGTAATCTCATTATTGTTTACATTTCAAACCAAACTCCAATTTGTTTACAACAGACCCAACAACAAAGCATGGCAATTCCCACTCAGCTACCCTGGTCTGTATTAGGCTACCACTGTTCAGCTATCGTGAAAACCACTAAAGTTCTAATGTGTTCTCTTAGCAATGGCAATCAAAGCTGTGGTAACATTAAACGAGTAAAACATGTGTTGAACGGAACCTTGAACAAGTTCAACAGAACTTTGAATGTGTCAGTTAATCTAGTCCTACTCTCAGCTGGTGTGGTGGCTTTAGTTTCTTCATTGAGCGGTAGCAGTGGGCTCTCACAGAGATCTCATTTGTAGCCCTGTTTTTACCTGATACTTTCATAAAAGTACAAACACATGAAGTGAGAGGTGTATATACACATGATTAAACTTTATTTAAAGCATGATTAACCTGAAGCAGGACTGAGTCATGACTTAAAACACCAAAGCAAGGCTTCTAGCTCAGGCTAGCTAGTGTTAGCATATTACCTTCAAAGTTGCAAAGAAAAGAAGAAACGTAAAATTTGAAGCCTTAATCCAGCTATGTGGTGTCGTACTGGATGTCCGGACGACCCTCCGTATATCATTAACAGATACTTTAGGCAACTCCAGCAAACACCTTGTAAACTTCATCTCTGCCATCATAACGGTCTACTGTCACTGTGTAATGTTTTTTTCCGGTAACCGGAAATGCCCAAGCATCCTTACGCCAATGCGGAAGTGATGCGTGCATAGAGCCTATTACATGCACATGGCCAATTATGCAAATTAGGTGATGACGTCATTTAGCAACTTCTAGCGGCTTTTAGGACAGCCAATAGCTACTTTCCTTAATGAGGAGTTGGCAACATTGCCCTCCTATCGACACAGTAAATAATGAATCCTACGTGCTTTCGACAATACCTTATCAACAAAAAGTAATTACTTTCAAATAAACCAAATTTGCCTTATCAACACAGTAGGCCTAAATATTTCCTAACGATATCACAACTTAAATATAGCCCACTTACTCCCCAATCGGATCAACAACATCTTGGTAATTATTTTTATAGTCTCTTAAGGAAACTATCTGGGTCAGACACTCTCGAAAATTGCGTCTGCCGCTTGTAAAGAAACGAACAAATTAATGTCTGTGTCGCCGCCGAGCTCTCAAATACCGTGCCCGTGTTTCACTCTATGAATGGACACTGCTATCCCGATTCCTTGGGACGTTCCTACCCTGAACTATAACCCTTACCTTATCTTAACCATTTTACATTTATACTTGATTGAGGTAGGGACATTCCAAGGATCCCGAAGAGAACGGACCCTCTGGGAAAGCCTATGAACTCCTCTACTCGACTGAAATGCACGGACACAACTCGTATTGGTTGTCTGATTAAGGCTACTGGGAACTGGTAACAACATAGACTGTGACTGGCCAACAACATTTAGATCTGTATACAGCGAGATAAGATAACATACCGTCCCATGAGGTGTTGAGGGAAAGACAGATTACCTATAGATTGGACATAATATTTTCTAGGCCATTAGCGATAACAGGAAATACACTGTAATGACCTGACTAGATCATAAAAGAACAACTGTCCAGACAGAGGATTGAGTTTACGAATGGACGGTTTATTAAACCAACTTTACACAGGCTACTGTTTGGCCGTAGCCCACGCCAAATAAATGAAAGATAACCCACAAGCCAATCGTGACCTTCTCTTGTGAAGCCCAGACGTAAAGAGAGAGAACAAAGGCTAAACCTGGTCTTAACTTCCAATGCTCCATCCCCCTGCCCAACCCCCTCCACGCCACTCCGCCAACCGCCAGGATGCCCGGCATCAGAACATTCCAGGCATTCCCGTGATTGGCAGATAGCAGGTTGATTGACATGTCGGACCCCGCGAACACTGGGTACTGGTAGGTACAACACAACCATCTACTAGCCTAACACATAACACACAGCTGTCTGTGCGGGTCGCTACACAGCCCCCCACCACAAAGTCCCTCATCCCCGAGGGAACAAACAAAGTCTCTGAAGCGACCCGGAGGTCTCCTTTGCCTGCGTGGCTGTGATGGCCGCAGAGTGCCCCTCTGAGAACCAGGGATGAAGGCAAGGACATGGGGGACAAGGAAGCGGGAACGGGTAATACAGTCCGTGGCTCTGGGGAACCACGCGGTGACACAGGGGGAGTGGGCTGTCTGGAGCCTTGTCTGCGGCACCTGGGGGTGGGTGCCTGGAGAATGTCATTGCCAGAGAGGGGAATTGTGGGGGTTCCTGGGGTTTGGGGAGAAGAGGCCCCTCTATATGGGGCTAACCTGTCCCGGTGCAGTGTCACCTTTCTCCCCCTGGGAGGAAGCTGCACCCGGCAAACAACCTCCCCTACCCTCTCCAGGACACTGCAGGGTCCCACCCAGTGACTGTCCAACTTGGGGCATCTGCCCTTTTTCCTTAGCGGGCTGTAGACCCAGACCAGCTCCCCAGCCACAAAGTGCCTTCCCGGGTGTGCACGTCATAGTTCCTCTTCTGCCTCACACCTGCATTCAGCAGCTGCTCTCTGGCGAAGGTGTGGGCTGTCTCCAGGCGGTCCTGGAGTCTCCGGGCATACTCCGGCCCCGGGGAAACATGAGGGCTATCCAGGGGCCGACCAAACGCCATCTCCGCAGGGGTACGGATCTCTCTCCCCAGCATGAGGAGGGCAGGCGTGCAGGAGGTGGAGTCTTGGACAGCGGAGCGGCATGCCATGAGGACCATAGGCAGGTGCTTGTCCCAGTCACGCTGGTGTTTGGAAGAGACGATGGCCAGCTGCTGTCCAAGCGTTTTGTTGAAGCGCTCCACAAGGCCATCACTTTGAGGATGGAGAGGAGTAGTGCGGGTCTTGTGCATACCCAGCCTCTCACACATGGTGGCGAACACACGGGACTCAAAGTTTCTGCCTTGGTCGCTGTGGATGGACTCTGCAGCTCCAAACCTGCTGAACATCCCCGCTGTCAGGCGTCGACGATGGTCTCTGCCTCCTGGTCAGGCAGAGCATAGGCCTCGGGCCATTTTGTGAAATAGTCCATGGCCGTGAGCACCCAGCGGTTTCCACTGTCTGTGGTGGGGAACGGCCCAACTACATCCACTCCCACCCTCTCCATGGGAGCCCCCACTGGGAACTGTTGGAGCTGAGCATGAGAGCGGCCTGGGGGCCCTTTCTCGCTGTGCAGTTGTCACAGCGGCGGCAAAGTCTTCCACATCCCTCTTGTGCTGCCCCCAGTAAAAGCCCTGACGGAGGCGGCGCAGTGTTTTGTGACCCCAAAGTGTCCAGTCCCCACCCCCCAATGAGTACTCTGGAGCACAGCCTCCCGCAATGCTTTTGGGACCACCACCTGCCACCTCTCCTCCCCCGTAGCTGACTCCTTCCATGCCCGCTGTAACACGCCATCAGCCAGCCGCAGTCGCTCAAACTTTGACCACAACCCTTTGGTCGCGAGTGAGAGCGCTGTCACCTCTTCCCATGGTGGCCTCACCTGCGCCTCTACCCACTGTAGCACTGGCTGTAGGTCTGTGTCCCGTCCCTGCTGCTGCCCCCATTCAGCCACGTCGACAGTCTGCAGCTCACAGCAGACAGGCCCGCTCGCCCGAACACACTGTGGCACAGACCCCCTCCTCTGCACACAGCTCTCTCTCCCGTCCCTCTCTCCGTTCACAGTGGCGGCAGCCGTCTGCAGTACAGGGCCGACGGGACATGGCGTCGGCGTTGGAGTGGCGTGCCCCTGCCCTGTGCACCACCGTGAAGTCATACGGCTGAAGCTCCTCCAACCAGCGTGCCACCTGCCCCTCTGACTCTCTGAAAGACATGAGCCACTGGAGAGCAGAGTGGTCAGTCCTTACAGTAAAGGGCAGACCACCCAGGTAGTACTTGAAGTGTTTGACGGAAGCCACAACAGCCAAGAGCTCCCGCCAGGTGACACAGTAGCGGCGCTCATGTTTGTCAAATGTTTTGCTGAAGTACGCCACCGCTCTCTCCCCCTCTGGCCCCACCTGGGCCAGCACCCCACCCATGCCCACATTGCTCGCGTCTGTGTCCAGGATAAAGGGCAATGTGAGGTCAGGGGGCGAGCACGGGGGCCTCGATCAGTGCACGTTTGAGGGTGTTGAACGCCTCCTCACACTCCACTGTCCAAGTGAAAGCCTTGTCCTTCGGCAGCAGGCGGTTCAGTGGAGCAGCAACGCTTGAGAAGCCCCGTACAAACCTCCTGTAGTACGAGGCCAGGCCCAGGAAGCTCTTCAGCTGACGCTGGTCGGTGGGGGGCGGGCCAGTCTCTGACAGCCGCTACCTTGTCCTCCATGGTGCTGATCCCCTCCTTCCCCACTCGGTGGCCCAAGAAGGACACCTCTCTCCTCATGAAGTGGCACTTCTCGGGGTGGAGCTTCAGACCTGCGGCAGCCACCCTCTCCAGCACACACCGTAGCGCCCCAGGGCTGACTGGAAGGAGCTGCCATGGGCCAGGATGTCATCGAGGTATACCAGACACTGCTGTCGGGGGATGCCATCCAGCACCCTGTCCATCAAACGCTCAAAAGTAGCTGGAGCGTTGCACAGGCCAAAGCACAGGACCTTGAACTGCCAGTGTCCTCTGTTAGTGGAGAACGCAGTTTTGGCTCTGGCCTCTGGGGAGAGGGGCACCTGCCAGTAGCCACTGCGGAGGTCTAGTGAGGAGAACCAGGAGGACCCCTAACCAGGTCCAGCGACTCATCGATACGTGGTATGGGGTATGAGTCCTTCCTGGTTACCTCATTCAGCCGCCTGTAGTCCGCACAGAACCTCAGCTTGCCCCCTTCTTCGGAACCATGACGACTGGCGCCGCCCAGGGGCTGTCTGAGGGCTCAATGAAGTCTGCCCGCTGCATCTCCAACACAGCCTTGTCTGCCGCCTCCTGGCGTGCCAGCGGGATACGGCGGGGACGCATCTTGATAGGTCGAGCATCACCTGTGTCGATCTCATGCTGCACCAGATGAGTCTGACCCACCTCTTCCTCACTCAGCGCAAAGCTGTCTCTGAATTCAAACAGCAACTGCCTCAACCGTTCCTGCTGCTCGGGGTCAAGACCAACACAGTTCCTCCCCCATATCTCCCTCACTGCAGACAGTGTCCTCTCCCCTCCCATCTGGGGTAGCTGGGCTGGGGGGGCGCGGCCCGGGCTCACAGAGGGCTGTGTCGTGGAGGTAGCTGGGGGAATGTAACACAACGCCGTAGGTGACAGGGGAGCTGGGGAAAAGTCACACCCAGATGTGGGGGGGGGGGGGGCAGCCATGAGTCTCTGCTGCTTTAACTGTTGGAGTAAAGGGTTTGTTGGGTTGAGTGAATGTGACATTAGGGGCCATGGTGACCTCCGGCCCTCCCTGGAAGCTCAGTGTGCCCCTATTTAGGTCTAACTGGCAGCCTGTGCTCCTAAGAAAGTCCAACCCCAGGATACAAGGGTCCTGCACAGCCGCCACCCACACAGGATGACGCACAGTCCTGCCCCCTACTGTCAGAGTCATTATTCCCTTCCCTTTCATGGGTGCCAGCTCACCTGTGACTGTGCGGAGCTGCACAGTTGTAGGCTCACACTGAGTCCAACCTGGCACAATATCTGGCCTCACCAGGGTTACTGTGGACCCAGTGTCCACCAGGGCGGAGCAGGGCACCCCCCTCCACAGTGACAGGGACATGACAAAAGTCCCCAACACAGGTCCGGCCCACCACAACAACAGGCTCCATCCGCTTGCCCTCGTCTGCTTCTGGGGAAGTGGAGCCCTGCTTCCCCGTCTGTGCCGGTGGGCTCCTCCTGAAGAAGATGGTGGTTGGGATAGAAAGCCAGGGGTCCGCACTACCCGGTCTATGCGGACCCCGAGACGTTTCCCTGAGCTCTGGGGGACATGGGGCAATCTCGGCGCAGATGGCCTGGCTGGCCACAACCCCAGCAAACCCTGGGACCAGGGCATGTGTTTCGTGCCGCCTGTAGCGACACAGCACGAATGAGTTCTGTCATTTCAGCCACCCATGCAGGCTTTTCCGGCTCCGGGCTGCTCTGCCCCCCAGCTCGCACAGAGGGTCTGTCTCCCTGCACCCCCACCAAAGCCCCAGCTGAAGCCCCAGCCCACACCAGCTCCCTCTCCAAAGCCATCTCCAAGGCTACCTGCAATGACTCAGGATGAGCCAGCTGGGTCTGTATGCGCAGCTCCGTAGGAGAGAGCGCCTGTATGAACTGGTCCCGTGCTAGCTCGCTCTGCACGGAGGGGGCATGTGAGCATATGCCCACCGAGAGAGGCTCTCAATGTCATTAGCTAGCACCCGTAGAGGCTCTCCAGGCTGCCTGCGTCTATTACTCAGTTCGGAGCGCAGTAGCCCGGGCTGTACACACTGTCCATAGCGCCTCCTCAGTGCTCCCACTAAAGCACCATAATCACGTCTGTCCTCGGGGCTAATCAATATCAAACAGGCCAGAGCTTCATCCGTGAGGCATAAAGCCAACTGCAGTGCCCTATCTTCATCCGACCACCCCCTAAAATGAGCTAACAGTTCAAACTGAGCATGAAAAGCTTCCCAATCCGCCTTACCGGAATACTTCGGGGTCTTAACGGATACGGACGCAGCCGGGAACTGGGCGCCGCCATGTTTGTTTACATCCTGATCCCCAGATTCCTCGTCCCGCCGACGTCACCCCTTCGGTCCGCCCACCAGAATCCGCGCGAAACACAGTCGACGAAGCACTCATGCCCGCTTCAGCCGCCATCACTCTAACGTCCTCCCTCAAGCGGCCTCTGGGCTCCGATGCCCTGGCGATCTCCTCAGCCAGAACCCCCGACGTCCATGCACACGCACCTCCTTGGCCATAATCGTCCCCTACCTCCACCTTCACTTTCGGATTCCCTCGAAGCATCTTCAACCCCCGTTCTCACCTACGGTAGCTAGCCACAGAAGTCAGCTAGCTAGCTGGCTAACTTTATCAACGTTTTTACTTCTGACACCAATGTAATGACCTGACTAGATCATAAAAGAACAACTGTCCAGACAGAGGATTGAGTTTACGAATGGACGGTTTATTAAACCAACTTTACACAGGCTACTGTTTGGCCGTAGCCCACGCCAAATAAATGAAAGATAACCCACAAGCCAATCGTGACCTTCTCTTGTGAAGCCCAGACGTAAAGAGAGAGAACAAAGGCTAAACCTGGTCTTAACTTCCAATGCTCCATCCCCCTGCCCAACCCCCCTCCACGCCACTCCGCCAACCGCCAGGATGCCTGGCATCAGAACATTCCAGGCATTCCCGTGATTGGCAGATAGCAGGTTGATTGACATGTCGGACCCCGCGAACACTGGGTACTGGTAGGTACAACACAACCATCTACTAGCCTAACACATAACACACAGCTGTCTGTGCGGGTCGCTACAACACTATAGCTCAAGGTGTAGCTCAAGGTGGCTACATCGGAATGTCGGCTTGCACGGGAAAAACTGTACATTTCTAACATTTATGGTTGAGATTTAATTAATATAAACTATGCACCTTATGACTTTCATTAACACGCAGGCGTCACTCAGACATTAGTAAGGCGTTGGTATGACGACATGTTAGTTACACGTTCAATGGTAGGCAACAGCCACACGGTGGTAGTGTTGCCTAGTTTTATTAACACGCAGGCATCACGCAGACGTTGGTGAAGCTTCGAACACACCTAGTGAGTTAGGCGTTTTGGTACACCAGAAGTACATTTAATTTCCAATGGAACTCTGCGTTTGCCTTGCAGCATTGCGTTGCAGAGGCAGTTGCAGTGCGTTCTGTGTGGTGCATACGTTGGATTTATCGAACGAATGCGTCAAACTGTATGCGTAAATGGGTTAACGGAAATGGTAAGCCCTCCTGTAGCTCAGTTGGTAGAGCATGGCGCTTGCAACGCCAGGGTTGTGGGTTCGATTCCAACGGGGGGCCAGTATGAAAAATGTATCCACTCACTAACTGTAAGTCGCTCTGGATAAGAGCGTCTGCTAAATGACAAAAAATGTAATAATGTAGCAGAAGGTGAATGTTGAACTTTTGTTGCACACATATCTAGATGACGCTGCATACCTTTATCAACAACCCCCCCCCACCCCCCCTGTTGAAAAACTTTTCTTAAACGAAAGCAAACGGAACGAAACGGGGGTAAACATACCTGAATTTGTCCAGTAGAAACTCTCGTTTGCAACTGTTGGACTAATGATTACACCCTAGATCAGCTAGATGCAGGCAAGTGTGTGCAAGGCGGTATTGAATATGTCACTGTCTGTCCATGTGTCACCTCAAATTTTTCTCTTGACCTTTGCGCACCTATGTTGTAAACTTTAATTCATAGACTAGGTTGTAGCAACCTCATGATGGGTATAGGGAAAATTCGAGAATCATGTAGTATCCTAAACTTATCGCTGTTACATTGAACTAGGTGAATGGAATATGAATGACAGTCATCCAATATGCTGTAATAGAAATAAGGCCACTGATATATTATGTACAGTGTGTGTGTGTGTGTGTGTGTGTGTGTGTGTGTGTATAATAAATAAATAAATATATATATATATATATATATATATATACACTACCAGTCAAAAGTTTGGACACCTACTCATTCAAGGGTTTTTCTTAATTTTTACTATTTTCTACATTGTAGAATAATAGTGAAGACATCAAAACTATGAAATGACACATATGGAATCATGTAGTAACCAAAAAAGTGTTAAAACAAATCAAAATATATTTTATATTTGAGATTCTTCAAAGTAGCCACCCTTTGCCTTGATAACAGCTTTGCACACTCTTGGCATTCTCTCAACAGTCCATCATCATTACTGTAACACGTAACCGATCGAGAAAACCCCCCAGAAATAAACTCGCAAAAAAATAATGAATAAACATCAATATCTTCAAAACTGTTTAAAGCTGTTCAGGCTTATCATTTATTGACAATATGTATCCTGTTACTGGAAATCCAAACAGGGCTAAACTGGGCTATTTGAACTGGATGAGATATCCTTTTCAAATAGGCCAACTACAGTAACGGATACATTTTTTGTTTGATCTATTTCCCTTGTTGATTCACGTTGTTGCCACACCAAAAGGCTTTTTATATACAGTGGGGAGAACAAGTATTTGATACACTGCCGATTTTGCAGGTTTTCCTACTTACAAAGCATGTAGAGGTCTGTAATTTTTATCATAGGTACACTTCAACTGTGAGAGACGGAATCTAAAACAAAAATCCAGAAAATCACATTGTATGATTTTTAAGTAATTAATTTGCATTTTATTGCATGACATAAGTATTTGATACATCAGAAAAGCAGAAATTAATATTTGGTACAGAAACCTTTGTTTGCAATTACAGAGATCATACGTTTCCTGTAGGTCTTGACCAGGTTTGCACACACTGCAGCAGGGATTTTGGCCCACTCCTCCATACAGACCTTCTCCAGATCCTTCAGGTTTCGGGGGCTGTCGCTGGGCAATACAGACTTTCAGCTCCCTCCAAAGATTTTCTATTGGGTTCAGGTCTGGAGACTGGCTAGGCCACTCCAGGACCTTGAGATGCTTCTTACGGAGCCACTCCTTAGTTGCCCTGGCTGTGTATTTCGGGTCGTTGTCATGCTGGAAGACCCAGCCACGACCCATCTTCAATGCTCTTACTGAGGGAAGGAGGTTGTTGGCCAAGATCTCGCAATACATGGCCCCATCCATCCTCCCCTCAATACGGTGCAGTCGTCCTGTCCCCTTTGCAGAAAAGCATCACCAAAGAATGATGTTTCCACCTCCATGCTTCACGGTTGGGATGGTGTTCTTGGGGTTGTACTCATCCTTCTTCTTCCTCCAAACACGGAGAGTGGAGTTTAGACCAAAAAGCTCTATTTTTGTCTCATCAGACCACATGACCTTCTCCCATTCCTCCTCTGGATCATCCAGATGGTCATTGGCAAACTTCAGACGGGCCTGGACATGCGCTGGCTTGAGCAGGGGGACCTTGCGTGCACTGCAGGATTTCAATCCATGACGGCGTAGGGTGTTACGAATGGTTTTCTTTGAGACTGTGGTCCCAGCTCTCTTCAGGTCATTGACCAGGTCCTGCCATGTAGTTCTGGGCTGATCCCTCACCTTCCTCATGATCATTGATGCCCCATGAGGTGAGATCTTGCATGGAGCCCCAGACCGAGGGTGATTGACCGTCATCTTGAACTTCTTCCATTTTCTAATAATTGCGCCAACAGTGGTTGCCTTCTCACCAAGCTGCTTGCCTATTGTCCTGTAGCCCATCCCAGCCTTGTGCAGGTCTACAATTTTATCCCTGATGTCCTTACACAGCTCTCTGGTCTTGGCCATTGTGGAGAGGTTGGGGTCTGTTTGATTGAGTGTGTGGACAGGTGTCTTTTATACAGGTAATGAGTTCAAACAGGTGCAGTTAATACAGGTAATGAGTGGAGAACAGGAGGGCTTCTTAAAGAAAAACTAACAGGTCTGTGAGAGCCGGAATTCTTACTGGTTGGTAGGTGATCAAATACTTATGTCATGCAATAAAATGCAAATTAATTACTTAAAAATCATACAATGTGATTTTCTGGATTTTTGTTTTAGATTCCGTCTCTCACAGTTGAAGTGTACCTATGATAAAAATTACAGACCTCTACATGCTTTGTAAGTAGGAAAACCTGCAAAATCGGCAGTGTATCAAATACTTGTTCTCCCCACTGTATATCTAGCCAGGGACATCAGACACAGCGGTTCCTTGTACTATTCTGACGTCAGTTGTAGACCAAAGGGGAGGTTGGGCGACCAGTGAGATTGGGCGGATTCGATTATGCTGAGCCGCGGGGCACCGGGAGGATCGCCGTTATCAAATCGAACAGTAATCTGTGCCACTTGGTCATTTTGTCAACAAGGCGGCATGATGCATCGTCCAGAAACAATTTAATTTTTTCCCTAAGTAAATGTTTAACTTTTCTGACTATTTTTCATTGGGATGGTAGGTAAAGCGTTTTTATCAAAAGCAATGACTTTTGCATGGAAAACACAGAATCCTACTAATTACTACAAGTGCTTAATTACGTCACTTTTGTTTTGAGCCGACTTCGCCGTGGGTTTTGAACTGGGCACCTGGCTCACGCCTGGGAGGCAATCGGGTTCATATCGAATGCAATCAAATTTCAGCTGATGCAAAAGACGCCTACACGGGCGAGATTAATCGAACCCCCTCACTGAAGTGTGACAGTTCCACGAAGGTCTGAAAGAACAAGGAAGTTATAGCTAACCGCCAGATAACCTGCCGCCTGAGTTGGACGAGAAACAATACGTGTATTTTGGTTATTCCCTCTATTTCAACCAAGGTAAGTTTGATAATGTCTCTCTATCCATGTCTGAATTGATGGGCGCGGCGATTTTCCACAGCCTTTTCTGTCAAGGCAGGATGAGCAGAAAGTGAATTTGAGAGCACGGTTACATGCACACAATAATGCGATTATTGTGGATAGTCAAATTAATATAATAGTTCGTTTAAAACGTTTACATGTTTGTCAAGAAGAACGATTTCCCTAATAGTCCTGTTTACATGGACACATCTGAAATCAGGCTACCTGATGGCACTGATAAATGCAGACCGTGTTAGTTTTGGGAAGCATATTTGATTCTGAGTTCAGACATACATGAAAACTACTTCAAGACACATACATTATATTTTTCTGAACTCCACTTCGGAAGGGAGGCTCGCTTCGCTGGTGGTAGGACATGCGCAGATTACATACACTGCTGGAAGGCAGAATAAAAGTGTTTACATGCCCTAATAATTCGAACGATTGCTCAGAAAACTAGGTGTTTTAATCGGCGTATGCTACTTTGACTTTATGGCGATTTAAGATAAGCAGAATAAGGTGTTTACATGACTTGCATAATGCCTACTGCCATAATCAGTTTAATGTTGAATTATTAGTGTACATGTAAACATTTGTAATGAGATTGGAGAAACGGTTGGTTACAAAGTTGCTGATGATCATAATCATTGAAAACATAGTATGGACGATGTGGCTTTCTAGCAAATGTCCTGCAGTAGGCTTCTCTCTTTTGATGGCTGTCACACAATGTCTTTTTTTGATTTTAATGGTTGTAAACGTGTTTTTGTTTTTTACAACAATCCAAGATAATTACACTTTTGCTTTGTATACAACAACTGATCTCAATTAGGATGCTATGTAATAAATCCCTAAATTAGGGGGAAAAAACATATTTTTAAATAACATTGGTTAAACCAGTATTGTCTACTGAAGTTCAGTAGCCTAATTCACTTCAGTAAATTATTTTGAGGCTCTGCAGCTGCCACATCTAAATGTAAAGCCTGGTCAAGTTGATTCCAGGTATGAGGTTTTGCTATTAGCTCTACTGCAGGCTGCTGTAGTGTATGGGCCAACAGGTGTTGTGCTGTGAAAGTTTTAGTGGGTTACTTAGTAGCCTATGTCGAATGAATCCATTGAACTTGCACTTTAAGTGCTAAATTGATGACATTGACCATACCTGTAGTGTAAATGACTAATGTCGTGGCAGAGGCCCATGATAGAGTTGAGCAAGCCAAGCTGTTGCTAGGTACACTGTTGGTGGTTCAGTGCTTGGCAACGTCATGTTTTCAGACCAAGATTCCAGCATATTAGGTTATTCATGCCTGGTAATAAAAGCAATGGTCCTTCTGCTGCCCTCTGCTACACATGTGATCCCCAGAGTATGAAGCAGAAGTTGTATGAATGCCAGGAATATATCTTATCCCCCACTGAGATGAGTTGCTTGGTGGAAAGTTTACTGTAGCCTACAATGCCTTCCTTGGACACATACATCCACAAAGTTTAAGTTATAGAACTTACATTATGGAATGGAGAGAGATGCTCATGCCAGCTTCAGAGGTCCTGCTGTGTTTGAAACTGTCTTTCATTCTTGTGCCCTGTAGGAGAACACAGCTTCTGAGGGGGTATTCCAGCAGGTTCTTGGCCATGTCTCCCAGGCCTAGTGTTGAGCTCACAGGGTGCTTCTGGCCAGAAGTGAGCTGCAGGTCTTTGTGTCGGTCATCGTCATCATTGCTGTGAGATCTGCCTGTCTGTTGACCCCTGACCCCGCAGTTCCTGTTATCACCCAATCATCATGGCCCCTGTGCCACCTGGCATCCGCTTCCTGGCCTCCTTCAACAGAGACCAGTGGTGAGTTTTGTATGTCTGTCTGTCAGATCAATACGTTCTGTTGGTTTGTGCCCCTACTCTGTTTTTTAGGTGTATTTGTCAGTACAGGACTGGCTTACACGTGAACTTAGTTGTAAATTGTTGATGACTTATCATGAAGAGACCTCAGGGCTCAAGCCATACTGTTCATGTGTGTGCCTGTGCAGGATTGTACATGTGTGTCTGTGCTTGTAGCCGTTTCTATTTAGTCCTAATTATGTGTTTTCTGCGAGAGAGTGAATTGGCCGGGTCACAGAGAAAGAGAGCGAGAGCACTGTGCAACTAACACAACGGTCCTCTAAGTTCCCATACATCATGTAGAGGAGGGCATACGCACCATCTACTGTATGTGGCATAGCCCTGTATACGTACAGGCTGCTTAATGATCACGTATCCCGTTCATTATTAGGGCCAGGAGTTGTTCCTGCTCAGGTCACATGGTTAGGAAAAACTCCTGATCCTATTTATTATCAAGAGAAAGAGTGGGGAACCATGTTCTGAACCTGACTTCGAAGTATTTCTTAGAGCTTTATCACATTTCATTGCGTTCATACTGATTGTTATACTGTGCGAGTGACAGTGGCATGCTGAAATCGAGGTTGTAAACCTTTGTCTCTGTGTGGCTGTAGCCAGTATAGTCTCCCTCTGCTCAGTCTCTATATGTACAGTATGTCTGGTCCTATCAGAGAGTTGGAGCTGGGACAGTGGTGGTGTTCTGTGGTATCACAGAGCCACTGACATGTTTTTCACTAAATTACTGCCAACAGGGAAGATACATTGCCAGTGTCCTAACTGTCCCCTTCCTGTCCTGTCTTGTGAACACAACCCCCTCCCCACTAGACACACAGAGAGAGAGATACAAACACACACACATGCTGTTGTGAATGTGCCTAGGCAATCAGGGAATCTTCCCTCTGGCTACTTTCCACCCCTAACAATTGGTCTGTAGGGATGGTTTATTTTTTTTATTTTTTTTGTCATTTAGCAGACGCTCTTATCCAGAGCGACTTACATGAGCAATTAGGGTTAAGTGCCTTGCTCAAGGGCACATCGGCAGATTTTTCACCTAGTCGGCTCGGGGATTAGAACCAGCGACCTTTCGGTTACTGGCACAACGCTCTTAAACACTAAGCTACCTGCCGTGGGGTTAAGATGTCAAGACTGCCATAAATTGCTGTGTTTGGCTAGGTCAGGGGCAGACCCACGTCGAGGTGGCTGTGTTTGGCTAGGTCAGGGGGTAGACGCGTCCAGATATGTCAAACTCGATTTGTTTGCCAATTGCACAAGTCCCCAAGGAAATGACTTGAGTGGGAAAATTAAAGGAACGGCACATCCTGGCCTTTGTTATCCTTACCAGTTCTCACTGTGTACTTTTAACATTGAATTATTTTGCAAAGATTAGCAAATTCCTTTGATTGTGTAGGTGTAGCTATCCTCCCAGGTGAAATGTTTGATCTCCATTCAGCTCGTTTACGCCACTATAAAAGAAGCCAGCCAGTCAGTTCAGCCAAGAGGTCCAAAGTCCAGTTGTTCTCCACCCCCTCAGAATATAAGTTAACATCAACAACATATCTAAGGACAGATCTAGGATCAGATTACCCTAAATCCAAACCTCACATTGACCATTGCGAGAATGAAACGAGATCTCACCCTGTATCAGTCGTCAGGGATGAATGCTACCCACTGACTACCTCCTCCCGTCCAGCCCTTCTCACTGCTGCCCCCTTGTGTTGTCCCCCTCCAGGTACCGAGCCTTCACATTTGGCCTCACCTTCCTTCTGTACACCAGCTTCCACCTGTCCAGAAGACCCATCAGCATCGTCAAGGTAACATACACACACACACACAGACAGACACACTGATGTATCCTATAGGGAATTTGCTGTACTATACTGGCATAACACATAATAAGAGATTTACTCACTAAACACTCCTCTCCACACATTAAATATACAGTGGGGAGAACAAGTATTTGATACACTGCCAATTTTGCAGGTTGTCCTACTTACATAGCATGTAGAGGTCTGTAATTTTTATCATAGGTACACTTCAACTGTGAGAGACGGAATCTAAAACAAAAATCCAGAAAATCACATTGTATGATTTTTAAGTAATTAATTTGCATTTTATTGCATGACATAAGTATTTGATACATCAGAAAAGCAGAAATTAATATTTGGTACAGAAACCTTTGTTTGCAATTACAGAGATCATACGTTTCCTGTAGGTCTTGACCAGGTTTGCACACACTGCAGCAGGGATTTTGGCCCACTCCTCCATATAGACCTTCTCCAGATCCTTCAGGTTTCGGGGCTGTCGCTGGGCAATACGGACTTTCAGCTCCCTCCAAAGATTTTCTATTGGGTTCAGGTCTGGAGACTGGCTAGGCCACTCCAGGTCCTTGAGATGCTTCTTACGGAGCCACTCCTTAGTTGCCCTGGCTGTGTGTTTTGGGTCGTTGTCATGCTGGAAGACCCATCCACGACCCATCTTCAATGCTCTTACTGAGGGAAGGAGGTTGTTGGCCAAGATCTTGCGATACATGGCCCCATCCATCCTCCCCTCAATACGGTGCAGTTGTCCTGTCCCCTTTGCAGAAAAGCATCCCCAAAGAATGATGTTTCCACCTCCATGCTTCACGGTTGGGATGGTGTTCTTGGGGTTGTACTCATCCTTCTTCTTCCTCCAAACACGGCGAGTGGAGTTTAGACCAAAAAGCTCTATTTTTGTCTCATCAGACCACATGACCTTCTCCCATTCCTCCTCTGGATCATCCAGATGGTCATTGGCAAACTTCAGACGGGCCTGGACATGCGCTGGCTTGAGCAGGGGGACCTTGCGTGCGCTGCAGGATTTTAATCCATGACGGCGTAGTGTGTTACTAATGGTTTTCTTTGAGACTGTGGTCCCAGCTCTCTTCAGGTCATTGACCAGGTCCTGCCGTGTATTTCTGGGCTGATCCCTCACCTTCCTCATGATCATTGATGCCCCACGAGGTGAGATCTTGCATGGAGCCCCAGACCAAGGGTGATTGACCGTCATCTTGAACTTCTTCCATTTTCTAATAATTGCACCAACAGTTGTTACCTTCTCACCAAGCTGCTTGCCTATTGTCCTGTAGCCCATCCCAGCCTAGTGCAGGTCTACAATTTTATCCCTGATGTCCTTACACAGCTCTCTGGTCTTGGCCATTGTGGAGAGGTTGGAGTCTGTTTGAGTGTGTGGACAGGTGTCTTTTATACAGGTAACGAGTTCAAACAGGTGCAGTTAATACAGGTAATGAGTGGAGAACAGGAGGGCTTCTTAAAGAAAAACTAACAGGTCTGTAAGAGCCAGAATTCTTACTGGTTGGTAGGTGATCAAATACTTATTTCATGCAATAAAATGCAAATGAATTACTTAAAAATCATACAATGTGATTTTCTGGATTTTTGTTTTAGATTCCGTTTCTCACAGTTGAAGTGTACCTATTATAAAAATTACAGACCTCTACATGCTTTGTAAGTAGGAAAACCTGCAAAATCGGCAGTGTATCAAATACTTGTTCTCCCCACTGTATGTTGGGTTTACTGTAGTTTGTGCTTTTTTCAGTGTGTGCACACATGAATGTTTGCTCATTCTGATTATTTGTTCCACAGAGTGAGCTACATAAGAACTGCTCAGCTCTCAATGAGCTCTCCACAGCCAGTAGTAGCCAGCTGTCTAACCTCCACACAGATGCAGAGTGCAGCTGGAAACCCTTTGGTGAGACCCCACTCAACCCTTGTTCTCCCCCTCTTTCATCCTCCTCTCAATCCCACTTTCTCTACTACATTTTATGCATCCTCTATCCCTACACTTATCACTAATCACATATTTTTTTACTATTCATTCACACATTGTTGTCGATCCCCATAACCAAACCCAGGAGCCTGTATTCAGATGAGTTGTCCTTGGTTGAATTGATGTCATTCTCATGTAAAACTACCTCCATATCCAGATAAAAGCAACTATAAGCAGCTGCTGGGAGCCGTGGACTACTCCTTCCTCTGTGCCTATGCTGTGGGCATGTTCCTCAGGTAAGGCTAAAACTAGGCAGTCCACTTTACCTGATCAGGAAAACCTCTGGGCTCTAGTTATCGGCTAAAGCTCTTCCCCATCTCTCGTCCGCCAGTCAGTCAGTCATTAAATCTGCAGGCAGAGTCTATGGGTGTTGCGGTGACTGTATTACTGCCACACCGGTGGTCATGAAGGCAGTCAAATTCCACATGACTGTTTAGTTACGGTAATTAGGCTTCTCCAAGCTCATATGCTCAGCTGGTAGAGCACGGAGCTTGTAACGCCAAGGTAGTGGGTTCGATCCCCGGGACCACCCATACACAAAAATTTATGCACGCATGACTGTAAGTCGCTTTGGATAAAAGCGTCTGCTAAATGGCATATTATTATTATATTATTATATGCTGCTGATGGTCATTAGTAGCCTACCAAACTTGCGAACTACCTGGTACTCAGCACTCTATTGTCCCTCTAATCACTCTGACATCAATGCAAATGTAATTGAAAATCTAATCAAACACTTCATGAGAGCTCATGTTGCGCAACATTTCTATAGGCTATGCAAATGCATGAGAAAACAGCGTGATGGCCTCTATTAAAAAGAGGAGGATCCCATCAGCTTTCTATAGGCTAGGCCTACTATATTTATTTCTCAACTTTCCTAATATTAAGCACATTGCTTATCTTTACAACAGGAGTTAAACCTACCTGGCTGGCATGAAAAAGAACCACGGGAAAAGCATCCTCCATTCGCTATTTAAGAGCATAGATGACATGTATTTTTTCCCCTGCCCCTGTTTCGAGACAGGTGCACGATAATGGTCCATTCTAAATCAAAACAAATTTCACACATATATTATTTAGTATATGTAAAGACAAGATTAAATCAAGAATAGTCTGATGGGTGACAATATTAGCCTATCACTTGTGAATTATATGTTATCACTTGTGAATGATGCCCAGCATAAGGCTAGAAACAATGCCTTTTTTTGCAACTTTTGACATTTACATTTAAGTCATTTAGCAGACGCTCTTATCCAGAGCGACTTACAGTTAGTGAGTGCATACATTTATTTTTATTGATTTAAAAAAAATACTTTTTCTAATCATAGTCACACACCTCATGTAGCCTAGCCCATAGGCCTAAATGTTTTGATAAGGTTTGTATCACAACTAAAATGGCCAAACAATTTCTTAAAATTAAGCACATTAATCTGCTTTACAAAGGGTGTAGAGCCTAACTGGCAAACATAAGCAGCGCATGAATTTCAAGTTTGGGGACGATTATTTTCACCAAAGAAATGCACCTTTATAATAAAAGCATTACATGCATAATCGCATTTGGGGTCACTTTTGATAATGGTGTTTTCCCGCTAATGGAACAATCGCGCTTATAGCCACTGGCCGCAAAAGGCATGACTTTTTTTAGGGTGCGTTACGGCCACACAAAGGGGACGCCGGGAAATTTGAGGCATTAACAAGTGTGTACAGCCTGTGCAAAAAACTAAGCAGAGCTCATGCCTTTTCAAGCAACTTTTTTCAAATCATCATTAGTCACATCATGCAGCCTTACAATGTATTAAAAATCAAAACATATAGCCCAACGTTTGTAGAACAACTAAAGTTACATGAATAACTAGAAGCGTAAAAGAGTACCTATTTCTTTGTTAACCGCTCAACACAGAATAGCTGCATGTGCACACTCCCTCAAATCGTTTGGAGAAAATATCCTTTCTATTTTATTCAGCTTTGTTCAATTGTATTCTGCATACTATAAAATAATGCCATGGAATTCTAAGCAAATCTTGTCTGCTAAATGAACTAGTGTAGCCCACAGCCATTCGGCATAGCCAGATCAGGACTAACATAAGGACAACTCAGAGTATCCTATTCTGTTCTTCTGAAATAGACTACATTTTCTTCATATCATGTTTCTTTTAGACCTGTCGAAAATAAATACATAATGGATTTATTGTGAAGGTGTAGGCTATATTACATGGATTTATTAGACTTTTTTAAATGTGGATGTTCCAAAGGTCTGCATCAGTGGCTTGTAGGCTATGTGTGGAAGCCAGGAGATGCTAAATGTGTTTATGTTAATTAACGGTCAATTACCGTGAGACCAACAGTTATTTGCTTGACAATCACCGGCTAACTACATTTTGTGACCGCCACAGCCCTAGCAGTCTCAATTGGGTGTTCTTCGTTGGTGAGCAGACCCTGATTCAAGAATTTTAACAGATTTCAATTATTTTTTAGCCAGATCCTAATTGGAATATCGAATTTTATGTTCCTTTTGATGGCGTTGAAGGCCCTTCTTGCCTTGTCTCTCAGATCGTTCACAGCTTTGTGGAAGTTACCGGTGGTGTTGATGTTTAGGCCGAGGTAGGTATAGTTTTTGTGTGTGCTCTAGGGCAACGGTATCTAGATGGAATTTGTATTTGTGGTCCTGGCAACTGGATCTTTTTTGGAACACAATTATTTTTGTCTTAGTGAGATTCACTGTCAGGGCCCAGGTCTGACATAATCTGTACAGAAGATCTAATTACTGCTGTAGTCCCTCCTTGGTTGGGGACAGAAGCACCAGATCATCAGCAAACAGTAGACATTTGACTTCAGATTCTAGGAGGGTGAGGCTAGGTGCTGCAGACTTCTAGTGCCCTCGCCAATGTTTTTATATATATGTTGAAGAGGTTGGGGTTCAAGCTGCATCCTTGTCTCACCCCACGGCCCTGAGGAAAGAAATCAGTGTGTTTTTTGCCAATTTTAACCGCACACTTGTTTGTGTACATGGATTTTATAATGTTGTATGTTTTTCTCCCAACACCGCTTTCCATCAATTTATATAGCAGACCCCTATGTCAAATTGAGTCAAGCTTTTTTGAAATCTACAAAACATGAGAAGACTTTGTTTTGTTTGTTTTTAGGGTGTGTTGAATACGTGGTCTGCCATACGGTAATTTGGTAAAAAGCCAATTTGAAATTTGCTCAGGATGTTGTTTTCACTGAGGAAATGTAGGAGTCTGCTGTTAATGATAATGTAGAGAATTTTCCAGAGGTTGCTGTTGATGCAGATCCCATGGTAGTTATTGGGGTCAAATTTGTCTCCACATTTGTAGATTGGGGTGACCAGTCCTTGGTTCCAAATATTGGGGAAGATGCCAGAGCTGAGGATTGTGTTAAAGAGTTTTAAGTATAGCAAATTGGAATTTGTGGTCTGTATATTTTTTATCATTTCATTTAGGATACCATCAACACCACAGGCCTTTTTGGGTTTGAGGGTTTGTATTTTGTCCTGTAGTTCATTCAATGTAATTGGAGAATCCAGTGGGTTCTGGTAGTCTTTAATAACTGATTCTAAGATTTGTAAATGATCATGTGTATGTTTTTGCTGTTTGTTCTTTCTTTTATAGTGCCAAAAAGAGAAGCGGTTTATCCATACATCTCCATTTTGGATAGATAGCTCTTTGTGTTGTTGTTTGTTTAGTGTGTTCCAATTTTCCCAGAGGTGGTTAGATTCTATGGATTCTTCAATTACGTGCGCTTCCTTCTTTTTCCTTAGTGTATTCCTGTACTGTTTTAGTGTTTCACCACAGTAAAGGCTTAGGTTTTCTTGGTCGCTGTGGTTTTGGTTGGATAGATTTCTACATTTCTTTTAGGTTTTTGCATTCTTCATCAAACCATTTGTCATTGTTGTTAATTTTCTTAGGTTGTCTGCTTGAAATGTTTAGATTTGATGGGGAAGCGGAAAGGTCAAATATACAGTTTACACCTTCACTATTGCAGTGAAACGTTTTGTCCAGAAAGTTGTCTAAAAGGGATTGAATTTGTTGTTGCCCAATTGTTTTTTGGTAGGTTTCTTCACTACTTTCCTTCCATCTATAGCATTTCTTAACAGTATGCGTTTGTTTGGCTTTGATGTCTCATGATTCAGTATTGCTCTGTTCAAGTAGACTGTGATTTTGCTGTGATCTGATATGAGTGTCAGTGGGCTGACTGTGAACGCTCTGAGAGACTCTGGGTTGAGGTCAGTAATAAAGTAATCAACAGTACTACTGCTAAGGGATGAGCTGTAGGTGTATCTACCGTAGGAGTTCCCTCAAAGCCTACCATTGACTATGTACAGACCCAGTGTTGTGACCCATTTTGTTGGTTGTTTTATCGTAGTTGTGTCTAGGGGGGAATATCTCGCTCTTTTTTTTCCTCTCTCTTTTTGTCTTTCGCTCTCTCTCCTCTCACTCCCCCTTTCTCTCCCTCTCTCTCTTTTAGCCATGAAAAGGTCCTCATTCTGTCGCTTTGCATTTCCACAGTGTTACAACATGAACACAGTGTGCTTTTCAAGGACAGTGTTGCGTAACTAACTCTGTGCCCCAGCAAGGTCAAACAGCTTCTAGCCAAGCTTGTGGCGGGCTGGATGTCATGCTAAATAGTGTTGGTTATTTTATTTTCATTTAATTCAAAACTGATGTTTCGTTGTATCAGGGGTAGAGAACATTTTTCAATATGCCAGCCAATTCTCATGCTGAATATGCCAGCCATTTTTGTCAGCCTGCATTGGGCGCCGAGTGGCGCAGTGGTCTAAGGCTGTGCCACTAGAGATCCTGGTTCGAATCCAGGCTCTGTCGTAGCCGGCCGCGACCGGGAGACCCATGGGGGGCGCACAATTGGCCCAGCGTGGTCCAGGGTAGGGGAGGGAATGGCCGGCAGGGATGTAGCTCAGTTGGTAGAGCATGGCGTTTGCAACGCCAGGGTTGTGGGTTCGATTCCCACAGGGGGCCAGTATGAAAAAATTAAATAATGTATGCACTCACTAACTGTAAGTCGCTCTGGATAAGAGCGTCTGCTAAATGACTAAAATGTAAATGTAAATGTAAAATGAAACTGGTCTTATGCATTGTTAAAATGTCATTGTGCGTCCTGCAGTGGCATCATCGGTGAACGCCTGCCCATCCGTCTGTACCTGACGTTTGGCATGCTGATGAGCGGCCTCTTCACCTGTCTGTTTGGCCTGGGCTACATCTACAACATCCACAGCCTTGGCTTCTATATATTTGTCCAGGTAAGTCACAAAGTGGACCTACTGTAACTACCTACACATGTACAATATAAGTCAAGCCATACAAAATTGTTGGTCTGACATTTCATAGGAAGACGAGTTCAGAATTCAGAGGTCAAAAGTTGTATATTCTGAATGTTTTTCTAACTCTGTGTTTCTCCTCTGCCTCAGGTGGCTAATGGCTTGGTTCAGACCACTGGCTGGCCCAGTGTTGTCACATGCATCGGGAACTGGTTTGGAAAGGGAAGGTAAGCCACGAGATCTGTTGTTAATGAAATGATTCCTCCATAGTTCAGATACACTGAAATTATAGGAGATGCATTGAATAGAAAATAGTTATAGAAGATACATTGAAGTTAAAACAGGATTCTAACTGGTTTGCCTGGTAGGAGGGGTCTGATCATGGGCCTGTTCACATGATAACACTAACCTAACCCTTTTTATAACTGGTGTCTCCTACAGGAGGGGTCTGATCATGGGCATATGGAACTCCCACACCTCCGTGGGCAACATCTTGGGCTCTCTGATTGCAGGCTACTGGGTCTCCTCCAACTGGGGCCTGTCCTTCATCGTTCCCGGCCTCGTCATCGCTGCCATGGGAATCATCTGCTTCCTCTTCCTCATCGAACGTGAGTACTGCTATGTGATTGGTTGGAGGAGGAAGAGACTCGTCCCATTTGCCTTTGAGTAGCTTCGATGCTTGATTTATGCGATGGTCAGAGTTTTGCATGCTGATATTTACTGTGATTTTGGTTTAAACTGTTCTTGGTTTTGTCTGTAGATCCAAATGATCTTAGAAGCATCCATGCTGTACAGAACCCTGCTCCCTGCAGCAACAATGTGAGTACTTAGGATGTCTCGCTTGTTCTCAAAAGCATCTCTAGTTAGTATAGACATAATATGAAGGACATTTCAGAGGTATAAATTCACAGATATATTCATGAATCACAGACCGTAAAAGCCCCACTTTGTTATATGCTTAGTCTAAATGCCATTTTGGAAATGTGTGTCCGTGAGTGGGATCATTGTGTGGATCACACGTCATCAGAATTTGCCTGGATAGCATCACATCTGTCGCACATCGCGCCCGGCAACCATTTCCTAGACAACTGTCGTCCACTTTAGCTCCTTGTGTAGACGTAGAGTACCTGAGTGTCTCCGAGAGCGTGGGCTGGCTCTGGTAAAAAGGCCTCCCTGGAGACAGACACACAAATCAAAAAGAGATGAAACATTATGAACGTGGGCAGATTCATTGTATAAGCTTTATTTAGGGTTCTTCTTGATTGACAGGTCTCATTTTCAGTCTCCCACTCTACTATGAACTGCATTGCAGTTGTTTTCACTGGTAGCTGGTGGAACACCTACCAGTACATTGTGGTAAACTATATTGTACTTTGTTTTTGTTTTTTGCTCATGCAGCAAAAGCTGACAAAGAACTGGAATGGGACGAATGGACACAAGCAACTGTACCATTCATACAAACAGGGAGACAAATATCAGGTGTGCCTGTTTTTATCGGAGTTTGTCTGTGTTTATGTTAGTGTCTGTATGTGGATCTGTGTGTTATTAACCCTTGTTTTTCCCCTCCATCTCTCTCTCAGAACTGGGACACAGATCTGCTGCTCCCTCAGGACAACAACAGCAGTGTGTCTGTCCCCGTACAGCAGGTGGCGGTGGTGAGGAGCGAATCAGAGCCCTCGGCCATCAGCTTCATGGGAGCTCTACGCATTCCGGTCAGTCACCTGACCTCTCACACCACCCATATCACATACACACAATAACAAAGGCCTAGGCCCTGTTCCCCAAAGCCAGGGGTGTCAAACTCAATTCCTGGAGGGCCATTTATCTGCTGGTTTTTGTTATTTCCTTTCAATTCATGTCCAATTAAGACCTAGACAACCAGGTAAGGTGAGTTTCTAACTAATAAATTACCTTAATTGATCAATCAAGTACCAGGGAGGGGCAAAAACCCGCAGAGGAGGACACTGGAAAATGGCGACTGCTTGAATCTCAAAGTGCAGCAAGTGAAGTGTGTGATAATGAATGGAAAATAGTGAAATCAAAGAATGGAACTAAACAAGCAGAAGATGTAGCAGAAGATGTAGCAGAAGATGAGGACCTGCATTTTTTGGACAAGGAGGTTCATTTGGGAAATCCATTTGTAATATTGAGGACTGTGGAGAAAGCAGTGGGAAAGGTGGATTCAATCAAGGTGACTAGAAGCGGCCTCGTTTTGGTTAATTGGAGTTAACCAAAGGAGTTATGACTGGAGTCTCGTTGGATATACAGTACCTGTCAAAAGTTTGGACACACCTACTCATTCAAGGGTTTTTCTTTATTTTTACTATTTTCTACATTGTAGAATAATAGTGAAGACATCAAAACTATGAAATAACACATGGAATCATTTAGTAACCAAAAAAGTGTTAAACAAATCAAAATATATTTGAGATTCAACAAATAGCCACCCTTTGCCTTGATGACAGCTTTGCACACTCTTGGCATTCTCTCAACCAGCTTCACCTGGAATGCTTCTCCAACAGTCTTGAAGGAGTTCCCACATATGCTGAGCACTTGTTGGCTGCTGTTCTTACACTCTGCGGTCCAACTCATCCCAAACCATCTCAATTGGGTTGAGGTCGGGGGATTGTGGAGGCAAGGTCATCTGATGCAGCACTCCATCACTCTCCTTCTTGGTCAAATAGACCTTACGCAGCCTGGAGGTGTGTTGGGTCATTGTCCTGTTGAAAAACAAATGATAGTCCCACTAAGTGCAAACCAGATGGGATGGCGTATCGCTGCAGAATGCTGTGGTAGCCATGCTGGTTAAGTGTGCCTTGAATTCTAAATAAATCACAGACCGTGTCACCAGCAAATCACCATCACACCACCTCCTCCATGCTTCACGGTGGGAACCACACATGCAGAGATAATCCGTTCACCTACTCTGCGTCTCTCAAAGACATGGCGGTTGGAACCAAAAATCTCAAATTTGGACTCATCAGACCAAAGGACATATTTCCACCGGTCTAAAGTCCATTGCTCGTGTTTCTTGGCCCTAGCAAGTCTCTTCTTGTTGGTGTCCTTTAGTAGTGGTTTCTTTGCAGTAATTCGACCATAAAGGCCTGATCCACGCAGTCTCCTCTGAACAGTTGATGTTGAGATGTGTCTGTAACTTGAACTCTGAAGCATTTATTTGGGCTGCAATTTCTGAGGCTGGTAACTCTAATGAACTTATCTTCTGCAGCAGAGGTAACTCTGGGTCTTCCTTTCCTGTGGCGGTCCTCATGAGAGCCAGTTTCATCATAGCGCTTGATGGTTTTTTCGACTGCACTTGAAGAAACTTTCAAAGTAATGATGGACTGTCGTTTCTCTTTGCTTATTTGAGCTGTTCTTGCCATAATATGCACTTGGTCTTTTACCAAATAGGGCTATCTTCTGTATACCACCTACCCCTACATTGTCCCAACACAACTGATTGGCTCAAATGCATTAAGAAGGAAAGAAATTCCACAAATTAACTTTTAACAAGGCACACCTGTTAATTGAAATGCATTATTGGTGACTACCTCATGAATCTGGTTGAGAGAATGCCAATAGTGTGCAAAGCTGTCATCAAGGCAAAGGGTGGCTACTTTGAAGAATCTCAAATATAAAATATATTTTTTGGTTACTACATGATTCCATATGTGTTATTTCATAGTTTTGGTGTCTTCACTATTATTATACAATGTAGAAAATAGTAAAAATTAAGAAAAACCTTTGAATGAGTAGGTGTGTCAACTTTTGACTGGTACTGTAGATGACGAGTACTTTAGTCAGAAAATCCCAGGAGTGTTCAGTGCACGTCGCATGACCCGTATGGTAAATGGAAGGAAGGAGAAAAGCCTATCGATGTTGTTTGAGGAGATTCTACCTGAATATGTGAAGCTTGGATATGTGAGGTATGCGGTGAGAGCATTTGTGTCCAAACCATTACAGTGTGGGAATTGTAAAGGATATGGTCACGTGTCAAATGTTTGCGGAAGGGAGAAGTAATGTATTGAAGAATCTGTCAATGGAAAATGTTGCAACTGTGGTGGGGATCATACTCCGGACTTCCTTGAGTGCCCTTTTAGGGTGAATGAGGTTGAGGTGTCAAGGATCAGGGCTGTACAGCAGATCTCCTATGTGGAGGTGGTGAAGAGAGTCGAAGGTGCAAGAGGCAACAGTGTTGAAAATATGGCGGTGGATGCATTGCAACCAGTTGCTAATGTTTTAAGTTGATCGAGTGATCTGGATACACTCATTGTGAAAAGGTAGATTTTGTCGCATTTATAACCACAGTGATTCATTGTAAAGCACAAGTGTCTAAGAAGTCCAAGAAGCTGGACATCATATCTGCAGCCAATTTAGATAATTTTTTCTTACAGAAAAGCAGGTTGGTTTTGTTTAGTTCATTTCTTTTTTGATAGTGGGTATGATATTTAATGTATTTTTACCCACATTATTTCATTTTTTGGGATCCTTATTATCCACCCGCACAGTAGTAGGCAGAATGCACATCCAATTGTTGTGAACGCCATTATACCATAAAAGAAGAAGAGCCTGCAAACACATGTGCCCTATGCACTTAAATAGATCTGAAATAATTGCATAGGTACTGTATAAGCAACAGGGAAAACCCCTTGCCCTAAACATACACCATACAAGGTACCACGGCATTCTATTCTGGAGAAATGTATAGTTTTTTTAATTTGTTGACAGTATGCTTCTCTCTTTCTCTCTCCAGGGAGTAATAGAGTTCTCGCTCTGTTTGCTGTTTGCCAAGCTGGTCAGCTACACCTTCCTCTTCTGGCTGCCACTCTACATCACGAAAACCGGTATGTACATCACACTTCAACAGTGGTTCTGAACTGGTGGGTTGCGAATATTTTTTTATTTTAAAAATAATTATTAAACATTTAAAATCAGTTAAAAATGGATATTATATTTTTTATGAAAATATACTCCCGTCTGAGTTTAAACAACTAATACCAGGTAGAAAGTGTGTAGAAATTATAATGAACCTACATTTAAAAAAAATAAAAAATTCTCTGAAAACGATTATTCTTCAATCACAGTATTTTCAATATAGAGTTATAAGCAGCACTATTTAGATTTTTACATTTTAGTCATTTAGCAGACGCTCTTATCCAGAGCGATTTACAGTTAGTGAGTGCATACATTTTTCATACTGGCCCCCCATGGGAATCAAACCCACAACCCTGGCGTTGCAAACGCCATGCTCTACCAACTGAGCTACACGGGACACAGATGAGTTTGTGGTCTCAAACAAGTGAGCTTGCCAACGTTCTTCATCAAGAATATGAGCAATATGGAATTATTGACAATTAAAAAGGTGGGAATGTTGTTCCCTTGTCTAATATAATTGCTACATTTACTGTCAATATAGCATTAAAAATTGTTTTCCAGATTGCATTTTTCCCCAAATAAGTTGCCATACGAATATTGGGTTGCGACTGAGACAACCTGGTTCAATTTGGGTGCCGACGCAAAATCAGTTGAACCATTACACTAGACTACAACAAAACCCTCACCCCCTGCTACATCCATATAGGAACTCTGTCTGTTTGGTCAAGTATACGGTACATGAATCCAGGGCATTGTGGAGAGATCTATAAGAAGTGTCAGGGCATTCAGTATTTGTCCACTACCTGCTATACCTGCTAGTCATTGTCTGATACATACTGTATCTATCTGCTATCTGACATTTATGTCTTGATAGTCTGTGGTCAGGTATGTGGTCAAACCAGCTCTACCTATTAGGACAGAGGTTCTCAAACCTTTTCACTCAGGCCTCCCTTCCAGCATTGGGGAACATCCCTGCCTGCCGACCACTCGCCCCACAGTTTGAGAACCACTGTGTTAGGATACCTATGCTTTGCTGGTTGTTTTTGTTAGTATCCTGTGTCACATGTTTGGTTTGCCAGAAGGTGTGTGGAGATAATATACCTATCTGTCTATCTCAGCTCACCTAGATGCCAAGAAGGCCGGTGATCTCTCCACTCTGTTTGACGTGGGAGGAATTGTGGGTATGTTCCCTTTTAGTTTTTTCAGTGGTTGTTTTTAGATCAGATTCTTTGGTATGAATCAAACAACTTTATGATCTGGATATTTGTATGCTCCTGTGTGTGTTGTCAGAGATTTGATTTGTAAAGATGAATTAGGAAGTCCTGACATCATTCACACATCATTATAATTGAACTACCCCCAAACCACTAATTTTATCTTGATTGTTGTGCTAATCTCATCTCTTTCTGTGTGTGTGTGTGTGTGTGTGTGTGTGTGTGTGTGTGTGTAGGGGGAATCTTGGCTGGGGTCATATCTGATAAACTGGGAAAGAGAGCCACCACCTGTGCAGTGATGCTGCTGCTGGCTGCTCCTACAGTGAGTGCCTCTTTCCCTGTGTTGCTCTGTTTGTTTCTATTTTTCTCTTTCTTTTCTCTCTTTCCCTCTCCGTTTCTGAGAATCAAACCAACTATCCTGGCGTTGCAAGAACCATGCTCTTCCAACTGAGGTTCAGAAGACCACTGAGCTACAGAGGACCGTTGACCATCTCAATGGCTAAACATAAGCATGTATCATTTAATCTTACAGGAGGACATGATTTTTAAAGTTCTTATTTTTGTTCTGTATCTCAGCTTTATGGCTTCTCCATGATCAGCGAGTTTGGACTGGGACCGACCATCGGTAATGATCCATTTATATTAATAAGTCCAGTTTTTGTTGCTCTTTTGTGAGAGGGATTGTAGACTGACTTCATGACATCCCACTCCTGAGCTCGTTTACTTATTGGCTGTGCTATTCTGACTGTCAATAACTCACAGGTGAACAGAGCTATGTCACAAGCTTGGTTGGTTTTGACATTCAACCAACGATCAAGTGAATCATGATGTGATGTCCATTTTCCTCATAGGTATGCTACTGGTGTGTGGAGGACTAGTGAATGGGCCATATGCCCTTATTACAACAGCAGTGGCTGCTGATCTGGTAAGTGTGTAGTGAGTGAGTCTTTCTCACTGTTGTTTTGCACTAATGTTAAATAATCCTCCCTAGTACAGTTTTGTCTTTCTAACCTTTTAGATCAGCCATGCTATGTCAGTATTTCCTGTGTCTGTGGGCCTTTCTCTGACCTCATATCCTGTCCCTCTCTATTTTGACCTTGGAACCTAGGGAACACACAAGAGCCTGAAGGGCAACGCCAGGGCTCTTTCTACTGTCACGGCCATCATTGACGGCACAGGATCAGTAGGTCAGTCTCTCCTGTCACCTCAAACCATAACAGTAGATCCTATGTGATAAATTAGCTCCACGAGGGGAGAATTTAGCATAGGATTAGCTCTGTGACTTACAAACTGTCCTGTGATCGTGTTCTTCTCAGGTGCAGCAATAGGCCCCCTTCTGGCAGGAGTGTTGTCGTCACAGGGCTGGGACCAGGTCTTCTACATGCTGATGGCAGCTGACTTCCTAGCACTGTTGGTAGGTGCTGATGCTTGTTAATATTTGTCTTATTTTGTATGTGGATCTTATAAAATGAGGCTTTGTGTGTGGATGTGTTTTCTCTGTAGCTGTTGCTGCGGCTGGTGACGAAGGAGCTGACCTCTGGTAATGTGGTTAAACCTCGTTCTGGCAGCACCACTGTAGAGTAAGTGAATTCTCTCTGTTTGGTTTATATTCTACTTGTTGTAGTATGGTGGTATTGTGTTGTATACAGGCTTGATTATGATGACTGATGCCACTGATCATGTTCTATGTTGATGATCCATGTTAATGTCTATGTTCTATGATCTATGTTAATGACTTGTATTTAATATCTGATTGTGTCTTTTTTATATTGTTTGCTGATGACACCAACATATTTTTGTCTGATAAAGACAGTCAGAAACGTATCACTAAATTAACTCCAATACAATTGTGAAAGGTATTGGTGTCATCAGATGAATGCAACATCTCTTCCCAATAAAAAAATTAATGGAATCTGTACTACACCTTACTCTATCCATTTATCTCATATTGTAATATAGTATGGGTCAGTACTTATAAAAGCAACCGCAATAACATCTTCATTCTCCAAAAACGTTTTGTGAGGATGGCAACTCACTCAGACAGTCGTGCCAGTTCCTCTCCACTCTTTCGTCGCCTTCAAATCCTCAATATTTATATCAACCAACTTTAAGTCTCTGTTTGTATTCCAATTCAAAATGAATCTACACCCTGTTTCTTTTCAAATGCTATTCAAATTCAATACTCGGGTTCATCATTATTCTAGAAGAACAGCCACCGATCTCCACATCCCTCCTTCTATTCAAGATTAGGTCAATTTTCCATAACTTAGATTTAAAAAAAAAATAAAAATACAAAAAATACAAACCTGCCAGTGGTGTGTTTCCACCAGACAGACTTGTTGTGGATAAAACATCAGTGCCTGATGACGTAGTGCACACAAAATGTACTTTTTCGCTTACGTTTTCATGTACCGAATAAAAATCAAAAGTTCAATGTGTTTCCATCGCATTTTCAACTCTACCAATTTAGTTTTGTCGCAAACTGTAGCCTTAAATAGTAAATGTGCCTACTCTGGTCTTGGCACGTGCGCTCTAGCCAACAGCTGGCAGATACTGTGCGGTTAGGCAAGTCTACATTATGATATTATTATGGATAAGAGCGAGAATATCTTATTTGTCAAGCATCTCATAATGTCACCAGAATAAGACCCTCAATATTTATTGGAAAGGACCATCAAGATCACTGTGCAATTTCACCACCCTGTCATCATAACTTATTTAGACTATAGCCTAATAAACTGCATGGTTTCCCAAGTCGTAGTGGGAGGACCACACCATATCATCGTGTGACTCCAAGTTTACTTCAATATGATGGTTATTATATCAATATTTGCGCATAAAGGCATTTCTACCACCGTTTCTCTTATAATTAATTTTACCGACACAAAAAGATTATTGTCGATGCTTGGCTGCTGTTTGACAAATCAAAATAATCTTACTCTTTTGTCCATAATAATCTCATCATGTAGGCTATACCTGCACTGTAGCCTAAATGTGAGCTGTTGACTAGAGCGCACGTGCCAATACCAGAGTGGGCACACTCGCTATATAACGTAACATTTTTGGTGAGAAAACCATACATAGAGTTGAAAATGTGATGGAAACCCATTTAACTTGTTGTTTTTACGGTACATCAGAATTTTAACTGCAAAAGGTATTTATATGTACATTAGGTCATCGCACACAGCCTTTTATCAATTTGATGGTTGGAAAATGCACATTGTTTTTATGCGGATTTCTGAATATTTGCATGGAAACCTAGCTAGTGATCAAAGTCTGTTTTTCTGTTTCCGTCTTGTAGGATGAAGGAGCACTAAGCACTTTGCACTAACTCTAGACCGAGAAGTGAACAGACTGGCCCTCTCAGCACAGACACACTGCATCTTATACCACTACCCTGGACTGGACCTTTTAACTGAGATGAACTGAACCCACCCTGCCTGTGGTCACCTCTCTATCTTAATCCATTCCCTACAAACCAGGGCACAGTTTTTCAAAAGTTATCTGGATTTCAAGTAAATTATTTGTCTGTTCTATTAATATGCCTTTAATCCTGTCTGATAGGTTTTGAAAAACTGGGCCCAAGAGCTAGACCATGTTCACAAAGAGACATAGACAGACAACACTTCTTTCTAAAGGTCTGTTGTCACTGCGATCTTGGCTGTACCTCCGTCCATTCAGCAGTAGTTGACGTTAACTAGTGTGTAGCTGCAGCACCAATTGGAACCGAATGAAAGTCTATGAAGATTCAGTAGCGGAGAATAACAAGCAACCAACCAAGCCATCCTCTGAGCACATACCACTTTTTTTTTTTACTTGTTCTACAGCACATTGGGCCTTTAAAAATATATTTTTTACTGTCACTTCTGCCTTATGTAACCAAAGATTGTGGTGAAATGCATAGTAATTTATATGAAAATATTTAAATGATATTTTCTTTTTTCTGGTGGTGATCTATGTATGTTCTCTGTTTAGGAAGTATATGAAGGTACTGATATGTTGTATTCTTATATGATCAGCAAATGATGGTGCGGTTTGTTATGTTTGGGGACTTGAATACTACGAATGTAACATTTTGTGTTTGAGTATGAAATTCTATATACCAACTCCGAGGAGGATCAACCATTTTTCAATCAGTTATATTTATGCAGTGCAATGTTGAAAACTGTGTGATGTTCTTTAGTATATGTAGAAAATACCAAATGCCATCACCCCAAACCTTAAAATGCTCACAAAGTAAGATAATTCATTCTGCCTTTATTGTGAACATTTTTAAAGGTGTTCCTGTGACTAATGCTTGCTACCTCCGAGTCCTGCGAGTTTAATGCGCCAAATGAGTGAAGAAAGGTAGCCTATGTACAGTGAGGGAAAAAAGTATTTGATCCCCTGCTGATTTTGTACGTTTGCCCACTGACAAAGACATGATCAATCTATAATTTTAATGGTAGGTGTATTTGAACAGTGAGAGACAGAATAACAACAACAAAATCCAGAAAAACGCATGTCAAAAATGTTATAAATTGATTTGCATTTTAATGAGGGAAATAAGTATTTGACCCCTCTGCAAAACATGACTTAGTACTTGGTGGCAAAACCCTTGTTGGCAATCACAGAGGTCAGACGTTTCTTGTAGTTGGCCACCAGGTTTGCACACATCTCAGGAGGGATTTTGTCCCACTCCTCTTTACAGATCTTTTCCAAGTCATTAAGGTTTTGAGGCTGACGTTTGGCAACTCGAACCTTCAGCTCCCTCCACAGATTGTCTATGGGATTAAGGTCTGGAGACTGGCTAGGCCACTCCAGGGCCTTAATGTGCTTCTTCTTGAGCCACTCCTTTGTTGCCTTGGCCGTGTGTTTTGGGTCATTGTCATGCTGGAATACCCATCCACGACCCATTTTCAATGCCCTGGCTGAGGGAAGGAGGTTCTCACCCAAGATTTGACGGTACATGGCCCCTTCCATCGTCCCTTTGATGCAGTGAAGTTGTCCTGTCCCCTTAGCAGAAAAACACCCCCAAAGCATAATGTTTCCACCTCCATGTTTGACGGTGGGGATGGTGTTCATCTGACCACAACACTTTCACCCAGTTCTCCTCTGAATCATTCAGATGTTCATTGGCAAACTTCAGATGGCCCTGTATATGTGCTTTCTTGAGCAGGGGGACCTTGCGGGCGCTGCAGGATTTCAGTCCTTCACAGCGTAGTGTGTTACCAATTGTTTTCTTGGTGACTATGGTCCCAGCTGCCTTGAGATCATTGACAAGATCCTCCCGTGTAGTTCTGGGCTGACTCCTCACCGTTCTCATGATCATTGCAACTCCACGAGGTGAGATCTTGCATGGAGCCCCAGGCCGAGTGAGATTGACAGTTATTTTGTGTTTCTTCCATTTGCGAATAATCGCACCAACTGTTGTCACCTTCTCACCAAGCTGCTTGGCGATGGTCTTGTAGCCCATTCCAGCCTTGTGTAGGTCTACAATCTTGTCCCTGACATCCTTGGAGAACTCTTTGGTCTTGGCCATGGTGGAGAGTTTGGAATCGGATTAATTGCTTCTGTGGACAGGTGTCTTTTATACAGGTAACAAACTGAGATTAGGAGCACTCCCTTTAAGAGTGTGCTCCTAATCTCAGCTCGTTACCTGTATAAAAGACACCTGGGAGCCAGAAATCGTTCTGATTGAGAGGGGGTCAAATACTTATTTCCCTCATTAAAATGATAATCAATTTATATCATTTTTGACATGCGTTATTCTGGATTTTTTTCTTGTTATTCTGTCTCACTGTTCAAATAAACCTACCATTAAAATTATAGACGGATCATTTCTTTGTCAGTGGGCAAACGTACAAAATCAGCAGGGGATCAAATACTTTTTTCCCTCACTGTACCTTCATGAAAAAGTCATCTATATTCTTATGAACTTTCATGATGGCACATGCCTGGGGCTGTGGTGAATTTCAATTCACCTCCCGTATTTAACTGAATTGAAATGGGAGGGACCCCATCCAGTAACATGTCATTGTTCTTTATGTGGCGCTAGAGCACTTCTTGGTGGAAGCTGAATCATTATTATCGCAGTGCTTCAGTGGTAGTACTTGAAATACTGTGTACGTTTTGGTGTTTGTTCATTTGTCGTGCAGTTGCTTTGTTCAGTTACTTGTGTCTGATTCTTACCTGACTTCTATAAGTACACGGTCTTGGTGACAATTGTCCGTTTGTAAAGACATCTTGGTAAATAAATAAAAGGGGAGTGGCTGTGTTGCTGAATTCTCTGGAAGCCTCTTCCCAAAAGCAAAAGATCGGTCTTGGTTTCTAAGCATAATGTTGAGTTGTTTTGTTCACCAGGCTAAATGTGTTCCAGTTAGGAGGCTGGGTGGTCTCAAGTCGCCCAGCTGGAGCTGGCAGGTGTCAAACAAAATGTTCACTTCTGAAAGCTAGTCTGCCACTCAGTGACGCAGGCAGGCACACACACACAATCTGTGTTTCTGAGAAGTACTGCAGGCCAAATCAAAGATTAATTATTATTCTCTGAAACAGTTTTAAAAACATTAACAATAAGTTATTGGGACTGGTAGGTTCTCATGTTGTGCCTAAATAAACCAAAATGTAATTATGCAGGATTATAAGGCTACATTCAATGAGCGTTTATTGAAAGTATGAGTATGTTTTGATTGCCGATGACTCATCTTCCACGCATAGCGCCACAAAACCCCTGAGCTGACTCGAGCCTGCAAGGCTTGATTGATATGTCATCAAGGGAAGCGCGCGGGCGCCCATGCAAGAAACTAAATTACATGTGAAACATCTCTTTTCACGGCGCTTGCTGTCTGTTTTGGTTTTCTTTCGTCGGTTCCTTTCCTCTCGTGTGCCTTGACAAAAATACAGTTTATAGAGACTAGATATGATTTTAATAGCCATATTCAGGGTAGAATATAGACTAGTGTATTCTTAAAAGGTGAATGAACATCGCGGACAGACTGCAGTGTGGGCAGGCAAACTACCCCGCTCATGCTTCCTTGAGGAGCCCCGGTAACTATGGCGATAAGAGAAAGAAGCGTATGATGATCGTTGCTCTTCAATTTTCCGTGTGTGTGTGTGTGTTTGTCTGCGACTCATTGAGTGAGGCTGAGGGAGGGGGTTTATGAGATGAGAGATAGCTAGGTGACCGAGAGAGATGTTGAAACGCTAACTTAATTTGCCCATTCAGAGACGGACCGACGGCTCTCTGGGTTTTTCCAATTCGACCACGGACTGAACGGCGCGGTAGCCTATAGCCCGCAATCCGACTCCTCGGCAGGTTTGAGGGGTGGAGAGAGAGATGGGATCAGCTTCTTCGGCGTACCGAGTAATCTACCTGGACGTGGATGGCAGAATTCAGAAGGTATAACTGTCAATCAACCGTTATATCATGTCAGCCTGTTTCATCATCAACCTACACCCTGCCCTATAGGCCTAACCGGGAAGAGGTCCAATATTGCATAGGAAATATTTGGAAGAAAGGTGCAATGATAGTTATGCTTTCTATAGAATAGGCTGCCCTCAATAGCATATAATTGTATAATATTCATATACAAATCGTGGTTAAAATGAATAGCTTAATGCAGTCAATGATAATGATAATGCAATACAAATCTATTCATTTTTTGATGGTTTAGGCAATAATGCATAGGCCAGACAAACTTGATTTACTGTTTAACGGATGCGCCGGTTCACTTTTCTCCCACCGCTTCAATTTTATAAAAATATGTATAATTTTTTGGGTCAGTTTATGCGGTGCTTTGTTCATATAACGCTCTCCCTTGAGGATTTCCCAAAATGATGTGCGAGAATCAAAGACGAATCCACCTCAGATCAAGCGCTTATTATGTTCGGGCCTCTGATTGGACAGTGACACAATTCTGTAGATTATACAATAGGCTATAGTCTACTCTATGGCCCGATTGAAATTTACTTTTTCCAATGCTACATTCATTTGACAGACCTTACTTGAACGATTGTCCCTCTTTCTTCAAAGTAAAGGCCTAGTCTATGATAGGCCTATTCATATTTGTATTGTATTACTATTTTGTTAACGCGTAGTTAGGCTATACATTTAAGTAATGAACTGATTATACATTTTGTCAATTTTTTCATTAGAAAAAACACATTTGATATTGTACTCTATTATATATATGTTAATAATGGTGCTATTGATGTTTATCAGATATGTTCAGAATAAAGAAACTGTCACAAGATATAGTCTCCAGTGGTGTAAGGCACTGCATGGCAGTGCTAGCTGTGCCACTAGAGATCCTGGTTCGAATCCAGGCTCTGTCGCAGAGTCTCGGGAGACTCATGGGCGGCGCACAATTGGCCCGGCGTCGTCCAGAGTAGGGGAGGGAATGGCCGGCAGGGATATAGCTCAGTTGATAGAGCATGGCGTTTGCAACGCCAGGGTTGTGGGTTCGATTCCCACGGGGGGCCAGTATGAAAAAAAAAAAAATGTATTCACTAACTGTAAGTCGCTCTGGATAAGAGCGTCTGCTAAATGACTAAAATGTAAATAGGCTTACTGCCCATTGTGTTTCATTTCACATGATTATAACAATTAACATTGTACCATCATCTGCATTATTTTTCAAAATAACACAGGAAAGATTTCCTAGCATAGGTTTTTGCTTGGAATAATATAACTATTGAAGCCCACATTAGGCCTAAAGCTTGCACAGGTTGGTAGGACAATGTGGTAAAGTACTAATTTTAAAGTCTCTCACTTGCTATCAATTTGGAGTCCATTTTATTTTGGGGTCAATTATCTTTTTTTTGCTCGCTCGCCTCACTTTTATGAAGTAGAAAAATACAGTTAAACAGTAAATCAACTTTGTTCAGCCATATAAAAAACTGAATTTTCAGAATACTGTCTATGTTGATTGGACACATTCACTGTCCTCTCTCTCTCTCTCTCTCTCTCTCTCTCTCTCTCTCTCTCTCTCTCTCTCTCTCTCTCTCTCTCTCTCTCTCTCTATGTGTGTGTGTGTGTTACATTTGCATCTTTATCAAGATTTGAAACTGCACTATTTTTATGAACCTGTGTGGAATGGCAACATATGTAGGGCTCTATTTTTGGCTGGCTCAAACGCACGTTAGTTTGCAATTTCGTCATTTAAAAACTGGCGCACTGGCATTTTCCAACCCCAACGCCAGGTTCCGCAGTTTACCTGTCTTATATCAGCTTGCTTGCGCTCAGATGGGCGGGGTGGAAATATTTGAGGTGTGTCCTTAAAAACATGATCCAAAGTGCTGATTTCAGGCAGCGCTGATATGGATATTTAAGACCAACCAAAAGCTGGTTTTAGCAGTAACGCAGTTGGTTATGGCATGAATTTTGACAGCAGAAACGCAGCCTATCCAGCCGTGACGCACACTGCCCAAATGCGCATGGAACAAGAGTAGCCCAATGTGCTGTTGGTGCCTGTATACTTCATAATTAGAAATATAAAAAACTAAGTTTTTTTCCCCATTTTGTTTTATTTGATTAAAAACCAAGCATAGATTCCCCTCCTCTCAATTAAGGTTTTTTTTTTTGTCTGCCCAATGGAATCGCGAAGTAGGCTAGTCAATACTGTCGATAAAGGGTTTTGCTCCTGAGACCGCTTGGGAATAAATCTTAATCACCAAAGCTTTATGAAAATATAAGGTGGAGTAAAACAGTGAGCTGACATTCTCTATGCATTGTAGTCAGGCCCACATTATTTTAGTCATGCAGGTCCCGTTTTGGACGTGCGTAAAACCTCCTCCATGATGTGTCCATGCCCATCATGAAACGAGAGATGAGTACCTCGGTGAATGAATACCGGTGAACCTCGTATTTAGAAGTGATCTGTAACCTGTACAAATGGCTTGTTTTCCGTTTCATATGTTCAAAACCCAAGCCCTTCCTTAGGCCTACCATAACGAAGGCTAGTTCAACAGCAATGTGTCTTTTTTTTATCCTGGCGATTGTATGATACCATTAAATTTTACATTAATTTATTGTTGTTGTTGTAAAAAAAAAACGGCTTGTTTTTTGTTAAATTTTATTACAACCAAACTTATTAGTATGATTCACCTTCCTGGTTTTATGGTGACAACGTCCGTGCGCGCTTGCAATGCAACTTCTGATCTGTAAAATGGTTCCGATTATATTCGTAAAGCATAGGCCTATTGGGGAGTAGTATAACGGTGAATGGAAATTCTCCCTTTCTATTTATATTGGATCTTTGTCCAGCTACTGTGAAAAGTTTGGATGTGTGTAAAACCCTCCATAGTCTACATTGTTTTAATATGATATGCCCACGGGGAGAAATTATGTCTGTAAGTCTGACATAGCCTATTTAAAACAAGTTGTTTTGTTTAGAATTTGATTAGAATTATTAATTCTCTTTTTAGGCCTTATCAATTAATTAATTTAATCTTGCTTATTGACAATGTTTGACATGTCAATGCTCAGCCATAATGCAATTTACAGTAGGCCTAGCCCCTATATCAGTGTGAACGCTATTGAAGCAATGCAATTACTTAGAACAATGTGGACTGAAATTGGGTTCAAGTTAACGTATTTAGCAAAGATAGGTCTACATTTTGTTATTTTGTTTCTGTAAGCCATTTAACAAACTATTATGGACTAACATTGGAATTTGAGTTAATTCCAAGACAGTACATAAAAGACCATAAATACACAACTTGAAGCAACCACATATTTCGCCATGGAGCATGTTCTGATTGGCCAGTGATGGGCCAAGCCCCCACACACCCACAATTTGTTTATTCATCAAAACCCATCCCTTTCGCGCCAACGCCAGCAAGTGCGCGGATAATTGTGATAATGAAAATAGCAAACATATTTCTGACACACCCCTGAACCTATAGTGCTACCGCCTGCGCTTAGATTGACCATTGCTTGAGGTTTGTTAAAATAGTGCCCCTAGAGTTACATTTTGGTAAAAGCATGATAGCCTATCAATCATTTGAGTGGAAAAAATAACAGCTAATCATTAAATGCTTGATGAAATTCCTTAGAGGAAGAATAATTCCTTTCAGGATTAAGATGAGAGGACCAGATATTTGCTGGACAATTATACAATTCCAGTTCGGAACAGATCATCTCCCACACATTTTAGTCATTTAGCAGACGCTCTTATCCAGAGCAACTTACATGAGCAATTAGGGTTAAGTGCCTTGCTCAAGGGCACATCGACAGATTTTTCACCTAGTCGGCTCGGGGATTAGAACCAGCGACCTTTCGGTTACTGGCACAGCGCTCTTAACCACTAAGCTACCTGCATGTAGTCTACACATCTCTATTGCAGTAGATATACCCGCCATTCTAGATTCCAGGATGAAATGCTCAGGTTCTTACATATATGATCGAAACCTCAGCATGTAGGGGCCAAATCTTAACTTGAGATGTGTTTGTGTAAATCACTGGAACACTCCCTACATGAAACCTCAAGTGACTTACTTGCATCTCATGTAAGGATTTGGCCTAAAGACAATTTTGTATAGTGTCACAAACTCCTTATTCTACAACGGCTTTGTCAAAACAAGCATTGTGATTAGTTGAGACGCGTTCTAAGCCATACTAAAAAAAACTGTTTAGCACGGGTAAGCCTATGACGCAAAAATGGGAATCTTGTTTTCTGTTCCATCTGAGAAATCCCTGCTCATCAGCCCAGCCAGCCAATTCATTAACTTGAGCTCCACTGTAAAAGGCATCTAGACATTATTTCCCCTTGCTTCTAGCCTAACATTTGGTTTGCAACAACTGGTGGTTGTACAAACGTTGCTGTCTGTCTCTTGACATTTGCAACATAGTTTCAATAGTGAAATTAGATCTAAAAAGTCATTTAGCACGCCCTCTCGTGTACAATTGCTTTAATCTCACACAGACTATATCCATGTCAATTAGCCTCCACAAACAGAGCCAGAATGGTGGGTCTAGTTCCTGTCCAGGGGGTTCTTTACACTTACACCCAGTGGAGTGGAGGACACTGAGGACCAGGGCCATAAAGGAACAACATAAAGACTTTTATGCTCCGCTCCCATGGCACTTTGCATTTATTGCAGACGTGTCATTTTTTATGGAGTTCATTCCAAGTCTGTATTATGTTTGTTTGGTGTTTCTCTGTGAGCTTGTTCGTTCAGTCGGTTTAGGATATGCTGTGGTGTAGGCTAGTAGTCGGTGACTACATCTGTGAGCGCAAAGAGATAGATCAATTTATCTCTGACTGTGTGTAAGCTTTTGTTCTCTATTTCTGATATTGATCTGTTTGTTCCGTTGTCATTGGTCAGTTGTTGCTGGGGGAAAAATATGGCATCTCGTCTCTTTCTCTCTCCCTCACCCTCTGTTGTTTTCTCTCCCTCTCTCATTCTCTTGTGTCTATGGGACACTTCATTTTCTCACACTGTTGATCTATCAATCTCTCACACACACATTCTCTCGCTCCTTTCCTTTATCCCTCTCACACACTCCTCTCTCTCTCTCACACACTTGCATTCCTTTATCCCCCTCTCTTTCTCTGTCTCTCTCTCTCTGATCTCTCTCTTCTCTCTCTCATACTTATTATCACTGCTCCGTCATTTCTGAAGATTACTTCCCATCAGACTCAATTAGAGTGTATTGCCTTACTTCTCCCACTCACAGCTCAGTCTGAGTCATAACAACAGGGACATATCAGATCTCCTCATAATTCCAGCATAGCTCTATCCACAGTTTTTATGCGAGTAAAGTCGTACCATATTTGTAAAAAATCACGACAGCTGTGATGGAAACAGGAAGTTTCGGTACAATTTTATAAATGCCGATAGATCATTTGTTCGTTCGACATGGTGGGATCTTTTTGTGTCGGTAAAATGAATTATGTGAGAAATGTCGGTGGAAATGCCTTTATGCACAAATATTGATATAATAACCATCATATCGAAGTAAACTTGGAGTCACGCGATGACATGGTGTGTGGTCCTTCCTCTACGACTCAGGAAACCATGCAGTTTATTAGGCTATAGATTAAATAGGTTAAGATGAACTTCACAGGGTGGTGAAAGTGCACAGTGATGAGCTTGATGCTCCTTTCCAATAAATATTGAGGGTCTTATTCTGGTGACATGATGATCGATGCTTGACTGCTGTTTGACAAATACAAATATTCTCGCTCTTATCCATAATAATTTCATTATGTAGACTAGCCTACCCACACAGCCTACCCGCACTGTAACTGTGAGCTGTTCGCTAGAGCACACGTGCCAAGACAAAAGTAGGCACATTTGCTATTTAATACAACCATTTTTGTGACAAAACTATTGGTAGAGTTGAAAATGCGATGGAAACACTTTGAACTTTAGATTTTCATTCAGTAAATGAAAACTTAAGTGAAAAGTACATTTTGTGTGCACTACGTCATCACGCACTGATTTTTATCCGCAACAAGTCAGTTTGGTGGTAAACTCTGCCGAGTCCCCAACAACCGGATGTTCCGGTTTTCAGGGGAAATGGAAAGAGAGCCTGTGACCCAACTTCCGCTTTTGGACGAACAAGGTGACACTCCATCTTAACTCCTCCTCCACATTTACTGGATTGGTTGAAAAGTGCAGAAGAGAAACCTCCCCCAACAGTTTTTTTTTCTTCTCGTCAAGACCAGTATGTGGGGGATCTAATTTCAGGCGTTTCTTTTACACCTGCTACGTTAGGTTAGTTTGGTGAAAACACACCACTGGTAGGAAAATGCACATATTTTCTTTATGCTGATTTCTTTATATTTGCATGAAAATCTGTCGCCAAATGGATGGAAACCTAGCTACTGACTGTTTTGCTCACTGTCTGTGGCAGCCAACAGCAGTAATCAAGCCACCAGCGGTAATCAAGCTGGAAGCCTCACCAGTCCATCCACCAGCTACTTACTGTCTCGCTTTTTCAATTCTATTCTACTTTTCTCTTCCCATTTAGGTAGCATGTTATGACTAGGGCCTAGGAGTCTTTCCTGGTCTGGTCATGTAGTCACTCATAACACCACTGGCCTTTGTCTGACCTGAAAGTTTATGATGTTTGACATACAGTATAATTTTGACTGGAACATTGTGCCGTGCTTCCTGCTAGCCTGTGCTGTAGCACCAATTCGAACTGCTCTCGGACTCACATATTGCTGTTCACTGGACCTTATGATCACTCAGCTGCACAGCTGATCCCTGCTGGACTGTTCCTTTACACGGTACCCTGTCCTGTTTATCTGTTTAGCCTCAGCCCAAACTTTCATCGCCATTACCAGTTGTTGTCTTAGCTCTCTCGAATAACACCTGTGATTGCTTTATGCCTCTCTCCCATGTCAATATGCCTTGCCTATTGCTGTTCCAGTTAGTTCTTATTATACAATTTCACTGTAAAGCCCCAAGTCCCTCTCAAACTGCCTCAAATAGGTCCTTTGTTCCACCCCCCCCATTCACGCGGAGACCAGCTCAATCGGTGCCTCCAGTGATGCTATCTCTTTCATTGTTACCCAACGCTTAGGTTTACCTCCACTGTACTCATATCCTTCCATATCCTTGTCTGTACATAATGCCCTGAATCTATTCTACAACACCCGGAAATCTGCCCCCTTTACTCTCTGTACCCAACGCAATAGAAGACCAGTTCTTAAAGCCTTTAGCCGTATCCTTATTCTAGTCCTCCTCTGTTCCTCTGGTGATGTAGAGGTTAACCCAGGCCCTGCAGCCCCCAGTATCACTCCTACTCCCCAGGAGCTATCATTTGTTGACTTCTGTAACCGTAAAAGCATTGCTTTTTTGCATGTTAACATCAGAAGCCTCCTCCCTAAGTTTGAGTTATTCACTGCGTTAGCACACTCCGCCAACCCTGATGTTCTAGCAGTGTCTGAATCCTGGCTTAGGAAGGCCACCAAAAATTCAGAAATGTCCATCCCCAACTACAACATTTTCCGTCTAGAAAGAACTGCCAAAGGGGGTGGAGTTGCAATCTACTGTAGAGAGAGCCTGCAGACCTCTATCATACTATCCAGGTCTGTGCCCAAACAGTTTGAGCTCCTACTTCTAAAAATCCACCTTTCCAGAAATAAGTCTCTCACTGTTGCCGCTTGCTACAGACCCCCCTCAGCCCCCAGCTGTGCCCTGGACACCATATGTGAATTGATTGCCCCCCATCTATCCTCAGAGTTCGTACTGCTTGGTGACCTAAACTGGGATATGCTTAACACCCCGGCCATCCTACAATCCAAACTAGATGCCCTCAATCTCACACAAATTATCAAGGAACCTACCAGGTACAACCCTAAATCCGTAAACATGGGCACCCTCATAGATATCATCCTGACTAACTTACCCTCTAAATACACTTCCGCTGTCTTCAACCAGGATCTCAGCGATCACTGCCTTATTGCCTGCGTCCGTAACGGGTCCGCGGTCAAACGACCACCCCTGTCAAACGCTCCCTAAAACACTTTAGCGAGCAGGCCTTCCTAATTGACCTGGCCCAGGTATCCTGGATGGATATCGATCTCATTCCGTCAGTAGAGGATGCCTGGTTGTTCTTTAAAAGTGCTTTCCTCACAATCTTAAATAAGCATGCCCCATTCAAAAAAATTCAGAACTAAGAACAGATATAGCCCCTGGTTCTCCTCAGACTTGACTGCCCTTGACCAGCACAAAAACATCCTGTGGCGTACTGCATTAGCATCGAATAGCCCCCGCGATATGCAACTTTTCAGGGAAGTTAGGAACCAATATACACAAGCAGTTAGGAAAGCAAAGGCTAGCTTTTTCAAACAGAAATGTGCATCCTGTAGCACTAACTCCAAAACGTTTTGGGACACTGTAAAGTCCATGGAGAATAAGAGCACCTCCTCCCAGCTGCCCACTGCACTGAGGCTAGGAAACACTATCACCACTGATAAATCTACAATAATCGAGAATTTCAACAAGCATTTTGCTACGGCTGGCCATGCTTTCCACCTGGCTACCACTACCCCGGTCACCAGCTCTGCACCCCCTGCTTCTCCTTCACACAAATTCAGACAGCTGATGTTCTGAAAGAGCTGCAAAATCTGGACACCTACAAATCAGCTGGGCTAGACAATCTGGACCCTTTCTAAAATTAGCCACCAAAATTGTCGCAACCCCTATTACTAGCCTGTCCAACCTCTCTTTCGTAACGTCTGAGATCCACAGAGATTGGAAAGCTGCCGCGCTCATCCCCCTCTTCAAAGGGGGTGACACTCTAGATCCAAACTGTTACAGACCTATATCCATCCTGCCCTGCCTTTCGAAAGTTTTTGAAAGCCAAGTTAACAAACAGATTACCGACCATTTAGAATCACACCGTACCTTCTCCGCTATGCAATCCGGTTTCCGAGCTGGTCATGGGTGCACCTCAGCCACACTCAAGGTCCTAAACGATATTATAACCGCGATCAATAATAGACAGTACTGTGCAGCCGTCTTCATCGACCTGGCCAAGGCTTTTGACTCTGTCAAACACCGCATTCTTATTGGCAGACTAAATAGCCTTGGTTTCTCAAATGACTGCCTCGCCTGGTTCACCAACTACTTCTCAGATAGAGTTCAATGTGTCAAATCGGAGGGCCTGTTGTCTGGACCTATGGCAGTCTCTATGGGGGTGCCACAGGGTTCAATTCTTGGGCCGACTCTTTTCTCTTTGTATATCAATGATTTCGCTCTTGCTGCTGGTGATTCTCAGATCCACCTCTATGCAGACGACACCATTTTGTATACATCTGGCCCTTCATTGGACACTGTGTTAACAAACCTCCAAATGAGCTTCAATGCCATACAACACTCCTTCCGTAGCCTCCAACTGCTCTTAAACACAAGTAAAACTAAATGCATGCTCTTCAATCGAACGCTGCTGGCACCCGCCCACCCGGCTAGAATCACTACTCTCGACGGGTCTGACCTAGAGTATGTGGTCAACTACAAATACCTAGGTGTCTGGTTAGACTGTAAACTCTCCTTCCAGACTCACATTAAGCATCTCCAATCCAAAGTTAAATCCAGAATCTGCTTCCTATTTTGCAACAAAGCCTCCTTTACTCATGCTGCCAAACATGCCCTCGTAAAACTGACTATCCTACCGATCCTTGACTTCGGCGATGTCATTTACAAAATAGCCTCCAACACTCTACTCAGCAAATTGGATGTAGTCTATCGCAGTGCCATCCGTTTTGTCACCAAAGCCCCATATACTACCCACCACTGTTGTCACAAGTTACAAAGCCAGAACCCAGAAGCAGACCAGGACAAGGTAAGTTGAAACGAAGGTGAGTGTTTATTTACAAATTCAAGAGTGATGCTGAATAATCCAGGGAACAGAGCGGGAGGCGTTGATTAGTTGTTGGGGGTGCAGTGGTTGATCCAATCATGGCTCGGCAGCCGCCGACCACCAGGCAGAGGTTGGATGAAGGTTCCGGACGAGTGACTGCAGATGGAACAAAACGGAGGTAAGTAAACAACAAACCAACAAGGTGCAAAACAACAAAACTAACGCTAGACGCTCTAAGACTGATACTCTGGTAAACCTACTGTTCATGGCTAACGATCCGGCAGGGAATGGATGTTAGGCCAGAGCCTAAGAAGGGTGATGATCAGGACCAGGTGTGCAGATTGCTGATGGGATGCAGGTGCGGAAATCAAGAGAGCTCCCCGGAGCGTTCCAGAACCCTCGGGAAACTGGAGATCACGAGCAGAAAACTAGTCCACAGACAGGACCCGACTCAGACTGCCGGGATCGTTACAGTACCCCCCTCCGACCCAGACGCCACCGGGCGGACTCCCGGAGCGCCAGGATGGAGGCGGTAGAAGTCACGGATGAGGTCAGCATCTAGGATCTGTCGCCGCGGAATCCAACTCCTCTCTTCAGGACCATACCCCTCCCAGTCCACGAGATACTGGAAACCCCGGCCCCGCCGTCTGGAATCCATGATGCGTCGCACCGTGTAGGCAGGACCACCTCCGATCATCCGAGGAGGAGGAGGAGGAGGCGGAGGAGGCAACAGAGGACTGAGGAAAACAGGCTTGAGGCAGGAGACATGAAAGGTGGGATGGACTCTGAGCGTCCTCGGGAGTTTGAGTCGAACTGCCACCGGATTGATCACCTTCTCCACCACAAACGGACCAATGAACTTCGGTAACAACTTCCTAGACTCAGTCCGTAAAGGAAGATCCCGTGTGGCCAACCAGACCCTATCTCCGATGGTATAGGTGGGAGCGGGGATCCGGCGACGATTCGCCTGGAGCTGATACCGGTCCGAAACTCTAAGGAGTGCCTTTCTGGTCCGATGCCAGGTCCGGTGGCAACGACGAATATGGGCCTGAACAGAAGGCACTGAGAGCTCCTTCTCCTGAGAAGGGAACAAGGGAGGTTGGTAGCCATACAGGCACTGGAAGGGAGACATCCCAGTGGCCGATGTAGGGAGAGTATTGTGGGCATACTCAACCCAAGGCAACTGAGAGACCCAGGAGGTGGGGTTGGAAGAGGCCAGGCAGCGTAGCGTGGATTCCATCTTCTGGTTGGCTCTCTCCGCCTGACCATTAGATTGGGGGGTGAAAACCAGATGTGAGACTGACTGTAGCTCCAATGGCCAAACAGAAGGACTTCCAGACAGCAGAGGTAAACTGAGGGCCACGGTCGGAAACGATATCACTGGGCAAACCGTGGACCCTGAAAACCTCCCCTAACCAGGATCTCGGACGTCTCCGAGGCAGAGGGAAGCTTGGCAATTGGCACAAAGTGGGCGAACTTGCTGAATCTGTCCACGATAGTCAGAACGACCGTGTTCCCCTCAGAAGCGGGCAACCCAGTGACAAAGTCCAGGGCCAGATGCGACCATGGTCGCCGGGGAATAGGAAGGGGGTGAAGTAGTCCAGAGCTGGGCCGATTGGTACTCTTATTCTGCGCACACACTGGACAGGCAGCAACATAACCCCGAGTATCCTCGGCCATGGCAGGCCACCAAAAAGCGTCTGCGAAGAAACGCCATCGTCCGAGCCACGCCAGGGTGACAAGCCATCTTGCTGGCGTGGGACCATTTGAGGACCGCAGGACGAACCGACTCAGGCACAAACAACCGACCGGGTGGACCGTTACCGGGACCGGGCTGCGTCCGAAGGGCCGCCATCACCTCCTCCTCAATCTTCCACCTAACAGCTCCCACGACGCAGTTCCGGGGGAGAATTGTCTCGGTCTTGGACCCACTCTCCTCCGTCTTGGAGAACATCCGAGACAAGGCGTCCGCCTGCCGTTCTTAGATCCAGGTCGGAACGTCAGGGAAAAAATTGAATCGTCCGAAAAACAACGACCACCTGGCCTGGACGGGAGTTGAGACGTCTAGCCGATTGCACGTAAGCAAGATTCTTGTGGTCAGTCCAGACAATAAACGGTTGCTCCGCCCCTCCAACCAGTGGCGCCACTCCTCCAAGGCAAGTTTCACCGCGAGAAGCTCCCGGTTACCCACATCGTAATTCCTCTCCGCAGGCGAAAGGCGACGAGAGTAGTAGGCGCAGGGATGGAGTTTACTGTCCGTGGAGCATCGCTGCGACAGGATGGCGCCAACTCCCACATCAGACGCGTCCACTTCAACGACGAACTGACGGGCCGTGTCCGGTTGAGAGAGAATCGGTGCGTTGGTGAATCGCCTCTTCAAATCCAGAAACGCTCGATCCGCCTCCGGATTCCACTTGAAGCTCCTGATACTGGAAGTCAAGGCAGTTAACGGAGCGGCCACACGGCTGTAATCCCGGATGAATCTGCGGTAGAAATTCGCAAACCCCAAAAATCTCTGGAGCTGCAATCTCGTACCGGGCTGGGCCCATTCCAGAACCGCTCTAACCTTCTCCTGGTCCATCCTAATCTCTCCCCTGGAGATGATGTACCCGAGAAAGGATGTCGTGTGGGCGTGAAACTCGCACTTCTCGGCCTTCACGAACAGGCGATTCTCCAACAATCGCTGCAGAACCTGCCGGACATGCTGGACGTGGTCGGAAGGTTCCTTCGAGAAGATCAGAATGTCATCCAGATAAACAAACACAAAGAGACCGATCATATCTCTCAGGACGTCGTTCACCATACTCTGGAATACCGCTGGAGCATTGGTCAATCCAAACGGCATCACCTGATACTCGAAGTGACCCATCGGTGTATTGAAACCCGTCAACCACTCGTCCCCCTCTCTGATCCGGACCATGTGATACGCATTGCGTAGGTCTAGCTTGGTGAACACCGTAGCACCCTGTAAGGAGTCGAAGGCAGAACTCATCAAGGGCAGGGGATACTTGTTCTTGACCGTGATGTCATTCAACCCCCGATAATCAATACACGGTCGAAGAGAGCCATCCTTCTTACCCACAAAGAAGAATCCTGCCCCCAGGGGTGATGACGAGGGACGAACGAGACCAGCAGCTAGGGACTCCTTGATGTAGGTCTCCAAAGCCTCACGTTCAGGGCGGGAGATACTGTATAACCTTCCCTTGGGGTAGACAGCTCCAGGGAACAGGTTGATGGCACAATCATATGGTCGGTGGGGAGGGAGTGACAGAGCCTTCTGCTTACTGAACACTTCCCCCAAATCGTGATATGTCTCGGGAACCAGGGACAAATCTGGGGGTTTAGCCTCAATCACCTGACTGGGAACCGAATGGGGACAGGCAGTCTTGAGACAGTTAGCATGACAATCAAGGCTCCAACTCGTTACCTTGCCCGTCACCCAATCGAACGTGGGATTGTGTTCCTTCAGCCAGGGGTATCCAAGGACCAGAGGAACATGGGAAGACGGCAGAATGAAGAATGAAATCATCTCCGAATGATTCCCCGACAACAGCATCTTAACCGGTTCAGTCCTCATCGTGATACGTGCCAGCCTACTGCCGTTCAGAGTGGTCGCTTCAATGGCTTCCGGCAATTGCTCCTTGGAAAGCCCCAGCTGTTCCACCAACTCGGCATCAAGAAAGCTTCCATCGGCACCTGAATCGATAAAAGCGTTAATCGCTAAGCTCTGATTCCTGTTCACAAGGGTAGCCGGAAACGGGGTCTGACAGAGGTATTGAGAGGTCGAAACTGGCTCGCTAAAAGTCCTCCCAACTTTAGCGAGCCGCGCAGTTTGACGACCGCCGGGGACAGGTGGCGAGGTAATGTCCCGAACCACCACAGTAGAGGCAACAGTTAGTCCACGTCTGAGTTGGCGTTCCTCCTTGGTTAACCCGTGCCGCCCTACTTGCATTGGTTCCGAATCGGGAGACAGGACCTCTCCACTAATCCTGTGTGGTGGACGATGATCGACGTATTCTGGTCCAATCCCGACCCGACTGGAACCTGAGAAGCTGATCGATTGGACGGACCCCATTGCTTCTCCCTCCTTCGCTCTCGGACTCGATTATCCACCCGAATAGACAAGGCTACCAAGCTGTCCAGGTCACTAGGCTCCGGATAGGAGATCAACTCATCCTTGAGCTGCTCCGACAGACCCTGGTAAAAGGCCGCTTGCAGAGACTCCTCATTCCACCCACTCTCCACAGCCAACGTCTTGAACTCGATCACGAAGTCGGCCACGCTGCGAGTTCCTTGGTGAAGCGAAAACAGGCGCCTAGCTGCGTCCCTCCCTCGGACGGAATGGTCGAAAAGCTTCCTCATCTCGGCCGTGAACCCCTGGTATGAAGCCATGCAGGGGTCTTGTCGTTCCCAAACGGCTGAAGCCCACTCCAGCGCTCGACCACGCAGCAACTCAATCACAAAGGCTATCCTAGCCTTGTCTGTGGCATAAGAGTAGGGCTGTAGATCGAACACTAACCCACACTGCATAAGGAAAGAACGGCATCTTCCCAGCTCCCCCTCATATTTATCCGGCGTCGGAACCTTGGGCTCACGGAAGGACACCGCTCCAGACGCGGCAGGCGAGATGGGTGAAACCGGTAGTGGATCCTCCACCGGGAACTTGCGCTGGTTCTGGACCTCCGTCAGACCGGTAGAAAGGTTCCGAACTGCCAACGCGATCTCCTGTAGCTCCGTGCTATGATGGCCCAACATCTTCTCCTGATGGGTAATGGCATGGCGAACAGAGTCCAGGTCCGCTGGGTTCATTACGGGCCGGATCGTTCTGTCACGAGTTACAAAGCCAGAACCCAGAAGCAGACCAGGACAAGGTAAGTTGAAACGAAGGTGAGTGTTTATTTACAAATTCAAGAGTGATGCTGAATAATCCAGGGAACAGAGCGGGAGGCGTTGATTAGTTGTTGGGGGTGCAGTGGTTGATCCAATCATGGCTCGGCAGCCGCCGACCACCAGGCAGAGGTTGGATGAAGGTTCCGGACGAGTGACTGCAGATGGAACAAAACGGAGGTAAGTAAACAACAAACCAACAAGGTGCAAAACAACAAAACTAACGCTAGACGCTCTAAGACTGATACTCTGGTAAACCTACTGTTCATGGCTAACGATCCGGCAGGGAATGGATGTTAGGCCAGAGCCTAAGAAGGGTGATGATCAGGACCAGGTGTGCAGATTGCTGATGGGATGCAGGTGCGGAAATCAAGAGAGCTCCCCGGAGCGTTCCAGAACCCTCGGGAAACTGGAGATCACGAGCAGAAAACTAGTCCACAGACAGGACCCGACTCAGACTGCCGGGATCGTTACAACTGTGACCTGTACGCTCTTGTTGGCTGGTCCTCACTACATATTCGTCGCCAAACCCACTGGCTCCAGGCCATCTATAAATCACTGCTAGGCAAATCCCCGCCTTATCTTAGCTCATTGGTCACCATAGCAACACCCACCCGTAGTATGCGCTCCAGCAGGTATATCTCACTGGTCATCCCCAAAGCCAACACCTCCTTTGGCCGCCATTCCTTCCAGTTCTCTGCTGCCAATGACTGGAACGAACTGCAAAAATCTCTGAAGCTGGAGACTCTTATCTCCCTCACTAACTTTAAGCATCAGTTGTCAGAGCACCTTACCGATCACTGCACCTGTACACAGCCCATCTGAAATTAGCCCACCCAACTACCTCATCCCCATATTGTTATTTATTTTGCTCATTTGCACCCCAGTATCTCTATTTGCACATCATCTCTTGCACATCTATCATTCCAGTGTTAATACTAATTGTAATTATTTTGCACTATAGCCTATTTATTGCCTTACCTCCATAACTTGCTACATTTGCACACACTGTATATATATTTTCTGTTGTATTTTTGACTTTATGTTTTGTTTTACCCCATATGTATCTCTGTGTTGTTGTTTTTATCGCACTGCTTTGCTTTATCTTGGCCAGGTCGCAGTTGTAAATGAGAACTTGTTCTCAACTGGCTTACCTGGTTAAATAAAGGTGAAATAATCTTTTTTTAAATATGTTGGTTTGGACTCATTAGATTATCAGAGAGATTGTTGTTTTTGTACTGATGCACAGATCATTTACATTTTAAGGCAGTTGGGTTCCAGGCTCCATTCTGTTGCTGCGTGACTGACTGTGTGTAATGCAGACATTGTGTTTTTATTATCTAGCTTCCTTATACAGAAATTATGCTGATTAGTTCCTGCTTTACATGCTCCATTGTTCTTCTGCGTGTTCTGTGTGTGAATGAATTTGAATATGGTATTTCCTGTGCCATTGGATAATCAGGAGTGTGGATTTATTATGTCGTTTTGCATGTTGGTTTAGGTGTCCATATATAGAAGCTCAACAAGAACAGAGCTCAGGTATTAGAGAGGAACTGGTTATTCATCAGTTATTATTAGATGACATGGAGGGTCCATAAACATCCAGGTTAGTCAGCACTATGTACGGACCTGGTTCCACATACAAGAGAGCTCCTATGCTTACCATTACACCTTATGCTCTCTCAGCCCTTTAGCATACTATCTGCTATCAAGCTAGCGTCATCCATGATCGAAAACAGAAGCGGGCAGCAGTGCCAGGCTATTACATGAGAACCTCCACATGTTCAAGTACACACAGCAACACACACGCTCACCCATGCGTGCACATGTATGAAAACACACACACGTGATGAAGAGAGTCAGAGCTCTACATGCATCATGCCATCCTTCACAAGCATGACAGATGACAAAGACAATGTTTACCCCTGACCCACTTGTATTACTTTTACTAAAGGGCTGTTGTATGTCACTGTTTATTATGCATACTGAGTGGATTTCCTTGTTGCATCCGCTCAGATGTTAAGACACTAGTACTGTTACTGTAGGTCTACTACACATCTCTATAGAGGAGATGGAACATGATGTTACTGTAGGTCTACTACACGTCTCTATAGAGGAGATGGAACATGATGTTACTGTAGGTCTACTACACGTCTCTCTAGAGTGGAGATGGAACATGATGTTACTGTAGGTCTACTACACGTCTCTATAGAGGAGATGGAACATGATGTTACTGTAGGTCTACTACACGTCTCTATAGAGGAGATGGAACATGATGTTACTGTAGGTCTACTACACGTCTCTCTATAGAGGAGATGCAACATGATGTTACTGTAGGTCTACTACACGTCTCTATAGAGGAGATGGAACATGATGTTACTGTAGGTCTACTACACGTCTCTCTATAGAGGAGATGGAACATGATGTTACTGTAGGTCTACTACACGTCTCTATAGAGGAGATGGAACATGTGTAGTAGACCTACAGTAACATCATGTTCCATCTCCTCTATAGAGATGTGTAGTAGACCTACAGTAACATCATGTTCCATCTCCTCTATAGAGAGACGTGTAGTAGACCTACAGTAACATCATGTTCCATCTCCTCTATAGAGATGTGTAGTAGACCTACAGTAACATCGTCTCTAGAGAGGAGATGGAACATGATGTTACTGTAGGTCTACTACACGTCTCTCTATAGAGGAGATGGAACAGGATGTTACTGTAGGTCTACTACACGTCTCTCTACAGAGGAGATGGAACACGATGTTACTGTAGGTCTACTACACGTCTCTATAGAGGAGATGGAACATGATGTTACTGTAGGTCTACTACACGTCTCTATAGAGGAGATGGAACATGATGTTACTGTAGGTCTACTACACATCTCTATAGAGGAGATGGAACATGATGTTACTGTAGGTCTACTACACGTCTCTATAGAGGAGATGGAACATGATGTTACTGTAGGTCTACTACACGTCTCTATAGAGGAGATGGAACATGATGTTACTGTAGGTCTACTACACATCTCTATAGAGGAGATGGAACATGATGTTACTGTAGGTCTACTACACGTCTCTCTATAGAGGAGATGGAACAGGATGTTACTGTAGGTCTACTACACGTCTCTATAGAGGAGATGGAACATGATGTTACTGTAGGTCTACTACACGTCTCTATAGAGGAGATGAAACATGATGTTACTGTAGGCATACAGTAGCCTTTATGCATTTTTCTGAAAACGGATATGGGAAATGGATTAACAATAACTAAATGAATTTTTAGGATTTGTGACTAAACAATCCTGCAGTTTATATTGTATTTCATGGTGAATTGTCTGTTTGTGAACATAAGTGGCTCTTTGCTTACATGTCTCTGAACTTAACACATCACTGTCTGACACACCTGTGACAGCCTGCCACTGACAGGTTTCTGGAGTGCTCTCTGTCTCTCTCATCTCTCCCCCTCCTCCTCTCTCCCCCCATCCCTCTTTCCCTCTTACCCTACACATTTCTCCATCTCTCTCCTTCTTACCCTTGTTGCCGTGGTTCCTTTTGTCACCTATTTTAGTGACTTTGTTGTCCCTGCCGATGGCATAAGAATCAAGATGCTTTTATCTAAATGGGTCAAAGTCATCTGTGTTGGTGAAGCTGGGGTTGACACTAGAAATGACTGACTGACTTGTCACTGTTGATGACGGCACTCAACATTATTTGGAAGGCAATAAAAGGAGAGGAGGGGTGGGATGGGGGGATATATACTGCAGTGCGCTGGAATCTGCATATTTGTAATGAAAAGAAAGCCCAGAATGAGAGACCTGTCAATACAGAAAGCAGTCAGAATCCTTCTTCCCTCCCTAGTGGGGGGGTTGGTCCATTTTCTCTCACTCTGTACTCTGATGGTGCTTGAGGGGATAGTAGAACAGGCTGACTAAATACACTGGTTTGGTGGTCTGCTGTACCACCCTGATCACTGGGAATATATTCCACGTCTAGTATTAGTATCTCCATATATGCATATATTTCCATAATATACACTGTTAGAAAAAAGGGTTCCAAATGGGTTCTTTGACTGTCCCCATAGGAGAACCATTTTTGGTTCCAGGTAGAACCCATTTTGGTTTCAGGTAGAACCCTTTTGGGTTCCATGTAGAACCCTCTGTGGAAAGAGTTCTTCATGGAACCCAAAAGGGTTCTACCTGGAACCAAAAAGGGTTCTTCAAAGGGTTTTCTTATTTATTTATTTATTTTTAATTCTCAACATGCTGTATCCCTTAGATCTAAGTTGTTATGTGAACATGAATGTTTTGCTCACATGTCAAACATGATGTACTCAGTGTGGACTTTGTTGGGCTACTGACACTATAAATAGAGTATTGCATGCTACACTATTAGAAAAATCTAGAACCAAAAAGGGTTATTCGGCTGTCCCCATAGGAGAACCCTTTGAAGAACCCCCTTTGGGTTCCATGTAGAACCCTTTGTGGAAAGGTGGGGAAATAGTTCTACCTGGAACCAAAAAGGCTTCTCCTATGGGGACAGCCGCAGAACCCTTTTGGAACCCTTTTTTCTAAGAGTGTATGCATTATATATCATATATGTACTAGATCATGACTATGTTTCGTGTCTTTGCTACCCTTCCCGTAGGTGGTCTTCAGCAGATTCTGCAGCCCGTACGATATCAAGGAGTTATTCTGTACCGCTCTAGGTCTTCCAAGGTAATGCTCTGCTCTGCTCTGCTCTCTTTTTCCCTCGTCAGTTCAGCTGTGAAGCTTAGAATCGTCTCTGTCACGGTCCTGTTAGGGTCCTTTAATCTCTCTGTCTGCTAGGCTGTTTTTCTAATGTTGTTTTGAGGATCACTTCTATTAGATGCCACATTGAGGACACATACTGTATAGTGACAAGATAAGACTCTATAGTGAGTGGCCTAGTCCCAATAGTCTTGACTAGCTTCCATCTCTCGCTTGGTTTCCTTGATTGATATTTGGAATTACATTTACATTTTAGTAATTTAGCAGACGCTCTTATCCAGAGCGACTTACAGTTAGTGCATACATGTTCATACTGGCCCCCCGTGGGAAATGAACCCACAACCCTGGCGTTGCAAGCGCCATGCTCTACCAACTGAGCTATGTGCCCAACACCTACACTCTCTTCATTGAACCATAGTGGGACACATCCTCAGAGAGAGTTTCCCTGCTTTGTCTGTTTTGGACAGGAACACCACCTTGTCTCTGCTGGATTCCACGGGAGCTATGGTGTCCATCGACCCCACCATGCCACACAACACCGAGAGGTAGACCCTGTCACATCTACATTCAGGGATGGAATTTAAGGATTTCTGGCACTGGCCAGCCGGGCTAGTAGACTTAAATTCTTTACTAGCCCTGGTCCAAAATCTGTGCCATGCAATATTTGAAAATATACAATTTCACTAGCCGGCGGGCTAGTTGGACACATTTTCTACTAGCCCGGTCTGAAAAATACTAGCCATGGGCTAGAGGGCTACCTTAATTTCCATCCCTGTTTACATTTATAGCAGAAAAATACATATGTTGGTCCTTAAATGCAAAATCTGTCATTTCAGCAGCCTAAACTCATAAGCAGAAGTTACATTCTTCAAGGGTTAATGGTTATATTATTGATTGAAATCTCCATTCAACAGCAGGAAGTATCCCAGATTGTGCCCTATTGCCCAGGACTTGTTAGGCCGAAAATACTAACAGATCCAAGGTCAGGGTGGATCAGTGAGCACACACACACACACACACACACACACACACACACACACACACACACACACACTACACACACACACACGCTTGTTTTACTAACCCTAACTCCTAACCCTAAACCAAATTGCCTAACCCCTAACCCCTAATCCTAATTCTAACCCTAAACCTAACCCCTAAGCCTAAAATAGCATTTTTCCTTGTGGAGACTGGCAAAACATCCCCACTTGTCTGAATTTTCCTTGTTTTACTATCCTTGTGAGGACTTCTGGTCCCCATAAGGATAGTAAAACCTAAAAGACACATACACACAGCCCCCAGCGTGTCCTCACACTTCAGACGCTGAGTAAGAGAGTTGGAGGAAGAGGACATTCACAACACGTCTGATTAGGAGGAAGGGGGGACGTATTTGAGTACTGCACCACTTACTGTCTAAACTGACTGGTGTGTATGTGTGTGTTCTGTTTGTTGAAGGTCACCGTACAGAGTGGTGCCCCTGACTGGAGGACAGCTAGCTGGTGAGTCCCAGGGGGCCATTGGCTTTTCACATACATGCACTGACTATGCAAATAGACACGCATGGCTGACAAGCACATACAAAATATTTCATTAGCATATGCATACGTACCATATCGTATATAGCATATATGCAAGCATGCACATACACAAAGCACAGCACACTAACCCACATACCTGATGTGCACACTGCACATAAAGAAGCATAATCATTAACATGTGTAAGCAATAGACACAGATACATAAACGTAAACACACTCAGACACACACACACACTATATTATTTACTGTTTTGGTTGGTTAATGACCTCAGTTTATGGGAAATGTCACGTAGTAAACCTGGCTGATTTAACAGTGTGACGAGACCCAGTTCCCCAGTGTAGGGAAGGAAACAAAACAACATCCTTATTGTCAGTCATCACTCACACACAAGAGTACACAGACAGGCCAGCTGAACATCTGGGAAAAATTCCATGAAGAGCAGCTTGAGTCTTTGTTCCACATTTTTTTAAAGCTTTATTTTAGCAGGCCCAAGGTCTCTTTTGCAGGTTTGCAGGAGTCCTGCAAATACACTTTTTTACAAATACCACATAATAACAAATATTAAACATTCAAGAGAAACAATCACATTCCTCAGTAAAGAGGTCCTCAATCAACAATGTGAACTTCCCGAGAGGCACCTGTACATCTAGTGGTAGGGAACTCTGTAGATTGTTCCATACATGGGGTGCAAAAAACATCTACACAACAATCACCTGGTTCAATACCATATAACTCAAATTGATTGTTTTGATACAGTGATGGAACCTTACGGGCAGTGATGCGGTTTAGTGTGCCCCTGACCTCTAATGAAATAGTGTTCTAGCATTAATGTGACACGGGAAGGTAGCATTAATGAGACACGGTGTACAACAGGACAGCATTAATGTGACACGGTGTACAATAGGACAGCATTAATGTGACACAGTGTACAACAGGATAGCATTAATGTGACACGGTGTACAACAGGATAGCATTAATGTGACACGGTGTACAATAGGACAGCATTAATGTGACACGGTGTACAATAGGACAGCATTAATGAGACACTGTGTACAACAGGATAGCATTAATGAGACACTGTGTACAACAGGATAGCATTAATGTGACACGGTGTACAACAGGACAGCATTAATGTGACACGGTGTACAACAGGATAGCATTAATGTGACACGGTGTACAATAGGATAGCATTAATATGACACAGTGTACAACAGGATAGCATTAATGTGACACGTGTACAATAGGATCAGTCCAACAGGTGCCAGATGGTTTTACTAGTTCACATACCTGCACTTTTATTGGCCTCTCAGGTGAACTTTGGCCACAAGTCTGCTCTGCACCAATAGCAGAGTTATTTTCTGTGTGTGGGAAGGGAAATTACAAGTGCCTTGTTAACATATCAAGCTGGCACCATCTTGAAATGTGACTACTGCGTTCAGTAATGAGACAGAGAAAACACTCTCTCTTCTTTTGCCATCTGTTGTGTTTGTTTCATTCTCTTGTTGTTGCTGGTTTACATAAGGTATGTGTGTGTGTGCGTGCGTGTTTGTGTTTGTGTTTGAGTGTGATAAAGGGGCAATCAAAATCTGTTACACCCCCAGGCTCGGATAGAATTTACATTTTTACACTTTAGCCATTTAGCAGACGCTCCAGAGCGACTTACAGTTAGTGAGTGGATACATTTTTCATACTGGCCCCCCGTGGGAATCAAACCCACAACCCTGGCGTTGCAAGCGCCATGCTCTACCAACTGAGCTACATTTAATGAAACGCTTCAGACATGTGTGCAGTGTTGTCGTTACAGCACAGAGTGAAGTATGAGTTGTGTTTTCCCTGTGTGCAATGCAGTACCATCTTTTTCTTCCAGATAAAGAGGAACTCTTCCAGAATGTATTGACACAGGTGGCAGAGCAGTTTTCCAGGTAAGAGCACTGATGTAGCTTTCATGGAAATGTTGTCTCTTGCTTCGTAAATCCTTTTTGTTCTCTTGTTTTCGTAAATGTACGCTATTTGTGTGTCACTGTATTATTGAGTGTGCTGCTTTCAGATAATGATTGCTCTCTGTCCCTTTTGTTCTCTCTTTCCCTCCCTCTCTCTCTTTCTTTATCTCTCTCTTTCTCGATCTAATTTTCTCGCTCTCTTTTTCTGTCTCTTTCTCTCTTTCTATCTCCCCTTTCTTTTCTCTCCCCATCTCTCTCTCTGTCTGTCCTTCACTCTCTTTCTTTTGCAGAGCGTTTAAAATCAACGAGCTGAAGACGGAGGTGACGAACCGCTTGGCCATGTTGGAGAAGAGAGTGGAGCGTGAGTCATACAGTACTGTGTGTGTCTGTGTGTTTATTTCTCCCTAGAGAGGAGACAGCCTCTGCTTATATCAAAGTATTGTTACCTGCCATAGGAAATACAGAGCAAATACACTGAATGTAGAAAATAGAAGAATACAATATGGTCCTTTAACAGATGATTTTGTTCTAAGGTGACTTCTAGTTTTATTTTATTTATATATATTTTTTACCCCTTTTTCTCCCCAATTTCGTGACATCCAATTGGTAGTTACAGTCTTGTCCCATCGCTGCAACTCCCGTACGGACTCGGGAGAGGCGAAGGTCGAGAGCCATGCGTCCTCCGAAACACAACCCTGCCAAGCTGCACTGCTTCTTGACACACTATTCACTTAACCCGGAAGCCAGCCGCACCAATGTGTCGGAGGAAACGCCGTACAACTGGCGACCGTGTGTGCGCCCGGCCCGCCACAGGAGTCGCTAGAGCACGATGGGACATCCTGGCCGGCCAAACCCTCCCCTAACCTGGACAAAACTGGGCCAATTGTGCGTCGCTTCATGGGTCTCCCGGTCGTGGCCGGCTGCAACACAGCCCGGGATCGAACCCGGATCTGTAGAAACACCTCAAGCACTGCATTGCCTTAGACCGCTGTGCCACTTGGGAGGCCCTGGTGACTTTTAGTTAAAGAGTGACATACAATGACAAAAAATAACTAAAATGTAATACCAAGCGGATGCCCTAAAACCGTATTCAGTATTCACTTTCAGTAAGTGTATGTGTGGCCCGTGTATGAGGCAATCGAACCCTCACGGAAACTGTGCAGTAAGGCGTGCAGTAAACATTGTTCTTCTACTGTATGTGAGCAGGCATATTTTAATAGCTTTAATTGCCACTCATTAACTTGGCTGGATGGGACATTTTAATAGAAATAGTAGCCCCGGGAGATTGAGTCATAAAAAGATGATGTTAAAGGAAATGTCACAGCTGCTCTATTTCACTAAACACTGACTGTACAAAACATTAGGAACACCTTCTCTTTCCATGCCATAGACTGACCAGGTGAATCCAGGTGAAATCTATGATCCTTTATTGATGGCACCTGTTAAATCCACTTCAATCAGTGTAGATGAAGGGGAGGAGACAGGTTAAAGAAGGATTTTTAAGCCTTGAGACAATTGAGACATGGATTGTGTATGTGTGCCATTCAGAGGGTGAATTGGCAAGACAAAATATTTAAGTTCCCTTGAACGGGATATGGTAGTAGGTGCCAGGTGCACCGGTTTGAGTGTGTCAAGAACTGCAACGCTGCTTGGTTTTTCACGCTCAACTGTTTCCCGTGTGTATCAAGAATGGTCCACCACCCAAAGGACATCCAGCCAAAGGCAGGCCAGTGGTCGTAAACGGGTAATTGATGAAAGAGGAAAATGGAGGCTGACATGAATTGTGCAGAGCAACAGATGGGCTACAGTTAGTCAACTGACAGTCCAGTACAACAGTGGTGCCCAAAGACCCATAAAAGAATGCACAACTCGTCGTACCTTGACACAAATGGGGTATGGCAGCCAACAACCTTACAGAGTTCTACTTCTTTCAGCAAAAAACAAGAAACTGCAGTTGCAGTGGGCTAAGGAACTAAAAACCTTGAACACTTTGATGGAAAGACTAGGGTATGGAGAAAACCACACGTTTTTGGGGGACTGAGTGGCGCAGCTGTCTAAGGCACTGCATCGCAGTGCTAGAGGCATTACTACAGGCCCGGGTTCGATCCCGGGCTGTATCACAACCGTTCGGGAGTCCCATAGGGCGGCGCACAATTGGCCCAGCGTCGTCCGGGTTAGGGGAGGGTTTGGCTGGGGTAGACTGTCATTGTAAATAAGAATTTGTTCTTAACTGACTTGCCTAGGTAAATAAAGGTTAAATAAAAACATACGTCCATCGTGCCGCGTGTCAACATTGAAGACTGATAGTGATGGTGTGGGGTGTGTTTTCATGGCACACATTGGGCCCCTTGATAAAAGTGGAGCAATGTTTGAATGCCATAGGATATCTGAAAATCATTTCCAATGACAGTGAATTCAGCTTACTGTAGTGGCCTGCCTGTAGGATCTTAATTTGAGCCCGTTTGCTACAGCAGGAAAACAATCCTGCAGCAACAGAAAATGTGATTTATTATATGGATTGTAATTAATTTTTGTAGGGGTTGATGCATTTTTCGTAAGGGAAAATCAAGTCTGAAATTTCAAAGTGGAAATTACAAACTTCAGAAGCCTTTATAAACCTCAAATACACTACACGTTTTAAATGACCTGCATTGCAGGAAAGTTCTCCTACAACAGGGTGATCAAATTAAGATCCTACATCTATGCTAGCTGTCCTTGACCCTATAATTAATCATACTGCTGCCTATTTAATCTATTTCTGTCCATTTTGTTGTGTGCCAGGAAGTTAGTTTACACCCTCCCACACTATGCTCGCTGGCTTCTCTTTGAGCTTTGGTTCGATGTGGTAGATCTCTCTAATCAGATTGTAAAAATGGCTACAAAATTGAATCGATAAAGATGGCTTGATATGCCTCATTCCATCAAAGTACTGGTAGTACATTGGGTTTCCTCCTGTTTTTGCACCGTACTGTATGTTTCAAAGGCCTCTACGGCCTTCAGCTGTTCTGTCACAATTTGTTCCGTGCACACATGGTGCTCTAGCCTCCCTGTGCAGTCCAGTGGGAACATTTAATCAGTAATCAATCTTTAATCATTACATCGTCTTTCACTGTAAAGTACTGCTACTGTGATGGCTGGGGGATGTTTTGAGGTTAATTTGTTCTGGATGACTGACTGCCTCAGGCCCAGGTCACCTGACTATTGGTATTGTAAGATATATTAACCTCGCTCCCTCTCTCTCTTTCCCTCCCTCTCTCATTCTCTCTCTGCAGTGGAAGGGATGAAGGTGGTGGAGATAGAGAAGTGTCGCAGTGACATCAAGAAGCTCCGGGAGGAGATGGCCTCCAGGAACAACAGGTTAGTCACATGATTATCTGATCATCTTTGAAGCTTGACCTCTAGCTTTGACCCGAATCCTGATAACGATGTCCAATGTAAGCCTGAATGATGTTTGTTTTCTGCGTCTTACATTGAATAGTCTTTGTTAGCTCCTAGTTAGAGGAAATATTGGAGGAAAACTTCCTCTCCCCTGTCTGTCATTAGCAGGGCTTTAAAACCACTGTCCCCAGATCAGTAAGTAGCCTTGCAGGAGCCTTGGCTTGTGTGAGCCGTAATGGCTCATACTGATACTGTTACAGACTGTTACATGCTGTAATATAGGCCTACTGATACTGTTACAGAGGCTAGCATATCGTAATATTTAATATTTCATTACAATCTTCTCACTATGATGTGTGTGTCTATGGTCTGATTATATTAATTGGTTACTGCTTGCTTTGTACTGTAGTCATTTCCTGGATGACAACAAGAAGCTGACACCTCGCAGAGACGTGCCCTCTTACCCCAAAGTAAGTCAGTGGTCTGCAAATTCCTCCTACTTCATTGTCACCGTCAGTCTGTGTTTTGTCATTGTCAATGAGCCTGTTATCAGGTACTGAATGTCCATAGCGTCAGAACACCACCTTTGAATGTCCAGAGTCAGTTGTGTGATCCTCTGGTCCTCTGTAGCTCAGTTGGTAGATCATGGTTCTTGAAACACCAGGATGGTGGGTTAGATTCCCAGGAACACCCATACGTAACAAATGTATGCACGCATGACTGTGGATAAACTTGTGTGCTAAATGGCATTCAAATTAAGATAGTGTGAGAGATGCACCTCCTATTATCAGATACAGCATCAAAGATGGTGGATAAATTAAGATGTTTCATAAAGGCCGTTTTCCATTGAAAGAATGGTCAAGGTTCCTGTCTGTGTAAGTGGGCGTACCCTCTCTCGCGTGAATATGATTTCCTGCGTGAGCTCAGGGTTCCTCCATAATCTCTGGCAATGCTCACGCGATAGAGGGAATGCCCACTTACACAGACAGAATTGTTTTCAATGGGAAACTGCCCAATAACAGCTGGCTCTGGTCTACTTTATTCCCCCACCCACGCTCACCCGTCCCGCCATACCAGAAAAAAATTGCCTGTGAGATGTCTCGCTTTCTCTTCCGTCTCTGACAGCATGTCCCTAGTTAGGTGCGCCCATCACAGGTGTGCTAATGTTTCCCCTAGTTTTCATTTCTAGGTGGACTGCACTAGGACAGTGGCAAGCTGCCTCACTTAAAGAAATACAGGGGGAAACTAACTGAGGTTAAACCTGCAGTCAGGTGTGCCCAGGTGTGTGTGTGTGTGTGTAGAGGTGAGCCCACAGCCAGCGGAGACAAACATGGTTAACTGGGTGCTCTGTCGCCTGCAGTACATGCTCTCGCAGCAGACCATAGATGCCCTCAGAAAGCCTGCCTTTGACCTCTGGCTGTGGGAGTCCAACGAGGTAAGATGCTGACTTCACTTTGTTCTTCTCTCTCCGCCCCTTCTGTCCCTCTATCTGCATGCGTCTATGTGTGTGTGTATGTGTGTGTGTAGTACCACCTGTCTCAGGAGACAGTGGAAGCTCTCAGACAACCCACCTTTGATGTATGGCAGTGGGAGCCCAATGAGGTGAGGACAGGGGGTTGGACCATACAGGTTCAACTACCATAGATAGGAGAAACTCAACTTCCATAGACACTAAACTCAACCATAGAGTTGTTGACCATAGACGATCAAATACTACCATATAACTGTTGACCATAGATGAACAACCGCAACAAAGTATCGCTCACCTTTGGCCTCACTCCTCCACCTTGCTTCATGTGACCAGATGCTGAGCTGCTTGGAGCACATGTACCACGACTTGGACCTGGTCAAGGACTTCAACATGAACCCCATCACACTGAAGAGGTGGCTGGTAAGACTGCTAGAGATATCTACAACTGATCACCATCTACTGCTGCGGCACTTGTTTCAGGTTACTAGTGGCAGGTTTGTTGTAGCTGTCTGATGGTCTCACACATTCACTCATCTTCCCTCTCCCCCCCTCCCTCCCTGCAGCTTTGTATCCATGACAACTACAGGATGAATCCCTTCCATAACTTCCGCCACTGTTTTTGTGTCACCCAGATGATGTACAGCATGATCTGCCTCTGCAGCCTACAGGTAATACCACAGTAATACCACAGTAATACTACAGTAATACCTCAGATCTATAAAAGGGCAGCATTAATACTGGAGGGATAGAATGGTGAGGAAAAATGATGTTTGTTCTTGAAGAGGAAGGACGAGGGGGAGGGAGAGAGAAGCTGAGAGATGTGTCTGAAAGATAAATTATATTCCCTTGGAGACGCTCCCTTAGACATCATCTCGAACCCTGTTGTCATGGATAACCATTCATGAGAGGTTTATTAATCAAATCCTATAATGGCCGATTACGAGACGGCCATGTTAATGATGTGCTAATGAGATCTCTCTCACAAACACACACACTTTCACACACACACTCTTTTACACACCACACACTCACTTACACAAACATGAATGCACCTACATGTGCACAGTTGCATGATGCGTACACACACATGCACACACACACACACACACGTGCTCACACAGATGGCCCATTAATTGTGAGACTTATAATAATACATAATAATAATTGTGAATTGTGTGTCTTCCAGGAGACGTTCACCCAGGTGGACATTCTGATTCTGATGACAGCTGCAGTGTGCCACGATCTGGATCACCCCGGATACAACAACATGTAATCCATACTTTTATTCTCTCTCTCTCTCTTACTCTACCACTGCCATCTGTCTATCTTGATTCAAGAAAATGTGATACAATCTGTCTATCCTAGTTCGATATAGCCTCGGAAACCCAGGTTCCGTTCAACAAGAAGACATTTGAAAGCAAGCCCCTGTGAGACTAAGTCTCCCTCTCTCTGTCTCTCAGGTACCAGATAAACGCGCGGACGGAGCTGGCAGTACGCTACAATGACATCTCCCCTCTGGAGAATCACCACTGTGCCGTGGCCTTCCAGATCTTCTCCCAGCCCGACTGCAACATCTTCTCCACCTTCGACCCCGAGGCCTTCAAACAGATACGCCAGGTAGGGCGTGTGTGTGTGTGGGCATGTTTAACTATACTTGTGTGTGTGTGTATACTACTATAGCAGTAGTCTGATCTATAGTCTGATCTAACCGCCTATTTCTGTCTTAGGGAATCATCACACTGATCCTGGCCACAGACATGGCACGACATGGTGAGATACTGGACTCCTTCAAGCATAAAGTGGACAGCTTTGACTTCACTGATGAAGAGCATGTCATTTGTGTAAGGATACACATTCCTATGTATTTGCAACCTACCGTAGAATGCGTATTTTCCACTCCCTTACAGTTTGTGCAGTGTATTTGTCCTCCTGCCCTATGCAGTAATGCTATATTTACAACTTTACTATGTATGTTTGTTAGTCCTTTGTGCTGCTATCTATGTGAGCAATCTAGTAGACCCCTTCCCTATACTGAACTCTGCTCTGTGTGACCTTTGACCCCCCCAAGCTGAAGATGGTGCTCATTAAGTGCTGTGATATCTCTAACGAGGTGCGACCCATGGAGGTGGCTGAGCCCTGGGTGGACTGTCTGCTGGAAGAGTACTTCATGCAGGTATGTGAAGCCCTATCTATACTGTATACTTACCTACGTATGTATTTGGACAGTGATGCTAACATTTTTTATTTGGCTCTATACTCCAGCATTTTGGATTTAAGATGAAATGTTTCATATGAGGTGAAATTGGTCCAAATACTTATGACATCTTCAAATGGGGAGGACTAGATATATGAAAATACCCTCAAATAAAAGGTGACATTCTGTACTGTCACTGTATATGAAACATTTGATCTCAAATCCAAAATGGGGAGTGTTTATGCGTTTTTATTCAGTACATAGCCTACTGTGTAATTCAAGGTATGTGTCATACCTGCCTCATATCTCAATCTTGATACATAAGTCTGTGTGAAAATGGAACAACAAATTCCATGAAACATTGTATTTTGATATACAGTATACAGTGCCTTCAGAAAGTATTCACACCTCTTGACTTTTTCCACATTTTGTTGTGTTACAAAGTGGGATTAAAATTGATTTAATTGTCATGTTTCTAACATTTGTAAAAAAAAATATATATATATTTTCAACACTAATATAGGATTCAACCCCCTGAGTCAATACATGTTAGAACCACCTTTGGCAGCGATTACAGCTATGAGTCTTTCTGAGCTTTGCACAGCTGGATTGTACAACATTTGCACTTTTTTAATTTTTTTATTCTTTAAACTCTGTCAAATTGATTGTTGATCATTGCTAGACAACCATTTTCAGGTCTTGCCATAGATTTTCAAGCCGATTTAAGTCCAAACTGTAACTAGGCCACTCAAGAACTTTCAACGTCGTCTTGGTAAGCAACTCCAGTGTATATGTGGCGTTGTGTTTTAGGTTATTGTCCTGCTGAAAGGTGAATTCATCACCCAGTGTCTGTTGAAAAGCAGACTGAACCAGGTTTTCCTCTAGGATTATGCCAGTGCTTAGTTCTATTCCATTTATTTTGATCCTAAAAAACTCCCTAGTCCTTGCCGATGACAAGCATACCCATAACATGATGCAGCCACCACCATGCTTGAAAATATGAAGAGTGGTACTCAGTGTAGTGTTGTATTGGATTTGCCCGAAACATAACGCTTTGTATTCAGGAAATAAAGTTAATTTCTTTGCCACATTTTTTGGCAGTTTTATTTTAGTGCCTTATTGCAAATAGGATGCAAGTTTTAGAAATGTTTTATTCTGTACAGGCTTCCTTCTTTTCACTCTGTCATTTAGGTTAGTATTGTGTAGTAACTACAAGATTGTTGATCCATCCTCTGTTTTCTCCTATCACAGCCATTAAACTCTGTAAACTGTTTTAAAGTCACCATTGGCCTCATGGTGAAATCCATGAGCGGTTTTCTTCCTCTCCAGCAACTGAGTTAGGAAGGACACCTGTATCATTGTAGTGACTGGGTGTATTGATACACCATCCAAAATTGAATTAATAACTTCACCATGCTCAAAGGTATATTCAATGTCTGGGTTTTTTTAACCCATCTACCAATAGGTGCCCTTCTTTGCGAGGCATTGGAAAACCTCCCTGGTCTTTGTGGTTAAATCTGTGTTTGAAATGCACTGCTCGACTGAGGGACCTTACAGATAATTGTATGTGTGGGGTACAGAGATGAGGTAGTCATTCAAAAATCACAATTATTGTACACAGAGTGAGTCCATGCAACTTGTTAAGCACATTTTTACTCCTGAACTTATTTAGGCTTGCCATAACAAAAGGGTTGAATACTTATTGATTCAAGACATTTTAGCATTTCATTTTCAATTAATTTGTAAAAATTTTTAAAAACATAATTCCACTTTGACATTATCGGGTATTGTGTGTAGGCCAGTGACACACAATCTCGATTTAATCCATTTTAAATTCATGCTGTAACACAACAAAATGTTGAAAAAGTAAAGGGCTGTGAATACTTTGTGAAAGTACTGTAGATACAGTATTTGCCATTTGTATTAAAAATGATGGATTGCACTGACATCTTTCTCTCTCTTCTCCATCTTTTCCTCAGAGTGACAGGGAGAAGGTGGAGGGTCTGCCTGTGGCCCCCTTCATGGACAGAGAAAAGGTCACCAAACCCACAGCCCAGATCGGCTTCATCAAGTTCGTCCTCATCCCAATGTTTGAGACCGTCATGAAAGTGAGCAATGGATGGATGGGACTGTAAAAAGAGGATGTTGGAGTGATAGGACTGTGATGATGATGATAAAGCCTGCCTCCTTTCTCTCTATCTCTCTCTGTGTCTCAGCTGTTCCCTCAGATTGAGGATGTGATGGTCCAGCCTCTGAGAGAGTCGCGAGACAGATACGAGGAGCTCAAGCAGATCGACGATGCCATGAATGAGGTCAGAGGTATTTGTGTGTGTACGTGTTTTTGTGTTTTATAATTTTTATTTAAGGAGGACATGTTTGCATGTTCTTATGTGTAGTCGCAGTGATTGTAACAGTCCTGTGAATGTTTCTTCTTTAGGTGCAGAAAAAGAAAAGTGAGAACTTGACTATGGGGAAGAAGAAATGAAAGCTCAAAGGTAGGTGTTTTTAAACTGGCTGCATTGAGCAAAGTCTTTCTATACACTATATGGCTCTGGTGCGGTGTAGATGAAATGAATGTGTGTTCTTCTGTTTTAGCTCAAACTTCCTACGGTGGTAAAGGTTGAGTCAGGATGGCAGTCTGAGGAATGGATGGCAGTCTGAGGAATGGGACCAGAGGAAGATGGAAACAGACCAAGCCACTGACTGACTGACTGGCCGGATGGACAATCCAAAGCTTTTATCAGGGAATGTCAACTTGTACAGCACATACTACTTCAGTGAACAATATTTAGATTTTCTCTTGCGTTGTGTTTTTTTTTATGTTGTTTTATACAGAATGTACAGATTTTTAGTCACCTTGGTTGTTTCCTACAAAAATAAAAGGTTTACTTTAATTATAACCTTTCACATAGACTGTTTTGTATTTTGTTTTAAGCATATATGACCATTATAAAGCTTATAAGAGTTATTAGTCTTATATTAGCTGTGGAGAAGTTTCATGTGATTAAGATAGACAGAATGGATGAGGAGCACTTGTTACACACTCTGTTCTACTCTTTGCCAAGTACCATGTCAGCCTGTGCTCTCAGCATTCTGAACATTCCAAACATCATACACACATAGCCTTGTTGCTGTGGATCAGAAACGTGCCATCCTTCCGTATGCCTCCACTCCCTGTTCACTTTCTGCACATTCCTAGCAAACATAGCAGCTATTGAAGGTTTAAAGAGCTGTCAGTGTGGGGGTGACACTTACAAAACGTGACTTAGTCAAACAGGATGCTGAAACACCAAAAGCCTTTCAATGCAAAACATACATACAAGGGTTGGTTTTAAGAAGAAAGGGCATGGTAAGAGTATTAGGGAGGGTAGATCATGAATGACAGATATGCACTGCCACTGCAGCATGATCAGAGTCCCGTTCCCCTGCTTGAACGTTGCATGCATCAACCAACGGTTGCTATACTGTACTTTGACAGTGGAAGGACTTGGGCCCCCAGTGGTCAAGGTATGACATTACAGGTACATCCTGTTGACAGAAAGCTTGGCTCCAGTTCAGAGGGGTATTAGTATTCCAGAAAGATGGTTTAACAAATTCAGGATTTCCTGAACATATCCGGCTCCCAGATAAGGGAGTCCAGGATTTCTTGGTTCCAGTACAGCTGCTTCTCGTTTAAGTTATTAGGCTAAGCGAAGCACAGATTGGTTGATCTGACAACTGGCGCGTCGTGCACGCAACATTTAAAAAGGTCCTCAAGTCGATGACAGAAAAAACGATTGATATGGAGTCAAAAGACAGAGCCCAATATTTCACAAGTCAACAACAAGAAACAGTTGTAACAACATACAACGAATATGTTCACATATTTACCAAAAAAAGTAATACATCCACCGCCGCAAGAGCCAGAGAGGGAGCCTGGCAGAAAATTGTAGAGAGAGTAAATATGCAAGTGAAGTGGCACGATTCCAATATCTAATAGGCCTAGTTTAAACACATGGCTGATCAGTAATAATGTTGTCACTTTAAAGAGCACTTTTATTATAACGCTGGTGATATTAAGTGTCAAGGCTATGGCATAATATGGAAGTTGTAGTAGCCTATGTCACAATTGCAATGGTAGGCCCATTCCATAGCCTATGTAGGATGAATACTAATTTATTGAATTCATCAAGTGCTTTTCATGACAACATGAGCAACAATGTGTTCTATGTTTAGTTGTAACCCAATGGGAGTCACAGATCATCTGACAAAAGAAGTAAGGAAGATCATTGAATTGAATGACTGTTTCTGAAAATGATTTGATTTGGTTAAAGGGTAGGCTACAGTATTCAATAGTTACCTGTTTGTTTAAGCTGTGAAAATATTTTCTCCCCTTCATTTGGTCCAGAGGGTCTTTGAATGGGGGATATGTGTCCCATCTATAGCACCAAGGACGTTTGGGAAATCTGCGGGATGAATTAGGCTATTTATCATGTTTATTATGTTGCCTAGCTTTATTAATTTGAGGTTAGCAAAGCATCGCTGGCAGTCAACTGACTACTATACTTGCAATTCTGTAAAAGTCCTCATTAATTATTATATGAACAGCTTGATGGCTAGGGAATGCAACAAATACATTAAACATATATATTCAATGCGATGCAGATTCCTTTTACGGCTCTACACACAGTTGCCTTGCCAAATAGTTCAGCATCTCCCACATTGTACAGGAAATTTCCAGTAGCAAAAAATATCAACCCAATACACAGAGTTTGTATAGCAGTCAAAGCGAAACCGCGTTGGGTTCCATTTGGTATGGGTTGAGTAAATTGACCAGATATGAGTGATTGTGCGGAAAAACGATCATGTTGAAAAATAAATTATTCAGAATGGTCTAAAGGATGTATTCGAGGTCCAATAATTTGTTCCCCCTGTAGAGCACGGTGAACAATCCAGGCTCCAATGTCAAGTGGATTTTCCAAGAAGGGACAGGCCAGGGGCGGTGTGTTCAATAGGGCGATATGGGCGACGCACTGCCAAACGGGAAAAGGAAGGGATTTTTTTTCTAATCAATTATATCACGGCAACAGTAGTTATCAGTGTTCTAATCTGATCTGACTGCCACTAAATGTCAAATCAGGCTAAAGTCGTGCTTCAAATGGCCCCGCCCGTTTTTGGGGCGATTTCAGTCATGTTGAAAATCGCCCAGAAGTCTGTCATAGACTCCCATGTAAAATCTATTTTTTCAAATTTCAAAGCTTTCAATACAATCTCTATGGGTGTCTGTGGGCTTGCACTTACGCGCTTTCGTCATACGTGACGTAACCATGAACGTAACTAAGAAAATAGCGGCTAGCAGCGTCTCTGTTGCGACCTGCAGTGTGGCGTTATCTTATGTTTTTAATTTGTACACTTAGTGGCGTTATTTTATGTTTTTAATTTGTACACTTAGTTTACAAACATTCTGCCAACCATGGATTTCCAGTGGTGGGTTTTGGACTGATCTTGTTGATCGTGTACATACCCGCTACGAACGGACTAAATAATGAAAACGCTGCTGGCAGCGGAATCCAATACAGCTGGGAGACTTGGCTGGATGACAGAGTCCCGGACAGAGAAGTGGAGCCGGCCGGCTTCACCCTGGTCAGAGCGGACCGCGATCTGACACAGTCACAGGGAAAATCGATCCTGGTAAGAGAGCGACTCTGTACCCCCGACATTGAACTGCTTTCTGTGTCACTGCGACCTTACTATCTGCCCCGTGAGTTCCCCCAATTGTTTGTTACCGTTGTGTACTGTTGATAATCACAAGTTTACTGGAGAACTGAGACCAAGTAGAGACTTTGGACAGGGTGGATATGGTATAATAAAGGCAGTTTATTCAGAGGTAAAGATATCTGGAATCGCGTGCACGGACTCGTTCGTCAAACTCTTAGGGAGCTATCTGAAGAGAGCCCCGAAAACATTGTGTGCAGACATTTTATACAATAAATGATGTAGGTTGAATCTAGTAGTTCTGATCTTCTGATTGGTCCTGATGAGTTGGGCGAGGTCCCCTCCACTGTTGCATTGGCTCTGAGTCGGGTTCTCTGTCTTCAAATGTTCAGCCTAAAGAGAGGGGATTTTTGTGTGTGTGTGTGTGTGTGTTTAACAGTGATGATGTGTGTGTGTGTGTTATCAGTGATGATGTGTGTGTGTGTGTGTGTGTGTGTGTCCTCAGAGCAAGAACTCGTGAGTTGGAAGAACTGAGAGACCTATGGCGTGGGTGTTGTCCTTGGCCACCTGCTGACAAGGCTGACAAGATAGGACTCTTTTGTCCATTGTTATAGGATAGGAACAGCATTGATTGAAAACAAACGCCCAACACAAAATGGGTCATGCACAAGATTTTAGTCAGACCAAGCTATAACATTATATATTTACTACGACAGTACATTCAACCAAAAGCTAATATAACAAAGGCATCAGAGATTATTTATAATCTGTCACAGAAACTGGAATCCATCTCCCCAGATCAGTCAATAAATGCTTCTGGTATTGACTTATATGCTGCCCCTGTCTTCATGTTGTTGCTGGACATATCTTTTTTAAAATGTGCGTAGGTCACCTAAATCATCAGAAAAATTGCCCCTCCTGAGAATTTTTTCAGGAGCCGCCACTGGGACAGGCCATAGTGATGAACAAGAATCTGATTGGCAGAGAAGTCTATTTATTCACCAGGACAGGCTAGAATCAAGTTAAAGTAGTAGGTAGCAGGTTTGCTTCAGCGAATTCGTTATGGTTTCTGATCAGGCTCTCTTTCAAGCTCTCTTTCTTGAGCAGGAAAGTTTGCAGAAATTCTGGTTTTACAGATCTTGCAAAATCACTAATCCGGCTTTCTGGAATACCCCTCTGGAATACCCCTCAAGTGTTATGATACTGATGATTTGTCGCCTCAGATTGTTTGTTTACGGCTAGGTGGAAGTAGGAACAACAGTTCAATGTACAGAGTGTAGGTAGGGGTAATGTACAGGTGTAGGTAGGGGTAAAAGTGACTAGGCAATCAGGATATATAAGCAGGGTATGTGTGTGGTGTGTGTGGTGCCAATATGCATGTGTGTGAGTATGTATGTATGTGTGTGTGTGTTGGAGTGTCAGTGTAGTATGTGTGAGTAGAGTCCAGTGACTGTGCATTGAGTCAAGGGGGGTAGGGGCAGTAGGAGAGAAAGAGAGACCCTTTTAGGCATCCAACTGTCAGTCCTAATGTTTTATTTTAAAAATCAAGAAAATAATTTGTACATAAAAAATTATACTACATTTACATAACTAATCTGCCATTTAACACATCAGGGTGGAACCTCAAGCTCTGTTGAATGGTCTGGGCGGTGGTCAACCTATCTATCTCTGAATGAAGATAGAAGAACAGAGAAAACTCTGAAAGAAGCCTTTTAAAACTCAAATACATCATATCTCTCTTTCTGTCTCTCCTTTCAGTCTCAGCTAGAGGCATGGAGCACTGGCTCTGACTTGTTGCCTTTCTTGGCTTTCTTACTGGCTGCATTGGACTGCTGTCCATTCCCTGGTCCCCTCTTCTTGCCCCAGTGTTCATTCTGCTGTTGGAGCCTCTGCTTCTTCTTCTCTCTGTAGGATGCCATGTTGTCAAAGCTGACCTTGTACTGGTGCTGGAACCGACTCTCTAACCCTGCTGAGACTGTTGTGATGAGAAACAGGAGGGAGGAGCAGGATCAGAGACAGTGAAAGGGATTGTAGCACAGTTCAGGTGGTGGATTACTATTATAATGTCAAACCCCTTCGTTCTAAGCCTAGATTCAAGTTTATGTTGCAGGTATTTCTGAGCATCCGCTAAATAACAAAAGAGTAAAAAACAAATGTGAATGTAAAGTCTCCTCTAAGTCTGACTACTTTGCATTATAATTACTTAGCTCAGGGGAACATTAGGAGGCAGAAAGGGAGCAGAGTGCATACACACCGCAGGTTAGTTCTGCTCTTTACTGAGGGAGGAGGAGGATGATGAGGGGGCGATGTGGTAATTTGTGTGTGTGTGTGTGATGACTCACCCTGACGTGCCTCCCAATGTGGCTGAAGGGTTTCTGTCACTCTCTTCAAATCCGGGCTTTCACTGTTGCACTGCAGAATACAAACAACACCGGGGCTCTGTGAACAGTACAAACAACACCGGGGCTCTGTGAACAGTACAAACAACACCGGGGCTCTGTGAACAGTACAAACAACACAGTGAGAGTATAAGAGATACAAGCCAAATCTTGTTGTTTGTGTGTGTTTACTAAACCAGTACTGTATAATCTTGTGGTTTTTAAGTCAAGTATTTGCTCTACACCTGTACCTTCCAGCTGCTGGAGGGCACCAGCTGCTCCTCTGGCCCCTAGTCCATCCCAAACAGCTGCACTGAGGGAACTCTGTAAAACACATGGCAAACATTACATCCCAGTTTCCATTCATACAAAGCATGTGTCATCTAGGTATATCTTTCAACAAAACAGGGTATACATTACTAAAAATTGTAGTCTGTGAGGAGAACGCTGACCTCTCACACTGCACTGTCACATGACGTCCACCAGGGGAGCCAGCGACCGCAGACCTCTGGGAACAAAGGCAGAGATTAAGATGTCACAAACATAACATGGCTCAGGGGAAAATCTGTGACCTGCCACCCAGCACAAAACAGCACAGCTGGTGTAGCCATAATAAACTGTCTAAGAAAGGAATGCCATCCTATATAGGAAACAGCCATATACATGGAGGGTGCAGTGAACTATAAACAGTGAGCTCTATGGATTGAAGCTTGGTATGAGTGAGGAGGAGGATAGCTATTCAGTATGTGTGTGACTGTGAATGGCATAAGTAACACACTCAGAAGAGAAAGGACTCCTTCATGTATCAATGTGAGTGGCTCGGTTAATGTGAGAAGTAAAGTGATCACCTTTTCTGTATCTGTATCAGAGTTCGGCATGTCCCTCAGCTACTTCAGGTTCCAGCTCTGGAGCCTCCGGCTTCACTTAAACTCCCACAGCTTTATGGTCCCATCCTGTCAACACACACCAGCCCAGTCAGACACACTAGTCTCCATTGAAAATGTTTTTTTAGTGCAGTAGTAGAGCTTCATCTGTATCAGTACAACTGCAGCTAGTCTAGAGAAATCTTATATATTGGGTTTTGATGGGGTAACAAAATGGAACTAAGCTCATGAAGCATTTATACGTTATATTCTTCAAGAATCAATGGGTATATATCATGAATTTAAAAGTCAAAAAATGTATGTAGCAATCACAGATTTCCCCTTTAAGTCGAAGAACTCAATTCATTGATGCGTCTAGCAGTTCGTCTAAATCTCCCCCCTGATCCAGAGAGTAGACACTGCGGATGTCCTGGTGGGGCCAATAGAGAACTGACAAACCTATGGAGAAAAACATGTTAAATGTCAAGAAATGGCAGTGTTAACCAACTGCTTAAGCATTAATTAATGTTAAATTCTGTCTCTTTCTCGTGGCCATTCTCTGACAGGTACGCCAGCCGTACTCACTAAGTGTCTCAGGCAGAATGCCTGGATGTTGTGTGGCTGACTGACCCTGATATTCTCATTGTGGTCAGCTGTGATGACATACTTGTTGTTGGCATTCAGGGTCTAGAGGAGAGGGAGGGAGATATACCAAACTGAGAGGCAGTTCCTTATGGAGTTTAACCTGCTCTGTAAGCTGAACCTAAAGCAAGCCATGATCAACAGGGTACTATAAAGAAAATGTGTTAGGGATTCTTGCTTATCAGTGCTACACATAGGATTTTGTTGTTTAATTTTTGCATTGTCATTTCAGTAATTATCCATAATATATTGTTGTGAAATATCTTTTCAATAACAGAAAATATCATTTTTACAGCTGTTTGAAGCTGGTGGACCAAAACTGCAGTTTGAAGCTGGTGGACCAGCTTCAAACAACTGAAAAAACAATATGTTTTGTTATTGAAAATATACACTGCTCAAAAAAATAAAGGGAACACTTAAACAACACAATGTAACTCCAAGTCAATCACACTTCTGTGAAATCAAACTGTCCACTTAGGAAGCAACACTGATTGACAATACATTTCACATGCTGTTGTGCAAATGGAATAGACAACAGGTGGAAATTATAGGCAATTAGCAAGACACCCCCAATAAAGGACTGGTTTTGCAGGTGGTGACCACAGACCACTTCTCAGTTCCTATGCTTCCTGGCTGATGTTTTGGTCACTTTTGAATGCTGGCGGTGCTTTCACTCTAGTGGTAGCATGAGACGGAGTGTACAACCCACACAAGTGGCTCAGGTAGTGCAGCTCATCCAGGATGGCACATCAATGCGAGCTGTGGCAAGAAGGTTTGCTGTGTCTGTCAGCGTAGTATCCAGAGCATGGAGGCGCTACCAGGAGACAGGCCAGTACATCAGGAGACGTGGAGGAGGCCGTAGGAGGGCAACAACCCAGCAGCAGGACTGCTACCTCCGCCTTTGTGCAAGGAGGAGCAGGAGGAGCACTGCCAGAGCCCTGCAAAATGACCTCCAGCAGGCCACAAATGTGCATGTGTCTGCTCAAACGGTCAGAAACAGACTCCATGAGGGTGGTATGAGGGCCCGACGTCCACAGGTGGGGGCCCAACGCCGTGCAGGACGTTTGGCATTTGCCAGAGAACACCAAGATTGGCAAATTCGCCACTGGCGCCCTGTGCTCTTCACAGATGAAAGCAGGTTCACACTGAGCACATGTGACAGCCGTGACAGAGTCTGGAGACGCCGTGGAGAACGTTCTGCTGCCTGCAACATCCTCCAGCATGACCGGTTTGGCAGTGGGTCAGTCATGGTGTGGGGTGGCATTTCTTTGGGGGGCCGCACAGCCCTCCATGTGCTCGCCAGAGGTAGCCTGACTGCCATTAGGTACCGAGATGAGATCCTCAGACCCCTTGTGAGACCATATGCTGGTGCGGTTGGCCCTGGGTTCCTCCTAATGAAAGACAATGCTAGACCTCATGTGGCTGGAGTGTGTCAGCAGTTCCTGCAAGAGGAAGGCATTGATGCTATGGACTGGCCCGCCCGTTCCCCAGACCTGAATCCAATTGAGCACATCTGGGACATCATGTCTCGCTCCATCCACCAATGCCACGTTGCACCACAGACTGTCCAGGAGTTGGCGGATGCTTTAGTCCAGGTCTGGGAGGAGATCCCTCAGGAGACCATCCGCCACCTCATCAGGAGCATGCCCAGGCGTTGTAGGGAGGTCATACAGGCACGTGGAGGCCACACACACTACTGAGCCTCATTTTGACTTGTTTTAAGGACATTACATCAAAGTTGGATCAGCCTGTAGTGTGGTTTTCCACTTTAAATTTTGAGGGTGACTCCAAATCCAGACCTCCATGGGTTGCTAAATTTGATTTCCATTGATAATTTTTATGTGATTTTGTTGTCAGCACATTCAACTATGTAAAGAAAAAAGTATTTAATAAGATTATTTCATTCATTCAGATCTAGAATGTGTTATTTTAGTGTTCCCTTTATTTTTTTGAGCAGTGTATTTCACAGTGATTTAGATGGTAATGACACCCTACACTATTCAGTGCTTAAACTGAAAATTGAGCGACCAGTGTAGAATTTTAGCAGCCAGGAAATGACAGAGCGATTTGCATTTGATAACAGAGCCACAAAGTCAGAACAGCTTTTCCCATTTTGACAACAGATGCTGCTCCGGAGGGAGAAATCAATAGGTGAATATCACAGCCAATCACAACACTGGTGGGTAAGTAATACTGTGAAACACTATCATCCCACTATTAGCGGCAGATATATTTTGGGGGGAAAAATCCTATAGCACCTTTAATGTATATCTTGAAATGTATGGCAGTATGGGCTGATGAATACTCAATAATAATAAATTATTATGTGCATGAGGAATTCTTCCTTACCATGATCAGAAGCAAAGAGAGATGTCCCAGCTTCAACTCTCCTGTCTTCTTGGGTTCCATTTAAAAACATTCAACTAGGAAGAATAGCCTACCTATTAATAAGATAGTATTATGTGCATGAAGTAATCAGCTTTACCATGGATAGCAGCATGGACAGATGTCCCAGCTTCAACTCTCCTGTCTTCTGGGGCTACACCACAGATAAGGAGTACATGTCACCTGTCTTGTCTGCTGCCCACACCTCATCCTCAGCCTCGGTGAACATGAGATGTGCACCTTCGCACCACCCACCTGAAATCACACAACTTTTTCAGTCAACACCTCAAAGCAATAGTGGCAGTCTTTGCACATTTAAGTTTGTGGTTGTTGTAGATTTCAGTAAGCAGGAAGTCACCCCGCTGTGTATGATGATGTCATATTGCTGAGTCTAAGTGTGGAGGATACCTTGTACTGATGACCTGCCATGAGGGTTCACAGTGGAACAGAACCATGTGTTTGGTGTCATCTGTCAGCGCCAGCAGCTTCCCTGAGGCTGACACGCAAACGGCAGGATTTTGTCACTCCCTGTTTCCTATGATCCATGGCCATCACTACCAGGATGAAAAGGATCAGGGCCCGGTTTCCCGATAGCGATGAAACTTAGGCTTACGAGTGTTTTTAACAATGCATCTTATAGGGCTACAAAGGGTCGTGAAGGAAGCATGAAGAGGCCAGAGATAGCCAGACTTGAGCTATGGAACAGAAGTTGGGTAGATGGGTAGAGTGTTGTGGGTAGATGTGTGTTGAGGAAGAATGGCGCCAGACATGATAAAGAAGAATCTGGACCAGTAGGAGTGAAATTTTTGGAGAAAGTGGACCCTTGTCTTTTGGTGGATCCATTTGTGGTTTCAGTGTGGGTGAGAAAGGAGTTGGGTGCAGTTGACGGTAACCTGTAGTGGACTTGTGATATTTGTGACCAGAGGGAGCAGGCGCTCTGTGTCACGCAACTTGGGTCAAAATCTGTTTCTTGCTTTGCTCTTAGGAACAGGGCACCATTGAAAGGAGTGTTTTCTGGGGTAGCGTTAAGTGTGGAGGTGGAACAATTGAAGTTGAACATTCCTGGTGTTTGTGGTTCCCGCCGTTTGTTGTGATGGAGACCCGATGGGAAGTGTGGTGAAACAGAGGAGTCACTGTCAGTCCTTTTGAGTTTTGAGTCAGAGTCTCTACCAGACAAAGTCAGGTTAAGATACATCAGTTATCCTGTTAGAGCTTTTGTGCAGAATCCACTGCGCTGTTTCAGATGCAATGTTTATGGTCATGTTGCAACAGTGTGTAGGAAGGAGATTCCAAGATGTGGGAAGTGTGCAGGAGGGCATGGGACAGAGGATTGTGTAGTTTCGGTGGATAAAGTTGTGTGTGTCAACTGTAGTGATGCTCATGTTGCTGGGGATCGGAAGTGTCCGGTGCGAGACAGGCAGGTTGATGTGGCCAGTGAGAGTACTGCAGAAGATGTCATATGCTGAGGCAGTGAAGAAAATAGAGGAGGATGGGTCAAGAGTGATGGATCCTGAGAGGATCCTAGTGAGTAGTAGATTTGTGCCAGCACAGAGGGATAGGGCAACAAGTGATTTATGCTTCAGTAAGGTTGGCTTCTTAGCGTTCATAGCAATGGTTATCAACTGTACCGCAGAAATTGAACGTAAATCACAGAAAATAGATGTTGTGGTGGCAGCTGCAGAAGTATTTGGGTATCCGAGATTTTAGTTACAGGGTGTGTTGAGGTGTTGTGTCCCATCCTCCCAGGCCGTTGTCATGGTACAGGAGCAGATATGGTCAAAGTAGTGGAATGGGGTAGTGGGTTTTTAATGAGTGTAGGCGGCAGCTGCAGAGAAGTACCTTGGTGTACAAGATTTTACTGCAGAAGAGTTAATGGAGTGGTGATTTTTATGTTAATGAAATAGTGGTATATAGGTGTAGGGTTAGTCGGTGGTGCATTTTTTTCCTTTTAGGAACAGGAATAATTAAGTGAATGTAATACATGTACAATTAGTTTTTAACAATGTTTGAGCTCCCTTTCTCACCAAAGGAATATGAAATGATGTGTAAAGCAATACCAGATGGTGTTCTAAATATTTTGAAACAAACTGTGGTCAATACAGATCCATCACTTGTAAATTCAAGCATAGTAGTTAAGTGTCTCAATTACTGATAAAAAATTAAATAATTCATTAATTAATTAGAGAAGCTTTTTATGACAGTGATTTTCCAATAGCAAAATGTAGGTGGAACTTGCAAATTGGCCAAAGGTATGGACTTTATCACTATATATACAAAAGTATGTGAACAGCCCCCAGCTATTTCAGCCACACCCGTTGCTGACAGGTGTATAAAATCAAGCACACAGCCATGCAATCTCCATAGACAAACATTGGCAGTAGAATGGCCTTACTGAAGAGCTCACTGACTTTCAACTTGTCACCGTCATAGGATGCCACCTTTCCAACAAGCCAGTTCGTCAGATTTCTGCCATGCTAGAGCTGCCCCGGTCAACTGTAAGTGCTGTTATTGCTGTTAAGTGGAAACGTCTAGGAGCAACAACGGCTCAGCCGTGAAGTGGTAGGCCACACAAGCTCACAGAACAGGACAGCCGAGTGCTGATGCGCGTAGCGCGTAATAATAGTCTGTCCTCGGTTGCAACACTCACCACCGAGTTCCAAACTGCCTCTGGAAGCAACGTCAGCACAAGAACTGTTCGTCTGGAGCTTCATTAAATGGGTTTCCATGGCCAAGCAGCCGCAGACAAGCCTAAGATCACCATGCGCAATGCCAAGCTTCGGCTGGAGTGGTGTAAAGCTCGCCGTCATTGGACTCTGGAGCAGTGGAAACGCGTTCTCTGGAGTGCTGAATCATGCTTCACCATCTGGCAGTCCGATGGACTAATCTGGGTTTGGTGGATGCCAAGTGAACGCTACCTGCCCGAATGCATAGTGCCAACTGTAAAGGAGGAATAATGGTCTGGTGTTGTTTTTCATGGTTCGGGCTAGGCCCCTTAGTTCCAGTGAAGGGAAATCTTAACGCTAGCATACAATGACATTCTAGACGCTTCTGTGCTTCCAACTTTCTGGCAGCAGTTTGGGGAAGGCCCTTTCCTGTTTCACCAACTTCATATTAATGCCCATGATTTTGGAATGAGATGTTCAAATATCTCAATCATTATTTGAATTTGTTGTATAAAAGCGATAATGCACTCGAAGACGGTATTTGGAGGATATATTGGCATGGTTTGTCAGCCTTCGACTTCGTCTTGGGCCTAACAACAACCGTGCCAATATATCCTCCAAACGCCGCCTTTTCGGGCATCACTTAATTAGACCTATCACAGGAAATATTTGTATGAAAATCAGTGCAATATAAAATGGCAATTCTAATTGGTGTACTATGGACTAGAGAGCTCAAAGACCTAAACTGAAGTGGTTTTAGGTGTATATGTCATTAGGACTGGAAGTTATTGAAAATTAGATCTGTACATGAATTAATAACCACAGCTGTAATGGAATAAATATTTGTAGAAATTCAAATGGGAGAATTTTGAAAAAATAAAAAAGGTGTACCTTTATTTAGGTCAAGGAACATACCACACTTGTCTGTAGATCTGTAGCTCATATCGACAGTGAGCTATTGGAAATTATACCCATCACAGGAAATATTCATGTAAAATCAGTTAAATAAAAAATGACAATTATAATGGGTGTACTATGGAGGAGGGACACCAGTGAACAACATCAAGTTATTTTATAGATGTATATTTAATTTGGACTGGACACTATTGAAAATTAGATCTGTACGTGAATTAATAACCACAGCTGTACTAGGTGAAATATTTTATAGAAAATGAAAGGTGAGGAATTTGGAAAAAAATGAAAGGTGTACCTTTGATAAGAGAGATCAATGAACCCAACACATGTCTGTAAATCTGTAACTCATATGGACAGTAAGCTATTTAAAATATCAGGAAATATTCATGTAAAATCAGGGAAGTGGTGAACTGGAATTCTAATGAATGTAGCATGGATGAGGGGGAGTCAGTGACTTTACATAATATAGTTTTACATCTCCATTTCACCTGGATAAAAAGCTTTTGAAAAGTGTCCTTGTAAGTATCCTTGTTACACCTTTAACATTAGAATGTCACAAGAGGGGATGGCTGCCGTTTTACGGGCTCCTGACCAACTATGTTATTTTGTGTGTTTTTTTGCATTTTGTACGTAATGTTGCTGCTACCATCTCTTATGACCGAAAATAGCTTCTGGATATCAGAACAGCGATTACTCACCTCGAACTGGACAAAGATTTTATTTCATGAGTCCGACGCGAAGGATATACTGTTTCTCCGAGACCAGGCCCAAATCCCCGTCATTCGCGTGAAGAAAAGACAGAGGTACAGGGGGTGGAGATCGGGGTGCCTTGTGAGAATTTGTTGGCGAGTGGGTAACCCACCTCTACCATCCGTTCTATTGGCCAACGTGCAATCACTGGAGAATAAACTGGATGAGCTCCGTTCGAGACTATCCTACCAATGGGACATTAAAAACTGTAATATCTTATGTTTCACCGAGTCGTGGCTGAACGACGACACCGATAATATACAGTTGGCTTGCTTTCCTGTGCATCGGCAGGACAGAACAGCTACGTCCGGTAAGACGAGGGGTGGTGGTGTGTGTCTATTTGTCAATGACAGCTAGTGCGCAATGTCTAATATTAAGGAAGTCTCGAGGTATTGCTCGCCTGAGGTAGAGTACCTCATGATAAGCTGTAGGCCACACTATCTACCAAGAGAGATTTCATCTATATTTTTCGTAGCCGTCTATTTACCATCACAAACTGATGCTGGCACTAAGACCGCACTCAATGAGCTGTATAAGGCCATAAGCAAACAAGACAATGCTCATCCAGAAGCGGCACTCCTAGTGGCTGGGGACTTTAATGCAGGCAAACTTACATCCATTTTACCTCATTTCTACCAGCATGTCACATGTGCAACCAGAGGAAATAAAAAAAACTCTAGACCATCTTTACTCCACACACAGAGACGCATACAAAGCTCTCCCTCGACCTCCATTTGGCAAATCTGACCATAATTCTATCCTCCTGATTCCTGCTTACAAGCAAAGACTAAAGCAGGAAGTACCAGTGACTCGCTCAATACGGAAGTGGTCAGATGACGCGGATGCTACGCTACTGGACTGTTTTGCTAGCACAGACTGGAATATGTTCCGGGATTCATCCAATGGCATTGAGGAGTATACCACCTCAGTCACCGGCTTCATCAATAAGTGCGTCGACGACGTCGTCCCGACAGTGACCGTATGTACATTGCCCAACCAGAAGCCATGGATTACAGGCAACATCTGCACCGAACTAAAGGCTAGAGCTGCCACTTTCAAGGAGCAGGACACTAATCCGGATGCTTATAAGAAATCCTGCTATGCCCTCTGACGAACCCTCAAACAGGCAAAGCATCAATACAGGACTAAGATTGAATCCTACTACACCGGCTCTGACGCTCGTCGGATTTGGCAGGGCTTGCAAACTATTACGGACAATAAAGGGAAACCCAGCCGCAAGCTGCCCAGTGACACGAGCCTACCAGACGGGCTAAATGCCTTTTATGCTCGCTTTGAGGCAAGCAACACTGAAGCGTGCGATCACGCTCTCCGTAGCCGATGTGAGCAAGTCCTTTAAACAGGTCAACATTCACAAGGCCGCGGTGCCAGACGGATTACCAGGACGTGTACTCAGAGCATGCGAAGACCAACTGGCAAGTGTCTTCACTGACATTTTCAACCTCTCCCTGACCGAGTCTGTAATACCTACATGTTTCAAGCAGACCACCATAGACCCTGTGCCCAAGAAAGCGAAGGTAACCTGCCTAAATGACTACCGCCCCGTTGCACTCACGTCAGTAGCCATGAAGTGCTTTGAAAGGCTGGTCATGGCTCACATCAACACCATCATCCCGGAAACCCTAGACCCACTCCAATTCGCATACCGCCCCAACAGATCCACAGATGCCCTTTCCCACCTGGACAAAAGGATGTGATAATGCTGTTCATTGACTACAGCTCAGCGTTCACCACCATAGTGCCCACAAAGCTCATCACTAAGCTAAGGACCCTGGGACTAAACACCTCCCTCTACAAATGGATCCTGGACTTCCTGACAGACCGCCCCCAGGTGTTAAGGGTAGGCAACAACACATCTGCCACGCTGATCCTCAACACGGGGGCCCCTCAGGGGTGCGTGCTTAGTCCCCTCCTGTACTCCCTGTTCACCCACGACTGCGTGGCCAAGCACGACTCCAACACCATCATTAAGTTTGCTGACGACACAACAGTGGTAGGCCTGATCACCGACAACAATGAGACAGCCTATAAGGAGGAGGTCAGAGAACTGGCAGTATGGTGCCAGGACAACAACCTCTCCCTCAACATGAGCAAGACAAAGGAGATGATCGTAGACTACAGGAAAAGGAGGGCCGAACATACCCCCATTCACATCGACAGGGCTGTAGTGGAGCGGATAGAGAGTTTCAAGTTCCTTGGTGTCCACATCACCAACAAACTATCATGGTCCAAACACACCAAGACAGTCGTGAAGAGGGCATGACAACACCTTTTCCCCCTCAGGAGACTGAAAATATTTGGCATGGGTCCCCAGATCCTCAAAAAGTTATACAGCTGCACCATCGAGAACATCCTGACTAGTTGCATCACCGCCTGGTATGGCAACTGCTTGGCATCCGACCGTAAGGCGCTACAGAGGGTAGTGCGTACAGCCCAGTACATCATGACCTATATACTAGACGGTGTCAGAGGAAGGCCCAAAACATTTTCAAAAACTTCAGTCACCCAAGTCATAGACTGTTCTCTCTGCTACCGCATGGCAAGCGGTACCGGAGAGCCAAGTCTCGGTCCAAAAGGCTCCTTAACAGCTTCTACCCCCAAGCCATAACACTGCTGAACAATTAATCAAATGGCCACCCGGACTATTTACAGTTGAAATCGGAAGTTTACATACACCTTAGCCAAATACATTTAAACTCAGTTTTTCACAATTCTGACATTTAATCCTAGTAAAAATTCCCTGTCTTAGGTCAGTTAGGATCACCACTTTATTTTAAGAATGTGAAATGTCAGAATAATAGTAGAGAGAATGATTTCTTTCAGCTTTTATTTATTTCATCACATTCCCAGTGGGTCTGAAGTTTACATACACTCAATTAGCATTGCCTTTAAATTGTTTAACTTGGGTCAAACGTTTCGGGTAGCCTTCCACAAGCTTCCCACAATAAGTTGGGTGAATTTTGGCCCATTCCTCCTGACAGAGCTGGTGTAACTGAGTCAGGTTTGTAGGCCTCCTTGCTCGCACACGCTTTTTCAATTCTGCCCACACATTTTCTATAGGATTGAGGTCAGGGCTTTGTGATGGCCACTCCAATACCTTGACTTTGTTGTCCTTAAGCCATTTTGCCACAACTTTGGAAATATGCTTTGGGTCATTGTCCATTTGTGACCAAGCTTTAACTTCCTGACTGATGTCTTGAGATGTTGCTTCAATATATATCCACATAATTTTCCTTCCTCATGATGCCATCTATTTTGTGAAGTGCACCAGTCCCTCCTGCAGCAAAGCACCCCCACAGCATGATGCTGCCACCCCCGTGCTTCACGGTTGGGATGGTGTTCTTCAGGCTTGCAAGCACCCACTTTTTCCTCCAAACATAACGATGGTCATTATGGTCAAACAGTTATATTTTTGTTTCATCAGACCAGAGGACATTTCTCCAAAAAGTACGATCTTTGTCCCCATGTGCAGTTGCAAACCGTAGTCTGGCTTTTTTTATGGCGGTTTTGGAGCAGTGGCTTCTTCCTTGCTGAGCGGCCTTTCAGGTTATGTGGATATAGGACTCATTCTACTGTGGATATAGATACTTTTGTACCTGTTTCCTCCAGCATCTTCACAAGGTCCTTTGCTGTTGTTCTGGGATTGATTTGCACTTTTCGCACCAAAGTACGAGGAGACAGAATGCGTCTCCTTCCTGAGCGGTGTGACGGCTGCGTGGTACCATGGTGTTTATACTTGAGTATTATTGTTTGTACAGATGATCGTGGTACCTTCAGGCGTTTGGAAATTGCTCCCAAGGATGAACCAGACTTGTGGAGGTCTACAACTTTTTTTCTGAGGTCTTGGCTGATTTCTTTTGATTTTCCCATGATGTCAAGCAAATAGGCATTGAGTTTGAAGGTAGGCCTTGAAATACATCCACAGGTACACCTCCAATTGACTCAAATTATGTAAATTAGCCTATCAGAAGCTTCTAAAGGCATAACATATTTTTCTGGAATTTTCAAAGCTGTTTAAAGGCACAGTCATCTTAGTGTATGTAAACTTCTGACCCACTGGAATTGTGATACAGTGAATTATAAGTGAAATAATCTGTCTGTAAACAATTGTTGGAAAAATTACTTGTGTCATGAACAAAGTAGATGTCCTAACCGACTTGCCAACACTATAGTTTGTTAACAAGAAATGTGTGGAGTGGTTGAAAAACGAGTTTTAATGACACCAACCTAAGTGTATGTAAACTTCCAACATCAACTGTACATTGACCCCCCCCCCCCCCCCACCCCCTTTGTTTTTACACTGCTGCTACTCGCTGTTTATCTATGCATAGTCACTTTACCCCTATCTGCATGTACAAATTACCTCGACTAACCTGTACCCCCGCACATTGACTTGGTACCGGTACCCCCTGTATATAGCCTCATTATTGTTATTGTGTTACTTTGTATTTTATTTTTTTACTTTATTTTCTTAACAATTTCTTGAACTGCATTGTTGGTTATGGGCTTGTAAGTAAGCATTTCATGGTAAGGTCTACACCTGTTGTATTCGGCGCATGTGACAAATAAAATGTGATTTGAAATGGGTCAAATATTGCACCCTTAGTAGCTAGAGTTAACAAAAAAAGGTTGGGCCTTTGCAGTGTGTAATCGTCATATAGGGCTAACCCTCCTGAAGGGGAATGCAAAAACATATATATTTTTGCTTACATGTAATCACAGATATTGCACTTTTACGATGTGCCCTAAACCACCTAAGCGCTAGAAATAAGCATATTGCCTCCCTTTTCCCTCTCTGCTAAGGGAAGAGTTCGAGCATTGGTAAAAACATAATCTTATCCTACAGTAGATACAGTGCATTCGGAAAGTATTCAGACCCCTGCCCTTTTTCTACATGTTGTTACATTAGAGCCTTATTCTAAAATGTATTACATTATTCCCCCCCTCATCAATCTACACACAATACCCTATAAAGACAAAGATAAAACAGGTTTTTATAAATGTTAGCAAATGTATTAAAAATAAAAAGCAGAAATACCTTATACACCGAAGTATTCAGACCCTTTACAATGACACTCGAAATTGCGCTCAGGTGCATTCTGTTTCCATTGATCATCCTTGAGATGTTTCTACAACTTGATTGGAGTCCACCTGTGGTAAATTCAATTGATTGGACATGAAAGGCACACACCTGTCTATATTAGGTCCCACAGTTGACAGTGCATGTCAGAGCAAAAAAACAAAACAAGCCGTGAGATCGAAGGAATTGTCGGTAGAGCGCCGAGACAGGATTGTGTCGAGGCACAGATCTGGGGAAAGGTACCAAAACATTTCTGCAGCATTGAAGGTCCCCAAGAACACAGTGGCCTCCATCATTCATCATTCTTACTGCACACATTGTTAATTACTATTGGGGATTTATTATTCTCCTAAATTGATGGGATGACTAACTTAGAAAGAATGCATTATTGACTGGGCTAATGTAGGTTGTGACACCTGGCAGGCTGTGATTGATGTGAAGAGCTGTTTTAGGGGGTAAAATTAGATAAGGATTGTGTCTTCAAATGCTAGACTATACTGGTTCTTTGTGATCTGTGAACCTTCCTTGGACGTAGGAATGATGTCTAAGGGAGCTGGCTCTTCTCACTATGATAGGTTGTTATGATAAACTTGTGCCTGGCTGAAGTGTGCAACAAATGGCGCCGAGGAGATGAGACCAACCCCTGAACCAACGGATTGGCTGAGTAAAGTTTAAACCACACTCAGTTCTTTACTCTGATTGGCCAGCAGAGAAGTGGGAAACTTTCTCTGTCAGAGTATTTGAGCAACAATCTGAAACAATGGATTTAGTTCTCTGGGGTGTCCTGCGAGGTATCTCAGAGAGCCCGTATATACGAAACATCATATTTACCATTGAAGGTTTTTGCATTAATTAAAATAACTAGTATATCTTAGAAGTCGTGTTGACCTCTTTTGTTCCTAATACCAGATTTGAATTGACGCGACTTTGACATTACTGAAAAGCTTTAAGGGAAAATATGTCATATTTTCAGGGTCAAATTCAGGTGCAATCATTTTTACTAATTATTTAAGGAAATACATTATTAAAAATAGGGTTTTGTAAATCATTGTGGATTAGTAGAATATTCAAATAAAAGACATAGGCCTACGTATTATTTGTTACATTCTGATTTTTTTTTTTGTCATAATAGAACATCAAAACAGCAAATTCAATTGCCAGGGTTAGAGCTTTCCAGCCCGTTCTATTCATTCTTAGTTCTATGATAGGGACGTCCCAAAGAGTCCAGAAAGCACAGAAGCAAAGACAATACAGTATGAAGATAATTAGAAACTGCTTGTCCAATGGAAATCCCCGATTACGCTTGTAGGCGATGCCATGGCGACGTTGGCTAGTTAAATTAATGCACAGAAACACATCATGGGGTCTAACTTTCGTCACGTGTTCAACTATTTAAGACATCGGCTCGAATCTAGTTTGTGCCTTTAGATTTCGAGAAAATTAACAAATAAGGAAGAAATGTTCACTTCTCTCATTGACTTCTCAAACCCCGGCATGGTCTGCTTAGCAAGCGTTCCCGGAAGTTTTGCGATGTTGCTTCTCTGGGTTTAGAAACTCTGTGACAGAAGTGCGGAAGAATTTGTCGCACCTCTTATACGTCATCAAAGAACAAAATGTACACTCCTTTGAATTATGAACTATTGTTGCTTTAAAATAAGTAAAGTGACTTTAACAAAGGAGAAAACTAATGCCTGAATACAGATTTACATAACTCATGTCAAGATGAGTTGAAAAACTGTTTCATGTGTTATGCAGCTGGACCTGAATACAGAAGCAGTATGAAAACAAAAGGACTGTACTTGATATAGCTTCCATCAACTGTGCATTATAAATGTTAATATTATGTTGAAGGTTAAAGAAAAACTGTTGCACACTTATAGAACAATGGGTTAGTTGCCACAAACACTTTAATTGTACTGATGTGTCCCAGACTGGAGGAGGGGGCGTGTACTGTCACTGGTTGAGCTTCTGTTACATAAACCGATTGAAGCTGTGACCACCGGGCAGGAGCTTCAAGATTTGCCCTTCCAGACCTATTGGTAGATATCCTATTTTAATTCTAACTTCAAAGCTAGGCTATAGAAATATAGCAAATAGCCACGATTGGTCGAATCTTAGTTTGAGGATGCTTCCTGACTATAGAAGCCATTGAACTTTACTAAAGGCGGTAAAACTTTCACTGAACTTATGGCAATGTCATCTTGACCCTGAGCTCACATTCGTAAAGAATAATTAAATTACAGACAGACAATCGCATAAATGATCAATCATGTAATCGTTAAATATTGCAGACGTGTAGTGAGTGTTGTGCACTGCTTCAATACACACGTTTGATATTTGTTACTAGTTGTCGCAAAATGAACTAACTTCCCTAACATTGATCACATGCATTCTGTTATAAAGGGATGATAAATTAATGGAATATATATATATATATTTTAATTAAAACACACAGGCAGACTGTGGGCCGAAGATCAAGCAGTGTTTCCATAGGAAGGATTTTAAGCGCAAAGATGGCGGCTTCCTTGCTGAGGATAGGGCGACTTGGCTCTCTCAAGGTAATGAAATGTCATGCAGATAACCACAGCATTATTTAAAGTTTTAACACACCATTGTTTTCGAAAAGATACCTTTAACAACCTGCTCCTTTGTTTTTCCATTTGTGTTGAGAAAACATGAATGTGCACAGCTATATTGGATTTTAGCAACATGGATAGCACTAGCAAACGTTAGATAGCTAAGTTGTCCAGTAAGCTGTCTACTTTACTTTCATATCAAGTGCACACATGAGTGTTTCATTTAGAATATGAAAAAATATTTTGAGTGAGTAAATAAGTTGTCAAAGTATCTAGCCATATCAGCTATTTATTTAAGATTATGAGTGTTCGCTAACTTGGAATACGCAAACTTTGATGTTAGCTAGCTAGATGGCTGGGGCGGTGGGGCCCACTTAAATAGCCATGGCACGAAGCTAGCAGGAGTAGCTAACTATAGGTAACATCTCTGCCCAAAAATGTAATAGCCAACCAACTCAACATTGAACATTAACAAACTGCATACCTATAGACCTAAAATTGTCTGACAGTCATTATTAGTTTCTGTTGCAGTCATGTGAATAATCACTAATTCGTGTGTACTTTGATCAGTGCGTGCAGGCAGAGAGCTGGAGCTCTTTGAGGAGAGCTCCTGCAGCTGTTGCCCTATGCACGAAAGCTGGTGGTCCCAAGAAGACCAAGAAGAGCAGCTCAGAAAGTAAGTACAATTACTTATACTGTATGATACTTGAGCAGATTAGTGATGTGGAGTTCGCGAACGATTCGTTCTTTTTGAACAACTCTTTTTACAGACTCGAGTGTCATGATACGTTTTTCTGAGTGACTCGTTCATTTAAGTAGTTTGTTTGACCTGCTGGCAGCAGGGTTGATATATGCTCCTGCAGCGCTAGAGACAAATCAAATTGTATTTGCCAAATGCTTCGTAAACAACAGGTGTAGACTAACAGCCAGTGCTTGGGTACGAGGTAATTAAGGTAGATACAGTGCCTTCGTAAAGTATTGAGACCCCTTAACAATTTTTATTTATTTAAAAACAACAGAAATACCTTATTTACATAAGTATTCAGACCCCTATGAGACTCGAAATTCAGCTCAGGTGCATCCAGTTTCCATTGATCATCACCACCCCAGGTGGACATCTCAATGATGATGAATGGGAAACTGGATGCACCTTGAGCTCAATTTCGAGTCTCATAGCAAAGGGTCTGAATACTTACGTAAATAAGGTATTTCTGTTTTCTATTTTTAATACATTTGCAAAAATTTCAAAAACAGTTTTCGCTTTTTTAATCAATTTTAGAATAAGGCCGTAACGTAACAAAATGTAGGGAAGGGGTCTGAATACTTTCCGAATGAACTGTATAGGTAGGGGACTTGCTCCGATCAACAACTGTCTGTCATAAATGTGCGAAGGAAAATAGATAATGTTGCAGGCAGCATAGAAAAGAAAAACACATATTTAAAACTGATGTGATCGCATGGTGCAAACATGAATACGTGCAATTAATTGATTATTGAATGTTATGGTGGACACAGCTTTGTAGAACCAAAACATACACAGCCTATGCTCAACAAATTCGAGAACGAATCGTTCTGGTTGCAGTACGCAAGAAGATATTGTGCTTATCACCCTCAAGGCAGTCAAACAATGCATTCCGCCAAGAGTCGTTCACAATTTAGTCCGGTTGCAGCCACAACTAGACCTCGTTTCAAATGTATCAAAAAGAATCATATTTGTATGAGCCAGGCGTCTATTTCAACACTAGGGCTGTCCCCAACTAAAACTTGGTCTCAAAATCTTGGTTGACCGAGAGTCACCTCAGACAAACTAGGTGGTGGGTTGACGCCGAAAACGGTGAAGTTGATTGATCTACGTCGAGGGAGGAGCTGATTTTTAAAAAATTGTTATTTATATATTTTTTTAATAATTACGTTTTTTGTGTAATTTGTTTTCTCAGAAAGTGTTTCAACACTGTTCAAGCAACTTTTCAAACTGCTAAACTTGGAACTAATCAGAACTCCCGTACATACCCCAATGGCATGCTTCTATCTAAGGTGTAAACACAGCCTACCATGAAATCGTGGTCTGCTGTCAGTGTGTTGAGGAAGTAACGTTAGCTCCCAAAGACTGAAATAAGATAAATATCAGTTTTTGACTGCACTTGGAATATGCAGCATGCAATACAAATTGTATTTCTTGATCATATGGATAGGTAACTCTGTTGACCAATTTATTGAAAGCTAGCCAATGTTACAGTTGACTAGCCTAGCCAGCTAATACTGTAAACGTCAATGTGCCTGCTCAAGAAGCTAGTGTTTCATTAGTTATCTCTGTCAGTTAATTAATGTTTGAATCATGAATACATTTTATTTTTGACATGATTGTCTCATTTCAAGTAACTAGCTGCAGGTTTAAACAAACATTGAATCATATAATTTGCATAGAAACCCAAATAAAAGCATGTAGAAATATTTCATTTACATAAGTATTCACACCCCTGAGTCAATACTTTTGTAGAAGCACCTTTGGTGGTAAAAACAGCTGTGAGTCTTTTGGGGTAAGTCTCTCAAGAGCTTTGCACACCTGAATTGTACAATATTTGCCCATTATTCTTTAAAAAATTATTCAAGCTCTGTCAAGTTGATTGTTGATCATTGCTAGACAGCCATTTTCAAGTCTTTACATAGATTTTCAAACTGATTTAAGTCAAAACTGTAACTAGGCCACTCAGGAACATTCAATGTCTTGGTAAGCAACTTCAGTGTAGATTTGGCCTTGTGTTTTAGGTTATTGTCCTGCTGAAAGGTGAATTCATCTCCCAGTGTCTGTTGGAAAGCAGACTGAACCAGGTTTTCCTCTAGGATTTTGCCTGTGCTTATACAGTGGGGGAAAAAAGTATTTAGTCAGCCACCAATTGTGCAAGTTCTCCCACTTAAAAAGATGAGAGAGGCCTGTAATTTTCATCATAGGTACACGTCAACTATGACAGACAAATTGAGAAAAAAAATTCCAGAAAATCACATTGTAGGATTTTTAATGAATTTATTTGCAAATTATGGTGGAAAATAAGTATTTGGTCACCTACAAACAAGCAAGATTTCTGGCTCTCACAGACCTGTAACTTCTTCTTTAAGAGGCTCCTCTGTCCTCTACTCGTTACCTGTATTAATGGCACCTGTTTGAACTTGTTATCAGTATAAAAGACACCTGTCCACAACCTCAAACAGTCACACTCCAAACTCCACTATGGCCAAGACCAAAGAGCTGTCAAAGGACACCAGAAACAAAATTGTAGACCTGCACCAGGCTGGGAAGACTGAATCTGCAATAGGTAAGCAGCTTGGTTTGAAGAAATCAACTGTGGGAGCAATTATTAGGAAATGGAAGACATACAAGACCACTGATAATCTCCCTCGATCTGGGGCTCCACGCAAGATCTCACCCTGTGGGGTCAAAATGATCACAAGAACAGTGAGCAAAAATCCCAGAACCACACAGGGGGGACCTAGTGAATGACCTGCAGAGAGCTGGGACCAAAGTAACAAAGCCTACCATCAGTAACACACTACGCCGCCAGGGACTCAAATCCTGCAGTGACATATGTGTCCCCCTGCTTAAGCCAGTACATGTCCAGGCCCGTCTGAAGTTTGCTAGACTGCATTTGGATGATCCAGAAGAGGATTGGGAGAATGTCATATGGTCAGATGAAACCAAAATATAACTTTTTGGTAAAAACTCAACTCGTCGTGTTTGGAGGACAAAGAATGCTGAGTTGCATCCAAAGAACACCATACCTACTGTGAAGCATGTGGGTGGAAACATCATGCTTTGGGGCTGTTTTTTCTGCAAAGGGACCAGGGACGACTGATCCGTGTAAAGGAAAGAATGAATGGGGCCATGTATCGTGAGATTTTGAGTGAAAACCTCCTTCCATCAGCAAGGGCATTGAAGATGAAACGTGGCTGGGTCTTTCAGCATGACAATGATCCCAAACACACCTCCCGGGCAACGAAGGAGTGGCTTCGTAAGAAGCATTTCAAGGTCCTGGAGTGGCCTAGCCAGTCTCCAGATCTCAACCCCATAGAAAATCTTTGGAGGGAGTTGAAAGTCCGTGTTGCCCGGCGACAGCCCCAAAACATCACTGCTCTAGAGGAGATCTGCATGGAGGAATGGGCCAAAATACCAGCAACAGTGTGTGAAAACCTTGTGAAGACTTACAGAAAACGTTTGACCTGTGTCATTGCCAACAAAGGGTATATAACAAAGTATTGAGAAACTTTTGTTATTGACCAAAGACTTATTTTCCACCATAATTTCAAAATAAATTCATTAAAAATTCTACAATTTTTTTTCCTTCTCATTTTGTCTGTCATAGTTGACGTGTACCTATGATGAAAATTACAGGCTTCTCTCATCTTTTTAAGTGGGAGAACTTGCACAATTGGTGGTTGACTAAATACTTTTTTCCCCACTGTAGCTGTATTCCGTTTATTTTTATCCCAAAAAACTACCTATTCCTTACCGATGACGAGCATAACCATAACATGATGCAGCCACCACGCTTAAAAATATGAAGTGGTACTCAATAATATGTGGTGTTGGATTTGCCCCAAACATAACGCTTTGTATTCAGGACTAAGTGCATTTCTTTGGCACATTTTTTGCAGTGTTACTTAAGTGCCTTGTTGCAAACAGGATGCATGTTTTGGAATATTTTTATTCTGTACAGGCTTTCTTCTTTTCACTCTCATTTAGGTTAGTATTGTGGAGTAACTGCAATGTTGTTGATCCATTAGTTTTCTCATATCACAACCATTGAACTCTGTAACTGGTTTAAAACCACCATTGGCCTCATGGTGAAATCCCTAAACAGTTTCCTTCCTCTCCGGCAACTGAATTAAGAAGGACGCCTGTATCTTTGTAGTGACTGGGTGTATTGATACACCATCCAAAGTGTAATTAAGAACTTCACCATGCACAAAGGAATATTCAGCGTCTGCTTTTTATAATTTTTTACACATCTACCAATCGGTGCCCTTCTTTGCGAGGCATTGGAAAAACCTCTTTGGTCTTTGTAGTTGAGTCTGTTCTTGAAATTCACTACTCGATTGAGGGACCTTACAATTATCTGTATGTGTGGGGTACAGAGATGGTGTAGTCATACAAAAATAATGTTAACCATTATTATTGAACACGGAATGAGTCCATGCTACTAACTTTGCGTTTTCATAAGCACATTTTTACTCCTGAACTTATTTAGGCTTGCCATAACAAAGGGGTTGAATATTTATTGACTCAAGACATTTCAGATTATTTTTTCAAAATTAATTTCTAAAATGTTCTACAAACAAAATTACACTTTGACATTATGGGGTAATGTGTGTACAGTCGTCGTCCAAAGTTTTGAGAATGACACAAATATTAATTTTCACAAAGTCTGCTGCCTCAGTTTTTATGATGGCAATTTGCATATACTCCATAATGTTATGAAGAGTGATCAGATGAATTGCAAAGTCCCTCTTTTTCATAAAAATGATCTTAATCCCCAAAAAACATTTCCACTGCATTTCAGCCCTGCCACAAAAGGACCAGCTGACATCATGTCGGTGATTCTCTCGTTAACACAGGTGAGAGTGTTGACGAGGACAAGGCTGGAGATCACTCTGTCATGCTGATTGAGTTAGAATAACAGACTGGAAGCTTTAAAAGGACGGTGGTGCTTGAAATCATTGTTCTTCCTCTGTTAACCATGGTTACCTGCAAGGAAACACGTGCCGCCATCATTGCTTTGCACGAAAAGGGCTTCACAGGCAAGGATATTGCTGCTAGTAAGATTGCACCTAAATCAACCATTTATCGGATCATCAAGAACTTCAAGGAGAGAGGTTCAATTGTTGTGAAGAAGGCTTCAGGGCGCCCAAGAAAGTTCAGCAAGCGCCAGGACCGTCTCCTAAAGTTGATTCAGCTGCGGGATCGGGGCACCACCAGTGCAGAGCTTGCTCAGGAATGGCAGCAGGCAGGTGTGAGTGCATCTGCACGCACAGTGAGGCGAAGCGTTTTGGAGCATGGCCTGGTGTCAAGAAGGGCAGCGAGGAAGCCACTTCTCTCCAGGAAAAACGTCAGGGACAGACTGATATTCTGCAAAAGGTACAGGGATTGGACTGCTGAGGACTGGGGTAAAGTCATTTTCTCTAATGAATCCCCTTTTCCGATTGTTTGGGGCATCCGGAAAAAAGCTTGTCCGGAGAAGACAAGGTGAGCGCTACCATCAGTCCTGTGTCATGCCAACAGTAAAGCATCCTGAGACCATTCATGTGTGGGGTTGCTTCTCAGTCAAGGGAGTGGGCTCACTCACAATTTTGCCTAAGAACACAGCCATGAATAAAGAATGGTACCAACACATCCTCCGAGAGCAACTTCTCCCAACCATCCAAGAACAGTTTGGTGACGAAAAATGTCTTTTCCAGCATGATGGAGCACTTTGCTATAAGGCAAAAGTGATAACCAAGTGGCTCGGGGAACAAAACATCGACATTTTGGGTCCATGGCCAGGAAACTCTGCAGACCTTAATCCCATTGAGAACTTGTGGTCAATCCTCAAGAGGGGTGGACAAACAAAAACCCAAAAATTCTGACAAACTCCAAGCATTGATTATGCAAGAAAGGGCTGCCATCAGTCAGGATGTGGCCCAGAAGTTAATTGACAGCATGCCAGGGCGGATTGCAGAGGTCTTGAAAAAGAAGGGTCAACACTGCAAATATTAACTCTTTGCATAAACTTAATGTAATTGTCAATAAAAGCCTTTGACACTTATGGAATGCGTGTAATTATACTTTAGTATACCATAGTAACATCTGACAAAAATATCTAAAAACACTGAAGCAGCAAACTTTGTGAAGACCAATACTTACATTATCAAAACTTTTGACCACAACTGTAGGCCAGTGACACAATCTCAATGTAATACATTTTTAATTCAGGCTGTAACACAACAAAATGTGGAAAAAGTAAAGGGGTGTGAATACTTAATGAAGGCACTGTTTTGATTTCTAAACCAGATGAGTTCTCAAATAGCAGCTGCCCAATACCATTGGTGGGCATGCATAATGTTGGAGGCATGGAGAATGATGAAGAGCCTGTAGGATTATAAAAAAAGCAGATGGGAAATTAATGTTAGTTTTAAAGATGTTCAGTGAATGTGAGTATATTTAGGTGGTTTAAATGGTTAACCTTCTAAAAGTTGACGGTGCCAATCTTTTCAATCCATTAATTATTCTATTAACAATGAGTGAGACGTTTCACAATGTACACTTCATGCATATACAGTTGAAGTCGGAAGTTTACATACACTTAGGTTGGAGTCATTAAAACTTGTTAACAAACTATAGTTTTGGCAAGTCGGTTAGGACATCTACTTTGTGCGTGACACAAGTAATTTTTCCAACAATTGTTTACAGACAGATTATTTCACTTATAATTCACTGTATCACAATTCCAGTGGGTCAGAAGTTTACATACATTAAGTTGACTGTGCCTTTAAACAGCTTGGAAAATTCCAGAAAATTATGTCATGGCTTTAGAAGCTTCTGATAGGCTAATTGACATCATTTGAGTCAATTGGAGGTGTACCTGTGGATGTATTTCAAGACCTACCTTCAAACTCAGTGCCTCTTTGCTTGACATCATGGGAAAATCAAAAGAAATCAGCCAAGACCTCAGAAAAATAATGGTAGACCTCCACAAGTCTGGTTCATCCTTAGGAGCAATTTCCAAATGCCTGAAGGTACCACGTTCATCTGTACAAACAATAGTACGCAAGTATAAACGCCATGGGACCACGAAGCCGTCATACCGAAGGAGACGCGTTCTGTCTCCTAGAGACGAACGTACTTTGGTGTGAAAAGTGCAAATCAATCCCAGAACAACAGCAAAGGACCTTGTGAAGATGCTGGAGGAAACGGGTACAAAAGTATCTATATCCACAGTAAAACGAGTCCTATTTCGACATAACCTGAAAGGCCGCTCAGCAAGGAAGAAGCCACTGCTCCAAAACCGCCATAAAGCCAGACTACGGTTTGCAACTGCACATGGGGACAAAGATCGTACTTTTTGGAGAAATGTCCTCTGGTCTGATGAAACAAAATTAGAACTGTTTGGCCATAATGACCATCGTTATGTTTGGAGGAAAAAAGGGAGCACTTGCAAACCGAAGAACACCATCCCAACCGTGAAGCATGGGGGTGGCAGCATCATGCTGTGGGGTTGCTTTGCTCTAGGAGGGACAGGTGCACTTCACAAAATAGATGGCATCATGAGGAAGGAAAATTATGTGGATATATTGAAGCAACATCTCAAGACATCAGTCAGGAAGTTAAAACTTGGTCGCAAATGGGTCTTCCAAATGGACAATGACCACAAGCATATTTCCAAAGTTGTGGCAAAATGGCTTAAGGACAACAAAGTCAAGGTATTGGAGTGGCCATCACAAAGCCCCGACCTCAATCCTATAGAAAATGTGTGGGCAGAACTGAAAAGGCGTGTGCGAGCAAGGAGGCCTACAAACCTGACTCAGTTACACCAGCTCTGTCAGGAGGAATGGGCCAAAATTCACCCAACTTATTGTGGGAAGCTTGTGGAAGGCTACCCGAAACATTTTGACCCAAGTTAAACAATTTAAAGGCAATGCTGCCAAATACTAATTGAGTGTATGTAAACTTCTGACCCACTGGGAATGTGATGAAATAAATAAAAGCTGAAATAAATCATTCTCTCTACTATTATTCTGACATTTCACATTCTTAAAATAAAGTGGTGATCCTAACTGACCTAAGACAGGGAACTTTTACTAGGATAAATGTCAGGAATTGTGAAAAACTGAGTTTAAATATATTTGGCAATGGTATATGTAAACTTCTGACTTCAACTGTACATACGAACAAAGAACACATCACAAATAGTTTCACCATTTGAGTACGAAGACAAATAGCAAAGGTGTTTTAAGCAATATTTGAAGTATCTAAATAAAGTGTAGCCTACCAGTCAATGTATATCAAGTGCCATGGATGACACAATCTTACAATGTTGCAGTCCAGAAATGAGAGCTTTACCATCTATGCCAAAAGCCTGGGCCTCTGATGGTGACTGTAGAACTGTCGTCAACGCATGCTTAAGTATTCCCCCTTCTCTCGGAGCATTTGTGTGCCCAGGCCCCATAGGCATATCGAAAGTATCCCACCCTAGTCACCAATGTAGCTGACTGACATAGAAAGAGAGAAGTGCCTTGGCAGAATGCAATATAACGTTTGTGTGGTCCAGAGACAAGAACTCTGCCATCTGTGGCAAAAGCCTGGGCTCCTGACAGGGCAATGGAATTCTCACCACTGCATGTTAAAATAGTAAAATAATGTTACCTGTCCAATTGATTATACATTGAATTTAGTCTTCGACACTCAGAAAAGCATGTGTATCTGTAGTTGGTGCTCTTCAACTCTAAAATGCACAAGACTGTGTAAGACAAAATCCACATAGAAAAGACAACAGGCAAATGCATATGTTCAAACTGCAGAAGGATGGTTCTCCTCACAGGTCTGGGAATCCGCTCATGCTCGGAGAAAAGCACTTGGTTGATCTCTGGGAGCAGGACACAGGAGAGCTGAATAGATAATGTGAGACAAAAGTGAGAGACAATAATTAATCAAATAAATCATCACAGCAAAGGAATGTATGTAGTTTGAGCTAGAAAATGAACATCCTGGCAGGGTGTAATCATCCTACACTACATGACCAAAATTATGTGCACACCTCATTAAACATCTCATACCAAAATCATGGGTATTAATATGGAGTTGGTCCCCCCTTTGCTGCAATAACAGCCTCCACCCTTCTGGGAAGGCTTTCCATTAATGTTGGAACATTGCTGCGGGGACTTGCTTCCATTCAGCCACAAGACCATTAGTGAGGTCAGGCACTGATGTTGGACGATTAGGCCTGGCTTGCAGTCGGGGTTCCAATTCATCCCAAAGGTGTTCGATGGGGTTGAGGTCAGGGCTCTGTGCAGGCCAGTCAAGTTCTTCCACACAGATCTCGACAAACCATTTCTGTATGGACCTCGCTTTGTGCATAGGGGCATTGTCATGATGAAACAGGAAAGGGCCTTCCCCAAACTGTTGCCACAAAGTTGGAAGCACAGAATCGTCTAGAATGTAATTGTATGCTGTAGCGTTAAGATTTCCCTTCACTGGAACTAAGGGCCTAGCCCGAACCATGAAAAACAGCCCCAGACCATTATTCCTCCTCCACCAAACTTTACAGTTGGCACTATGCATTGGGGCAGGTAGCGTTCTCCTGCCATCCACCAAACCTAGTCTGTCGGACTGCCAGATGGTGAAGCGTGTTGGTGCCACGTTGAAAGTCACTGAGCTCTTCAGTACGGGCCATTCTACTGCCAATGTTTGTCTATGGTGATTGCATGCTCTATTTTATACACCTGTCAGCAATGGGTGTGGCTGAAATAGCAGAATCTGATTTTTAAAGGGGTGTCCACATATCTTTGACAGGGATAATGTGGCATTATGTCAGTATGATTGAAATTAGTGGGTCCTGCTTTGATGACTATACTAGGTTTACACTACTTGTTCTATAGATTTTTGTAGTCTGAAATTATTACTTCGACATAAACTGAAAGCTAAAACACTCCTTGTCCCGGAATAACATACTAGCTAGTGATACAGCGATCTGCTCCTGCTAGCTATCAACAGATTTACTTGTTGTAAATAACCAACTAGCAAGCTAGCTACATTACTAAGGTTGCTGCACTCTAAGTTGGGAGTCATTTTACATCTTGCATTGATGGTATCGCATTTCTATAACTAAATAGTTAGCTAGATTACAAATATAATAAGACTACCTGATGGCAGTTTGTCGGACGGAGGTCTCTCTCGAGCTGTCGCCGGCTGTCTACTACCTTAGGTACGGATAATGTGGTTGGCAGACGTGATCAGCGGAGTTAGTACAATGGATAGTACACGAAGTTTGAATGGTTTACAGTTTAGTTCTTGGCTGTGTTTGCCTGTCCAGCTAGCAAACATAAAAGCAATTATTCTGAAAACATTTGCAAGAATCGACATTGCCAACAAATGGAAATATGTTCAGAATAAATAAATAGACACAATATGTAAAACCAGCTCCTCCCTCGACAGAGATCGATCAACCTCCCGAGTGGCGCAGTGGTCTAAGGCACTAGCTAGAGATCCTGGTTCGAATCCAGGCTCTGTCGTAGCCAGCCGCGACCGGGAGACCCATGGGGCGGCGTACATTTGGCCCAGCGTCGTCCAGGGTAGGGGAGGGAATGGCCGGCAGGGATGTAGCTCAGTTGGTAGAGCATTGCGTTTGCAACGCCAGGGTTGTGGGTTCGATTCCCACGGGGGGCCAGTATGAAAAAATAATGTATGCACTCACTAACTGTAAGTCACTCTGGATAAGAGCATCTGCAAAATGACTAAAAAAATCTCGAAAGCTAAAGCAGATAGCTTGCTTCGGCCCACCGCCTAAACTTTGAAGTTCAACTTTTTTTTCTTCGACTTTTTTTACGCCATTCTCACTTGTTTTGGATCTATTCCAAAATGCCTGGCTGTTGCATCGACAGAATTTTGCTCTGCGAATTTCACCACTGCTAGCTTGAATTTGATGATTTTCCTTTTTTAATGCACATGACCGTGGCAATAATCAGAGGCTGTGTCCATGGTAACCTCGTAAACAATTCATTTTGACCCTGCGTTTATTTGGTGAAATATGTCCCCATGCTCTGCTATTTGAGACTGAGTTTTATTGAAGTTTTACAATACATTGTTTTAAGCACACATTTTTACAAGTCTGTCACAAATGACTGCTCCAATAAAGCCCCCCTTATGGTAAACAACATGTGAACGAGAGGCTTGTAGAATCATGACTCTTGAGTTTTTAGTTCATTGTTCGCCAGAAGGGTGTCCTGCGTGCTCTGGGCATTACGGATTCAAATGAATTAAATTTGTCGAAATATTTGTTATTTTGACTGAACAAGACAAAGATCAGAGTCAGTAAAAATATCCTAACTTCCCATCACTAGAGCAGATGTCAATTCTTGAGCATAGTGTGAGTGCTCAAATTGTGGTACAAGTATAATTAGGCAAATCAATAGACTGACAAACATTTTGTTGGATATTTTACAAAGGCATCAAATACTTGGCACACCATGACAAAGTGAGAGACTTGGCAGTGAACCATCCAGATATTTCATTTAGCTGTAATGCTAGGGCCCAGTTCTGCATTCATCTGTTGATCCAGGAAGAAGAGGATGAAGAGACCCAGTGATGGCAAGACTGAATAAACACCCCAATATGGCTCATCTGATTAGACACCTCACTAGTGACATGACCACCCCATTTGTCCGGAAGATTTCTATTTGTAGTGAGACTTTTTTTAATGACGTGGTTCCTATTGTGAAACATTTCCAGCACCAATCATGAACACTCCATAATAAAAGCGTCTGCTAAATGGCTTATTATTATTATTATTATTATTATTATCCTGCCTTTACTGAAGATTGACCTGCACTTTCATTATGAAGTTGCATAGAAGAAAAGTTTGCCACATCGCCTCTCAGAATACATTTAAAATCATTTTCAGATGCTGAAGACGCTGTGTACAATAGGTGCCAAAGAAATTGGCTGAAGTCAAGAAGATGATAATCTAATTAACTGAAGTCATCTAGGCCTACATGCTGAAGGGAAAGTGACGCTCAAGCATTCTGGGGGCCTGTCCTTGGAGCCTAACGGCTGAAAAATCTACAACAAATCTGAATCTTCTAGAGATTTGATTTCTGCAGGCTACTTGTACCACAATTTGAGCAAATATCTTGGCTAGTTCAACCATTTTTTTATATTAAGTTGTGGTGAACATTTTGAATTTAAAGTCTTCCTTCCCCAGGTGTCAACATGAAATGATGTAAAATAAATACATTTTTTTCTCAACATTCAGTGATAGGCCTATAAATCTGTTATTTTTCAAATACTTTTATCCTCTTATAAGTTGAATGGTCAACGAAAGTTAGTTTGATCTAGTGGCCAAGTTGTTTTGTGGCACATAAGCACTTTAATTATGAAACTGTGTGAGGGGTGGACGGCTCATAATAATGTCTGGAATGGGTTAGTATCAAACTGTTTGTTTTTATACCATTAAGTACTCTCCATTCCAACCATTACTATGAGCCCGCCCTCCCCAATTAAGGTGCCACCAGCCACCTGTGGTCCCTCATTTAACATTACAGCTACACTTTTTGTGCCCTTCCTTGAAATTTGGCACTTGTCTAGTCACCATATATGTCTTGCAAAGGGACATTCTTGAATACACTGGGGGTAGCCATGTTGTGCTGGGTAGGTTTCGTCCACATTTCTATGGCAAAGTTGGGGCATGTTGGTGTCCAAGCCTTTTAGACTACATAGAGTATGAATAGAAATAAATAAATCCAGTGTTTTTTTCCCTCCGTCCTAGAAAAGTCCCAGGGCAAAACATACTTCGATATAGAGAAGCTTGTCCCACACAGAACATATGTGGAATTTCCCAAGAAAGACGCAACAGCAGCAGCAGCTGCTGCCGCAGCAGAACTTGCTGCCACCCCCAAACCTGTTGTTGAAGCAGTTGCCGCAGAGCCAATTGTCGCCGCCACTGCGGCTGAAGCTGTAGCAGCTCCCGCTGCAGTCGAAGCCACACCTGTCGTCGAAACCGTTGCCCCCTCCGATGAAGCAGTTGCTGAAGCCGACGCTCCTGCAGCCGAGGCCGTCCCTGTTGAAGCCGCTGCCCCTGCTTCAGCCACTGCTCTGGCAGCTGAAGCCGCCCCCGTTGTTGAAGCCATTGCAGCTGAAGCCGCCCCCGTTGTTGAAGCTGTTGCAGCTGAAGCTACCCCTGTTGCTGCACCTGAAGCTGTTGCAGCTGAAGCAGCCACTGCCCCTGCTCCAGCCACTGCCCCTGCTCCAGCCGCTGCTCCGGCAGCTGAAGCTGCCCTCGTTGTTGAAGCCATTGCAGCTGAAGCCGCCCCCGTCGTTGAAGCTGCTGCCCCTGCTCCAGCCACTGCTCCGGCAGCTGAAACCGCCCCCGTTATTGAAGCCATTGCAGCTGAAGCCGCCCCCGTTGTTGAAGCTGTTGCAGCTGAAGCTGCCCCTGTTGCTGCACCTGAAGCCGTTGCAGCTGAAGCCGCCCCCGTCGTTGAAGCCATTGCAGCTGAAGCTGCCCCTGTTGTTGCACCTGAAGCAGCCCCTGTTGTTGAAGCTGTTGCAGCTGAAGCTGCCCCTGTTGCTGCACCTGAAGCCGTTGCAGCTGAAGCCGCCCCCGTCGTTGAAGCCATTGCAGCTGAAGCCGCCCCCGTCGTTGAAGCCGCTGCTCCAGCCACTGCCCCTGCTCCAGCCGCTGCTCCGGCAGCTGAAGCTGCCCCCGTTGTTGAAGCCATTGCACCTGAAGCAGCCCCTGTCGTTGAAGCTCCTGCCGAAGCTGTTGCCCCTGTACCCGAAGCCGCACCCACTGTTGAAGCTGCACCTGCAACCGCTCCAGTTGTCGACGCCGAAGCCGCACCTGCAGCCGAAGCCCCCGTTGAGGCCGTTGCACCAGCAGCTGAAGCCCCAGCAGAAGTTGTTGCTGAAGCTGCCCCTGTTGAAGCTGCGGCTGAAGCCCCTGTTGAAACCGTAGAAGCTGACCCAGTTGAAGCTGCCCCCATTGAAGCTGCGGCTGAAGCTCCTGTTGTAGCGGAGGTTGTGGCTGAAGCTGCTGCAGAGGTTGTAGCTGAAGCAGCCCCAGTTGAAGCTGCCACCGAGGAGCTGGTAGACACCGCCCCTGTAGTGGCAGAGGCTGCAGGAGAGGAGCTGATTGCAGAGGCCCCAGCTGATGCAGTACCGACTGAGGCGTCTGAGGGTATACACCACACCCCCCCAAACCCTTCTCTCCTCTCTGTGGACCCTACAGTCTACCAACAGTCATATTTGTATTCCCATTTGATGTTAATATATTATAACATTAAGGATAAGTTGTAAAGATACCCGATATCACAAAAGCGCTTTTCGTTCTTGCATTGGGCAGCTTATTGGCTTACCTTTTTTTAGTGGGCTTATTTACTACATAATCTATTTTGCTATTTATCCCTTAAACTACCACATTTCTACATCATTGCAGCCATGTAGACTCAAGCCACACAACCCCATTCTCCTCTGTGCATTTGGGGTCATTCTGGGATTGTGTGCATTAACTTGTAACCATACTGCTTTGACCATCCGACACCTGATGCATGTTTCCACTGCATTCATCTGCATGCATCATCATTTTCTCATGGGTTCATCTGTGATGGCCTGCACTGATCTGCTTGGCTCAGCGTCTTTCTGCACTTTATTTTGCCATGTTTTTCCAGCACTCACTAATTCTGAACTGCTCTCATCTTTCTGCTGCAAGTTCTTTTTCTCAGCCTCTCCCTTCTATTTTTTCACTTGATCATTGTGATGTCATTTACCTGTTTTACCAATTCAGTTATTATTTGCACAAATCCTCAATTTCATATCCTCTATTCCCTTCACCAAATATTGTTACAAGAAAGACTTGATCCTCGATACCCCTAATTTTGTTTTTTATAATTAAAACTACTGTTTGGTGTGCTTATGTTAAAGATTATGTGTACGGTTAATGCTGAAGTCACTGTGTACTGTCAAAAGTAATGTTATGGTCATATTAACCAACCAGGGTTTTGGCTAGTCTGTTGCCTCTGGGCAGCTACTGAGGGATTACCTTGTGAAATGGGGTCTGATTTCCTACTCTTCTCTTCTCTCAACTTCTCTCACACTTGTTTTCCCCAGGAGTTGTATGATATCAGTAATCTGTAATTGATCCCCTCACTTCTGTATTTGTTTGGTGCTGTATGAGATGACTTTGGAAATGTAAACTTTCCATCCCCTTTGTGGTCAATGCACTCAGTGAGTTTGAGTTTGCACCTTGGTTGCTGTGTGTGGAATCAAACAAGAATAGGGGAAGAGGTTGTCCAATGTTTATGTTAAATGTACATGAATTTGTTATGCAGGGATTTGAATTAGACATCTCAATCTCAAATATAGAACCCAGTGTCTGCCAAGTGATGCTATGAACTTGTGAAGCCTAGCATGACACGGCAACTTATTTAACCTGTTACCTGACCTTTCACACTCAATCCTTTCCTCTCTTACCCCTGTAGATGCCATACTGTCTACCACTCCCAGGTGCTGTTTTTGTGCATGAGGGTTTTGGTCACATACGTGATTTGTTTTTTTAATCATGTGGTTTAAGCCAAAGGGGCATGGTCATAGTTGGAATGTCTGTGAATGAATAAAAAATAATTGTTTTCTTTTCTTGGACTCTCAGCTCAACTGGACCCAATCCAGAAGCTATTCCTGGATTCGATCCGCGAGTATTCCTCAAAGAGCGCGTAAGTGACACAGCTCTTTTTTTGTGTGGCTAGTGCTTTGGTCTTGCTTACAATCACCCCCTTTGTCATCAAGCTGACGTTTAGGCCTATTTTTCTCTCAGGGCTAGTGGTGGTTTGGTAGATGCAGGCCCTGCATATGAGAAGAACTTGGCAGAAGAGCTGACTAAACTCCAGAGGCTGTATGGCGGTGGAGACCTCACAGCTTTCCCAGAGTTCAAGTTCACAGGTTAGTAGTTTTATAAAGGTGGCCATGAGCCTTTTTGAAATGCTTTATATAGAATTGTCATCTCACACCCTTTCTCTCCCTGTTCAGAGCCCAAGTTGGAGGAAGTTGCCCCGAAGTAAACATCACCAGTCATCTTTTCTACTGTTGCCTTTTCCTGTGAATCTGTTCTATGAAGCGAACATCTAATAATAAATTACAATGGCTACTATATAAAATCAATTATAACATAATTTACATTCATTTTGTATGTGGGGGATAGAGCTGTTTCCGTATATCTAGAAATTCTCTGCGAATTAGTCTGTATTAGATGCATGTGTTGGAGGACAAGTTGATGCTGAACTTTGAGCTGTGAAATATGCTTTTGCATAGGATGATCCAGAAATGTTTCAGTTGGATAAGGGAAAAAATAAACTCTGGTCCATATTGTTTTACTTTTGTCTCCGTTGCATCTTTCATCCGAAGTGGACCAATATCTTCTAAGTCATCATTGTACTTCACATGCAATGCTTGAGTCAAGAGACTACCCATATACAATCAGTGGCTGGATGGGATACTTCCTGGGTGTCTCGGTTTATTAGGTACACCCATCTAGTACCGGGTCGGACCCCCCTTTGCCTCCAGAACAGCCTGAATTCTTCAGGGCATGGAAACGTTGCTCAATAGGTATCAAGGGCCCTAACGTGTGCCAGGAAAATATTTCCCACACCATCGCCAACAGCCTGTACCGTTGACACCAGACAGGATGGGGACATGGAGTCATGCTGCTTATGTAAAATCCTGACTCTGACAGCAGCATGACACAACAGGAACCGGGATTTGTTGGACCAGGCAACGTTTTTCCACTCAATTGTCCAGTGTTGGTGATAGCATGCCCATTGGAGCCGCTTCTTGCTGACAGGTGTATAAAATCGAGCACACAGCCATGCAATCTTCATAGAAAAACATTGGCAGTAGAATGGCCTTACGAAGAGCTCAGTGACTTTCAACGTGGCACCGTCATAGGATGCCACCTTTCCAACAAGTCAGTTCATCAAATTTCTGCCCTTCTAGAGCTTCCCCGGTCAACTGTAAGTGCTGATATTGTGAAGTGGAAACGTCTAGGATCGACAACGGCTCAGCCGTGAAGTGGTAGACCACACAAGCTAATATAAAGGCGAAAGAAACACAAACCTATTTAGGCGAGGTGCTGGCTGACGGCGTAAAACAATTGAAAAAGAAAAGGATAGCCGCACACTCTAGGAGCTCAGATGCAATAATTTAATATCCTAATAACCAACGTTTCGACAGACAAGCTGTCTTCATCAGGATGTAATGACAAACACTGCGGGTCACTAGTTTATATAATGTCAAAGGAAACACGCAGGTGTCTGTAATCATGGCCGGGTGTGGCCTAATAGCATTGGTTAATTCACAGATAAAAACAACACACAAAAAACATGGGTAGCATATGATCATAGATACTTGGCTACATAGACCCACAAAGATTTACAATGAATAGCAAAATCACAAGAATGGCTTCACATCAAAGTCTACGTTGAGACCGAAGGGAGCAAGGGTCTTTAAATTAAAGATCGACAGTCTCTCGTTTTAACAATAAGTTGTCGAGGTCGCCCCCTCTCCTAGAGAGCACAAGAACTGTTCGTCAGGAGCTTCATGAATTGGGTTTCCATGGCCGAGCAGCCGCACACAAGCTTAAGATCACCATGTCCAATGCCAAGCGTTGGCTGGAGTGGTGTAAAGCTTGCCGCCATTGGACTCTGGAGCAATGGAAATACGTTCTCTGAAGTGATGAATCACGCTTCACCATCTGGCAGTCCGATGGACGAATCTGGGTTTGGTGGATGCCAGTAGAACGCTACCTGCCCGAATGCATAGTGCGGCCTGTAAAGTTTGGTGGAGAAGGAATAATGGTCTGGGGCTGTTTTTCATGGTTCATGCTAGGCCCCTTAGTTCCAGTGAAAGGAAATCTTAACGCTACAGCGTACAATGGCATTCTAGACGATTCTGTGCTTCCAACTTTGTTTGCAACGCCAGGGTTGTGGGTTCGATTCCCACGGGGGGCCAGTATACAAAAAAAAAAGTATTCACTAACTGTAAGTCGCTCTGGATAAGACCGTCTGCTAAATGACTAAAATGTAAAAATGTAAATGTAAATTTGGAAAGGCACACACCTGTCTATATAAGGTCCCACAGTTCACAGTGCATGTCAGAGCAAAAACCAAGCCATGAGGTCGAAGGAATTGTCCGTAGAGCTCCGAGACAGGATTGGGTTGAGGCACAGATCTGGGGAAGGGTACCAAAAAATGTCTGCAGCATTGAAGGTCCCCAAGAGAACCACCCAGAAGGACAACCATCTCTGCAGCACTCTCTGGGCTGAATGCCAAGCGTCACGTCTGGAGGAAACCTGGCACCATCCTTACGGTGAAGGGTGGTGGCAGCATCATGCTGTGGGGATATTTTTCAGCAGCAGGGACTGGGAGACTAGTCAGGATTGAGGGAAAGATGAATGGAGCAAAGTACAGAGAGATCCTTGATGAAAACCTGCTCCAGAGCGCTCAGGACCTCAGACTGGGGAGAAGGTTCACCTTCCAACAGGACAACGACCCTAAGCACACAGTCAAGACAACGCAGGAGGACAAGTCTCTGAATGTCCTTGAGTGGCCCAGCCAGAGCCCGGACTTGAACCCAATCTAACATCTCTGGAGAGACCTGAAAATAGCTGTGCAGCGACGCTCCCCATCCAACCTGACAGAGCTTGAGAGGATCTGCAGAGAAGAATGGGAGAAACTCCCCAAATACAGGTGTGCCAAGCTTGTAGCGTCATACCCAAGAAGACTTGAGGCTGTAATCGCTGCCAAAGGTGCTTCAACAAAGTACTGAGTAAAGGGTCTTAATACTTATGTAAATGTTATATTTACGGTTTTTATATTTGCAAAAAAATCTAAAAAACAGTTTTTGCTTTGTCATTATGGGGTATTGTGTGTAGATTGATGAGGGGGAAAAACAATATAAATCAATTTTAGAATATGGCTGTAACTTAACAAAATGTGGAAAAAGTCAAGGGGTCTGAATACTTTCCGAATGCAATGTATTACTGACTTCACAGGTCATTTGATTAGTCATGTACAACAGATTATTTCGTGGAACAAAACTGTTTTTGTTTTGTATGGGAAAACATTGAGCCCACAAGTCCTTTGTGAGCTAGCTAGCCAGCTAGTTAATGTTAGCTCACTGTTCGTGTAGTCACTTTTCCACGTGGTGACATGCTATCTAATGTTAGCCGACCAGGGCAGGAAT